>NC_084745.1:50747016-51017016 GCF_033978785.1 Entelurus aequoreus
TGGAACAATCCGGATGGTTCTTTTCCTCTTCGACGTCCACAGTTTCCAAAACAATTTTAAATGTGGACTCGTCAGACCACACAACACTTTTCCACTTTGCATCAGTCCATCTTAGATGAGCTCGGGCCCAGCGAAGCCGGCGAAGCGATTCTGGGTGTTGTTGACAAATGGCTTTGGCTTTGCATAGTAGAGTTTTAACTTGCACTTACAGATGTAGCGACCAACTGTAGTTACTGACAGTGGTTTTCTGAAGTTGTTACTGAGCCCATGTGGTGATATCCTTTACACACTGATGCAGTACCGCCTGAGGTACTGAAGGTCCGTAATGTCATCAGTTACTTGCAGTGATTTCTCCAGCTTCTCTGAACCTTTTGATGATATTACGGACCGTAGATGGTGAAATCCCTAAATTCCTTGCAATAGCTCGTTAAGAAATGTTGTTCTTAAACTGTTCGACAATTTGCTCACACATTTGTTGACAAAGTGGTGACCCCCGTCCCATCCTTGTTTGTGAATGACTGTGCATTTCATGGAAGCTACTATGCCCTCTTGTGGTCTGTGCCGTCTACACTCCTCCAAAACTTAACAAATTCCTTGCAATAGCTCGTTGAGCAATGTTGTTCTTAAACAATTTGCTCAGACATTTGTTCACAAAGTGGTTACCACTGCCCTGTCCTTGTTTATGAACGAGAATGATGGCACCCACCTGTTCCCAATTAGCCTGTTCCCCTGTGGAATGTCCCAAATAAGTGATTAATAATATTAATAATAATTAAATGCCGATGTTGACCATGCAATTTTAGTTTCACATTATGAGAACGCAGGTTTGAACCACGCACCAGTGAACCAGATCGGTGAATTTTAATATCTGAAATTTTAAGATCAGAGGGGTTTGTGTGTTACCAATAAACATTTGATTGCATACGTTCCTTCATATGCTCCATCAATATTCAACTGCAACTGCGGAACTCTAACATTTAACTCCCATAGTCCCAACACCATCTGCAGCCCGCCCTTTCCCCGAACCTTACCGTACTGTCCTCTGACCACTGCGTATTATCTTCAGGCTCAACACTGACACGTGTTTTAATCGAGTCACCGGGTGATACGAGGGAGATAAAACGCACATTTGACAGCGCCGAGGAATGGAATTGAACACACGCGGGCCGTCAGTCGGCTCTATTAGAAGCACTGTATCAATGCTATTAATCCAATTCACCTTCAGACAAACACAAGGGCAAAGCACTTTAAAGTAATTCAATCTGAAAACTCATCTATTGGCAATAGCAAACGCGTTAATTGTCTGTTCCTTGCCAATATGAACTTATTTCCCTGAAATTTCAAATTGACGCAGTGCACCTACAGCCTTAAATTGCGCATGAATCGACGCGATAACAAGGACACAAGTGGGTGAGGAAGACAAAGGTGACCGACAATTATATCGTCATTCCATATGGTTAGAATATTCTAGAACAGTGCCAGATACAGTCTGGTGTGCCATGGGAGATTATCTAATTTCACCTATTTGGGTTAAAACTATTCCTGCAAAGCAGTAATTATAGTCTGCAAATGATGTGTTGTTGTTGAGTGTGTGTACTGTCTAGAGCTCGGCAGAGTAACCGTGTAATACTCTTCCATATCAGCCGGTAGCTAATTGATTTGTAGATGTCGGAAGCAGTGGCAGGCAGGGTGCAGGTAAAAATGTATCTAATGCTTAAACCAACAATAAACAAAAGGTGAGTGCCCCTCAGAGAAGGCAGTGAAGCTTAGGGAAGGCTATGCAGAACGAAACTAAAACTGAACTGGCTACAAAGTAAAGAAAAACAGAATGCTGGACGACAGCAAAGACTTACTGTGGAGCAAAGACGGCGTCCACAAAGTACATCCGAACATGACCCGACAAATCAACAATGTCCCCGCAAAGAAGGATAAAAACAACTGAAATATTGATTGCTGAAAACAAATCAGATGCGGGAAATATCGCTCGTACACCTGACAGTACACCTACTTTGAGACAAGAGCTATCGTGATGCATGCTTGGTTATGGTTTAAAGTCATATCCAACAATTGCGACAACGACTTTTTACTGTCAACTGAGTTTCGTTTTTTAATTGATTTCTGCTGGTGGTGTAGCCTCTGGATTTTGTCAACGTAAAAAATGTTCCTTGGCTCAAAAAAGGTTGAAAAACACTGTTCTAGAACATACGGTACAGGACACACCTTCTCATTCAATGCGTTTTCTTTATTTCCATGACTATTTACATTGTAGATAGAAACTATGAATGAACAGGTGGAGTTATGTATTTCACAGAAAAAAGTGAATTAACTGAAAACATGTTTTGTATTCTAGTTTCTTCAAAATAGCCACCCTTTGCTTTGATTACTGCTTTGCACACTCTTGGCATTCTCACGATGAGCTTCAAGCACAATGATATGAATTATTAAAATCTGGCAAAAATAGAGCTTTCAATGTCGAGTTTCAAATGAAAGTTCTCTTTTTCTGGCCATTTTGAGCGTTTAATTGACCCCACAAATGTGATGCTCCAGAAACTCAATCTGGTCAAAGGAAGGTCAGTTGTGTAGCTTCTGTAACGAGCTAAACTGTTTTCAGATGTGTGAACATGATTGCCCAAGGGTTTTCTAATCATCGATTAGCCTTCTGAGCCAATGAGCAATTGTACCATTAGAACACTGGAGTGATAGTTGCTGGAAATGGGCCTCTATACACCTATGTAGATATTGCACCAAAAACCAGACATTTGCAGCTAGAATAGTCATTTACCACATTAGCAATGTATAGAGTGTATTTCTTTAAAGTTAAGACTAGTTTAAAGTTATCTTCATTGAAAAGTACAGAGCTTTTCCTTCAAAAATAAGGACATTTCAATGTGACCCCAAACTTTTGAACGGTAGTGTATGTATACATATATATATATATATATATATATATATATATATATATATATATATATATATATATATATATATATATATATATATATATATATATATATATATATATATATATATATATATATATATATATATATATTGTATATATATATATATATATATAGTATATATATATATATATATATATATATATATATATATATATATATATATATATATATATATATATATACATTGTCTTTTTAATCCGTTTTGACATTTAACATTGTCACGTTATCGATGGGAAAATTCATTTTTAGACAATATGATTTGTCTGAGCGGCTAGGAGACACCGAGAGTAACAAGCGGTAGGAAATGGATTAGAAAGGAAAGATTTTTTTTTTTTTTTTTTAAACTTTTTTTTTAACTTGGGACTTCCCGCGGGCCGTAGTTTGGGGACCCCTGCCTTAAATGGTAATTTTGTCCATAATTTTAATTAATATTACTATAAATAGTCATAATTAATTAAAACAGTACAGTAATCAGACGATGAGCTCTGAGTATATGTGCTTTACTGTGACCAGTAGATGGCAGTCACACATAAGATATACGTGTAGACTGCAATATGATAGCAGTCCAACGTAAGAGATATGTGTAGACTGCAATATGATGGCAGTCAAACATAAGAGATATGTGTAGACTGCAATATGATGGCAGTCAAACATAAGAGATATGTGTAGACTGCGATATGATGGCAGTCAAACATAAGAGATACGTGTAGACTGCCATATGATGGCAGTCAAACATAAGAGATATGTGTAGACTGCGATATGATGGCAGTCAAACATAAGAGATACGTGTAGACTGCAATATGATGGCAGTCAAACATAAGAGATATGTGTAGACTGCAATACGACTCAAGTAAACAACACCAACATTTTATATGTTCCATTGAAAATATAGAACATCACACACGGCGCTCAAAAATCTATCAAAATGTTTTAGTAGGACTTTGGTAAGCTATGAAGCCACACCGCTTGATGTGCTTCAACATAGGAGTATTATTATGGTGTGTGTATAAGGTAAGACATTATCCGGCATTTTGTTTTGCAATATTATGCAAAAGCAATGTTTCTTACCTCCTGGTACCTGCTGATCTGTATTTGGGATCTGCATGAGTCTTGAAAAATTGGGTGCGTCCGCCTTTGTAGTCCCTGCTGACACTGTAGTCGATAATCTTCTTCTTTTTCTCTATCTTCTTGTTATGGGACATTCATTCTCCGTCGTTGCCATTTGTAATATAAAGTAGTGTGAAGTTCTTACGTATATCTGTCAGTGAATTCACCATGAAAGCACTAAAACATACCGGTGTAGTGAGTTTACATTATCCACCCACAAACTGCTCTCACAAACTGCTTATGCTGTCAGTCTTTGTGCGTTCCTGATGACCCAGGTGTCATTCATCAGAAGTTTGTCAAAAGATGCAATGGAGTAATTACGTAAGCAATGATTGGCAGCCTAAATAGTATCATTTCTGGCAGGAGAACCTTTCAAAAGGGTGTGCATTTGCATAAGCGGTGCATAAGATGCTGGATTAATATGACGGCAGAGCAGCTGCTCTCACCAGGACGTCTTCGTGACAACTTTCAGTAATTTGGTGTAATCAGTCAAATTTGGTGTTTTTCAGGGTTACGTTTCAGAAAGTAGGAAGGTTGCAAAATACAAAGTAAAGCAATACAACAACACTACTAAAAGTCTGTGATTGCCAAGAAGTTGTTTCTTTTCGTATGAGTAAAATGCCCCTGACACAACTTGTTTGCAACGTGTTGCTGCCATTAAATTCTAAGTTAATGATTATTTGCACAAAAATATTAAGTTTCTCAGTTTGAACATTAAATATCTTGTCTTTGCAGTCCATTCAATCGAATATAAGTTGAAAAGAATTTGCAAATCATTGTATTCTGGTTTTATTTACGAATTACACAACGCGCCAACTTCACTGGTTTTGGGTTTTGTAATTTGCAGGAGCGCCTTTGGGAAGAGAAAGTCAGAACCTGTGGAGAAAGAAAAGCACAAAGAGAGAAAATAAGCTCATCTGCTCGTGTTTAATTTTGCGTCCTCTTCTACTGATGTTTTCCTCAAGATGCTGGAGGAAATGCTGAAAGAGCATGAGGAAACAGAGGCTACGGTGTCTATTTCCCAAACCAATATCCGACAACACAAACACAACGTTGAAACAACATGCTTTTTGACGACGTCTAATCAATGTTGGGTTCTGACGTTGATTTGGTCATTTCCCAACTAATATTCTACAACACAAACACAACTTTGAAACATGCTTTTTGACAACGTTTAATGAATGTCAGGTTGTGAGGTTGATCTGACTATTGAAATTTGGTCATTTCCCAACCAATATTCTACAACGTTGAAACAACATGCTTTTTGACAACGTCTAATCAATGTTGGGTTGTGACGTTGATTTGACCATTGAAATTTGGTCATTTTCCAACCAATATTCAACAACACAAACACAACGTTGAAACAACATGCTTTTTGACGACGTCTAATCAATGTCGGGTTCTGACGTTGATTTGACCATTGAATTTTGGTCATTTCCCAACTTATATTCTACAACACAAACACAAAGTTGAAACAACAAACTTTTTGACGTTTATTCAATGTCAGGTTGTGACGTTGACTCGACCATTGAAATTTGGTCATTTCCCAACCAATATTCTACAACTCAAAGACAACTTTGAAACATGCTTTTTGACAACGTTTAATCAAAGTCAGGTTGTGAGGTTGATCTGACTATTGAAATGTGGTAATTTCCCAACCAATATTCAACAACGTTGAAACAACATGCTTTTTAACAACGTCTAATCAATTTTGGGTTGTGACGTTGATTTGACCATTGAAATGTGGTTATTTTCCAACCGATATTCTACAACACAAACACAAAGTTGAAACAACAAACTTTTTGACGTTTATTCAATGTCAGGTTGTGACGTTGATTTGACCATTGAAATTTGGTCATTTTCCAACCAGTATTCTACAACACAAACACAAAGTTGAAACAACAAAATTGTTGACGTTTATTCAATGTCAGGTTGTGACGTTGATTCGACCATTGAAATTTGGTCATTTCCCAACCAATATTCAACAACGTTGAAACAACATGCTTTTTAACAACGTCTAATCAATGTTGGGTTGTGACGTTGATTTGACCATTGAAATGTGGTTATTTTCCAACCGATATTCTACAACACAAACACAAAGTTGAAACAACAAACTTTTTGACGTTTATTCAATGTCAGGTTGTGACGTTGATTTGACCATTGAAATTTGGTCATTTTCCAACCAATATTCTACAACACAAATACAACATTGAAACAACCTGCTTGTTGAGAACGCTTATTCAATGTCAGGTTCTGACGTTGATTTGACCTTTGAAATTTTGCCAACCAACAACGCGGATGCAACGTTTGACATCATTTCAATTTTACAAATACAACTATTTTGCAACTTTCTTTCAAAGTCAGTTTTAAAGGCCTACTGAAATGAAATGTTTTTATTTACAAGGGGATAGCAGATCTATTCTATGTGTCATACTTGATCATTTCGCGATGTTGCCATATTTTTGCTGAAAAAATTTAGTAGAGAACAACGACGATAAAGATTGCAACTTTTGGTATCTGACAAAAAAAAGCCTTGCCTGTACCGGAAGTAGCGTGTCGTAGTCAGTTGAACATTTCCGCAAAGTTCCCTATTTTTTACAGTGATGGCGGCCAGAAGTGAGAGCAATTCGGACCGAGAAAGCGACGATATCCCCATTAATTTGAGCGAGGATGAAAGATTTGTGGATGAGGAAAGTGAGAGTGAAGGACTAGTGGGGAGTGGAAGCGATTCAGATAGGGAAGATGCTGTGAGAGCCGGGTGGGACCTGATATTCAGCTGGGAATGACTACAACAGTAAATAAACACAAGACATATATATACTCTGTTAGCCACAACACAACCAGGCTTATATTTAATATGCCACAAATTAATCCCGCATAAAAACACCTAGGTGTTATGCTAGCTCCTAGCTCCTAGCTCCTGTCCATATAACCCGCCAATATAATTCAAACACCTGCACAACACACACAATCACTCAGCCCAAAGGACCGTTCACCTAACCCAAGGTTCATAAAGCTTATATATTTACCCAAAGTTACGTACGTGACACGCATGTACGGGCAAGCGATCAAATGTTTAGAAGCCAAAGCTGCATACTCACGGTACCGCGTCTGCGTCTGTGTATCCAAATCAAAGTAATCCTGGTAAGAGTCGGTGTTGTCCCAGTTCTCTACAGGCGTCTGTGTATCGAAGTCAAAGTCCTCCTGGTAAGTGTCTCTGTTGTCCGAGTTCTTCGATCTTGACTGCATCTTTCGGGAATGTAAATAATGAAACGCCGGCTGTGTTGTGTTGCTGACTTCCCTCGCAAAATACTCCGCTTCGCACCGACAACTTTCGTCTTTGCTTGCTCAGCTTCTTTCTCCATAATGCAATGAACAAATTGCAACAGATTCACCAACACAGATGTCCAGAATACTGTGGAATAATGACATGAAAACAGAGCTATTTTGTATTGGCTTCAATGGGGGGGCCATACCTCTGTTTCACTGGCTACGTCACGCGCATACGTAATCCTCCAAAGGAGTTTTCATCCGGAAGTTTAGCGGGAAATTTAAAACTGCACTTTAAAAGTTAACCCGGCCGTATTGGCATGTGTTGCAATGTTAAGATTTCATCATTGATATATAAACTATCAGACTGCGTGGTTGGTAGTAGTGGCTTTCAGTAGGCCTTTAAAGGACATGTACGTCTAATCAACGTTGTATCAATGACTCGTCTGCTGGCGAAAAGCGCCACATTGCAAAGAGCGGATGGTTTTTGTGCAGCAAAACATGAGAACTTTTCCCTAAAGTTGTAAAGTGTGTGACACATTGCCATTTGACACGTTCTTCCTTTCTTTTGGCATTTCTAATTTGAAGTAACGGAAGCAGGTGTCACTCTCTCTAGCCGGGCCCGACTCCCCCCCGTCTGGGTTTTCATTACAGGTCCAGGATTGCACTGCAGCGGGAGATAAATTGGTTATGTCTAAAGTCAAATTATATCCCGGACTTTGCAATTCAATTCACTTATCGAAAAAAAGGCGAGCAAAATCTGTTCAAAGGCGTGTTCCCAATCGAGCCCCTCGAGTAAAAGATACATTTACAAAAAGAGCTAACCTCTCCAAAATTGCCTTCCTCTTTATGCATTAATGGAGAGTTTCACCGCCATTCATGTCGCTTTTGATGGGAAACGGGATGTTTTCAAAATAGAACAGTCGGGTCCTTTTTATAGTCCTTCTTTGACTCCTACAAAGGTGCTTTTGAACGGCATGAAATGAGCAGGCCCCCGGAGATGTGACGTTGTCATTTTCTCTGCGCTGACACACCTAATTTCCACGTTCCGTCTTCGGTGGAATTCATCTTGTGATCCGGAATTATTTTTAAGCGAGAAAAAAATCATTTTTTTGCAGATTCTCATGATCAATAATCATTTCAACGTAAAAAAAGATGATATAACATTGTGCAATTTAAATAGTGGGCTTAATCAACATTTTCTGTTACGTTCTGATGTAGCAAAGTCACGGTTGCATCTGACTTGACGCCAGAATGCAGAGACGGCAGGCGAAGTGCAGGTAAAGAGTACAAAACCCAAAACCGGTGAAGTTGGCACGTTGTGTAAATGGTAAATAAAAACAGAATACAATGATTTGCAAATCCTTTTTCAACTTATATTCAATTGAATAGACTGCAATGACAAGATATTTAATGTTCGAACTGAGGAACTGATTTTTGTTTGAAAATAATCATTAACTTGGAATTTAATGGCAGCAACACATTGCAAAAAAGTTGGCACGGGGAAATGTTTACCACTGTGTTACATGGCCCTTCCTTTTAACAACACCTCAGTAAACGTTTGGGAACTGAGGAGACACATTTTTGAAGCTTCTCTGGTGGAATTCTTTCCCATTCTTGCTTGATGTACAGCTTAAGTTGTTCAACAGTCCGGGGGTCTCCCTTGTGCTATTTTAGGCTTCATAATGCACCACACATTTTCAATGGGAGACAGGTCTGGACTACAGGCAGGCCAGTCTAGTACCCGCACTCTTTTACAATGAATCCACGCTGTTGTAACATGTGGCTTGGCATTGTTTTGCTGAAATAAGCAGGGGCGTCCATGATAACGTTGCTTGGATGGCAACATATGTTGCTCCAAAACCTGTATGTACCTTTCAGCATTAATGTGGGCTCTGTACCGAGGATGTCGTTGTGGCTTGTACAGCCCTTTGAGACACTTGTGATTTAGGGCTATATAAATAAACATTGATTGATTGATTGAATGGTGCCTTCACAGATGTGTAAGTTACCCATGTCTTGGGCACTAATACACCCCCATACCATCACACATGCTGGTTTTTACACTTTGCGCCTAGAACAATCCGGATGGTTCTTTTCCTCTTTGGTCCGAAGGACACGACGTCCACAGTTTCCAAAAACAATTTGAAATGTGGACTCGTCAGACCACGGAACACTTTTCCACTTTGCATCAGTTCATCTTGGATGAGCTCGGGCCCATCAAAGCCGGTGGCGTTTCCTGGGTGTTGTTGATAAATGGCTTCGGCTTTGCATGGTAGAGTTTCAAACTTGCACTTACAGATGTAGCGACGAACCGTAGTTACTGACAGTGGTTTTCTGAAATGTTCCTTAGCCTATGTGGTGATATCCTTTACACACCGATGTCGCTTTTTGATGCAGTACCGCCTGAGGGATGGAAGGTCACGGCCTTGCCACTTACGTGCAGTGATTTCTCCAGATTCTCCGAACCTTTTGATGATATTACGGATTGTAGATGGTGAAATCCCTAAATTCCTTGCAATAGCTGGTTGAGAAATGTTGTTCTTAAACTGTTCGACAATTTGCTCACGCATTTGTTGACAAAGTGGTGACCCTCGCCCCGTCCTTGTTTGTGAATGACTGAGCATTTCATGGAAGCTGCTTTTATACCCAATCATGGCACCCACCTGTTCCCAATTAGCCTGTTCACCTGTGGGATGTTCCACATAAGTGTTTGATGAGCATTCCTCAACTTCCCTCAGTCTTTTTTGCCACTTGTGCCAGCTTTTCTGAAACATGTCGCAGGCTTCAAATTCCAAATGAGCTAATATTTGCAAAAAGTAATAACATTTTCCAGTTCGAATGTTAAATATCTTGTCTTTGCAGTCTATTCAATTGAATATAAGTTGAAAAGGATTTGCAAATCATTGGATTCTGTTTTTATTGACCATTTACACGACGTGACAACTTCACTGCTTTTGTAGTTGAAACGTCGTTCATTCAATGTCAGAATTTGTTGGGGAAATGAGCGTCCTGTTCATAGTTGAATCCACGTTGATTCAATGTCTAAAAATGTGTTGAACATTTAACTTTGTTTCAATGTTGATCATAACGAGCACTTTTAATGTTCTTTGATTCAATGCCTTTTTTTGCTAGCCGAGTCCCTTTTATACATCCTTTTTACCTCCTGTATTCATATTAGACCGAAAGTATACTTGGTCGTACGTCCTGCTCGGTCTGTTGATTAATTCAAGCACTGCTGCCAGCTAGCTGGAGGCCTGTGAGACATTCTTCACCTAAATGGGAACACATGTAGTCGCGATCAAAAGTTTAGGTACACTTGTAAAGAACATAATGTCATGGCTGTCTTGAGTTTCCAATCATTTCTACAACTCTTATTTTGTTGTGATAGAGTGATTGGAGCACATACTTGTTGGTCACACAAAAACATTCATGAAGTTTGCTTCTTTTATGAATTTATTATGGGTCTACTGAAAATGTGCTGGGTCAAAAGTATACATACAGCAATGTTAATATTTGCTTACATGTCCCTTGGCAAGTTTCACTGCAATAAGGCGCTTTTGGTAGCCATCCACAAGCTTCTGCTTGAATTTTTGACCACTCCTCTTGACAAAATTGGTGCAGTTCAGCTAAATGTGTTGGTTTTCTGACATGGACTTGTTTCTTCAGCATTGTCCATTCTAAAACCTTCATTCTAGCCTGATTTAGTCATTCCTTTACATACTTGCCAACCTTGAGACCTCCAATATCGGGAGGTGGGGGGTAGGGGGTGGGGGTGGGGGGTGTGTGGTTGGGGGCGTGGTTATTTACAGCTAGAATTCACCAACTCGAGTATTTCATATATATTTCATATATATATATATATATATATATATATATATATATATATATATATATATATATATATATATATATATATATATGCATGAAATATTTGACTTTCGGTGAATACTAGCTATATATATATATATATATTATTTTTATTTTATTTTATTTACATAGAAAAAAATAAAAAATACTTGAATTTCAGTGTTCCGTTGGCTATCCATTAGATGGCAGTATTGTCCTGTTTAACTTCTCCGTTCATTGGGCAGGCAAGCTGTTTATATTGTGGGAAAGCGGACGCGAGAACAGGCTGTCCCCACTCAGTCTCAGGTCCGCATTGAGCTGGAGGGGGCGTGGCCTCCAGCTCCGGCTGAATACCGGGAGTTTGTCGGGAGAAAATCTGTGCCGGGAGGTTGTCGGGAGAGGCGCTGAATACCTGGAGTCTCCCACTAAAAACGGGAGGGTTGGCAAGTATGTTCCTTTACCACTTTTGACGTGTGTTTGGGGTCATTGTCCTGTTGGAACACCCAACTGCGCCCAAGACCCAACCTCCGAGCTGATGATTTTAGCTTGTCCTGAAGAATTTGGAGGTAATCCTCATTTTTCATTGTCCCATTTACTCTCTGTAAAGCAGCAGTTCCATTGGCAGCAAAACAGGCCCAGAGCATAATACTACCACCACCATGCTTGACGGTGGGTATGGTGTTCCTGGGATTAAAAGCATCACCTTTTCTCCTCCAAACATATTGCTGGGTATTGTCTAGTGATGGGTTGATGAGGCGTCATGAAGCGTTTCGACACATTGCAAAACTGTATTGATACTGTGTCGATACTGTGTCACTAAATACTGACATCTGCTGGACATTAAAAATCCCTACAGGCAACCTATGGACCGACTCAACTGACACTGATTTTATGACCTAGTGCAGGGGTGGGCAATTAATTTTTACCGGGGGCCGCATGAGCAACCCGAGCACTGCTGGAGGGCCACACCGACAATATTTCAATTAAATTTTGCTCAAATTATTTTTGATATACCGTAAGATAAATAATAATAATAATAATAATAATAATAATTTCATTTAACCTAACTTAACTTTATACAGAAGAAGATTGCTTTTGATGGTTTTATTTTTAACACTGTCTTACACAACACTTCCTGATGTATAATACAATGCAAAAATGTCCATTTCTGTCACTTTATCCTGCATCCTCTTTAAAAGTCCAACATTTTTCCCCGTCAAATTTGGACAACCATCTGTTGTCACACCTGCCAGCTTGTCCCATTTCAGTCCTAACATGTCCAAACACGCATTTACCTATGTGAACAAGTCATTACCTGTGGTTGTCTCTTTGATTGACTGCATGGCTGCCAGCTCCTCCGTGATTTGAAAGTCTGCAGTTATCCCACGTAAGAAGATGAGCAGCTGGGCGGTGTTACGTACATCACAGCTCTTATCCAAAGCCAGCGAAAAACAGTCAAAGTCGGCCGTTCGGTTCTTCAGCTGAAGCTCCAAGTTTCCAGCGATGGTCTCAACCCGCCTCGTTACAGTGCGTCGGGAGAGTGACACGTTCTCAAATGCGCCCCTCTTCTCCGGGCATATCAGCGCAACAGAGTCCAATAAGCACTCTTTGATAAACTCTCCGTCATAAAACAAAAGCTGCACCGTTGTATTGCACACTCGACATAGATACTTTTTAAAATGTATTTTGTAATTTATGATTGGCCTCACGCGGGCCGGACAAGGACGCACAAAGGGCCGGATGTGGCCCGCGGGCCGTAGAATGCCCAGGTCTGACCTAGTATATACAATAATATAAACCAAGTCACTGTATTTCATTTAGGATTATTTCATATCTTAATTTAAATACAAATATATTTTAATCTTTTTTAGATACAGTCAATAAAAAATTTGAACATGTATCATAACATGGAAATCTAAGAAAATGTGTTGTGAATGAGGATGCTTGTGGACTGGGATTTTTTTAAATTTATTTTTTACACATTTTTATTTAAAAAAAAACAGTTTTTCCAACGTATTAAATTTTAGACGATTTCTTTCATTGATTGATTGAAACTTGTATTAGTAGATTGCACAGTGAAGTACATATTCCGTACAATTGACCACTAAATGGTAACACCCGAATAAGTTTTTCAACTTGTTTAAGTCGGGGTCCACTTAAAATTGATTCATGATACAGATATATACTATCATCATAATACAGTCATCACACAAGTTAATCATCAGAGTATATACATTGAATTTTTTACATTATTTACAATTCGGGGTGTGGGATATAGAGGAAGGGGGGGGTTAGGTTTGGTTGTTATCAACACTTCAGTTGTCTCTTCTTAGTTATTATTTCTCCGGCTGTAGAAAAGACCCGCTCACAGGGCACAGAGGAGGTGGGAGTGCGACACAGTTCGCGTATCGGTCACGTGACCAAAACAGCTCATGCTCGGTCACGTGACTTTCTAAAAGCGGTACGCGCACCGACACAGGGTATTGCTCTATGAGCTCGACGCATGCGCCGATGTATCGGTGTTGCCGGACCCATCGCTAGTATTGTGGCCAAACAGCTCAATTTTTCTAACTTTCTTCCAGAAGGTCTTATCTTTGTCCATGTGATGTGAGATGAAACAAAAATGGAGCTGTTTGGCCACAATACCCAGCAATATGTTTGGAGGAGAAAAGGTGAGGCCTTTAATCCCAGGAACACCATGCCAACCGTCAAGCATGGTGGTGGTAGTATTATGCTCTGGGCCTGTTTTGATGCCAATGGAACTGGTGCTTTAAATGGGACAATGAAAAAGGAGGATTACCACCAAATTCTTCAGGACAAGCTAAAATCATCAGCCCGGAGGTTGGGTCTTGGGCGCAGTTGGGTGTTTCCCATAAACTGCCAAGATACCTGTGGCGGTGGGGGCGTGGCTGTGGGCGTGGTCACCATGACATCATCGAGTAATTTGCATTATTTACTACAATGATATGATTTTCTCTAAAAAGGCTCAAAAAATGTATACTTACTAATTAATAATAACAGTTTTGTTTTAAACGTCCATCCATCCATCCATCCATTTTACAATATAATTACAACACTTTATGTACATATTTATATACAGATTTGAACAATAAGTTATTCACTGAAATATATTTATTAATTGTGGTTCTTACAAAAAATATATCTTATAAAATATAAAAGCTAAAATGTCTCTTAAAGCTCTGCCCCTTTAATTAGTGCATACTAAATAATTTAACTTTAGCCTACTACTACAACCATATTATTTACCAGCAACATAAAGTGAAACAGAGGCAGAGGTGTCCTGCCACAGTCAGTAACAAATAAACAGAAAACAGTAGTGGTCAAATACAAATAAGGCTACAAGAGAAGTATCATACTCTTCTCTTTTGTAAAGTAAATCTGAACAGCCTATATGGGCATCTACATCAACTATATGATTTGCCTGAGAAGCTGGACAGGACAACAAAAAAAAAAAAAATATATATATATATATATATATATATATATATATATATATATATATATATATATATATATATATATATATATATATATATATATATATTTTTTTTTTTTTTTAATGTTTATTTGTGGCGGACGTAATTCTTTCGTGGCGGGCCGCCACAAATAAATGAATGTGTGGGAAACTCTGCAGTTGGGTGTTCCAACAGGACAATGACCCCAAACACACGTCAAAAGTGGTAAAGGAATGACTAAATCAGGCTACAATGAAGGTTTTAGAATGGCATTCCCAAAGTCCTGACTCAAACGTGTGGACAATGCTGAAGAAACAAGTCCATGTCAGAAAACCAACAAATTCAGCTGAACTGCACCAAGTTTGTGGTCAGCAATTCAACTAGAACAGTGGTTCTTAACCTGGGTTCGATCGAACCCTGGGGGTTCGGTGAGTCGGCCTCATGGGTTCGGCGGAGCCTCCGCCACGGAGGTACAGACACATCCGACTTATCGTGTAAATAAAAACTTCTCCCTATCAGCGTATTATAGATATACCCAAACAATTTTCCCTCTAATTTTCCATCTGATTCGCAGGTTTTTTGATTGATCGATTGAAACGTTTACTAGCAGATTGCAAAGGAAGAGAATACACAATACAGTTTACACACTACAGTACATATTCCGTACAATTGACCACCAAATGGTAACACCCGAATACGTTTTTCAACTTGTTTAAGTCGGGGTGCACGTTAATCAAATCATGGTAATGTGTGTAAGGTGTGTAATTTGTTGTGAGTTCGTAGCACTGTGTTGGTTTTGTTCTTTGAACAAAGGGATGTTCATGCACGGTTTATTTTGTGCACCAATAAAAAAACATATGACTTTTTCTTGAATTTGAAAAAAAAACATTTTATTTTTCACTAAAGAAGGGTTCGGTGAATGCACATATGAAACTGGTGGGGTTCGGTACCTCCAACGAGGTTAAGAAACACTGAACTAGAAGCTTGCCAGGAGTTTATGGATGGCTACCAAAAGTGCCTTATTGCAGGTAAACTTGCCAAGGGACATGTAAGCAAATATTAACATTGCTGTATGTATACTTTTGACCCAGCACATTTTCAGTAGACCCATAATAAATTCATAAAAGAACCAAACCTCATGAATGTTTTTTGTGACCAACAAGTATGTGCTCCAATCACAAAAAAATAAGAGTTATAGAAATGATTGTAAACTCAAGACAGCCATGACATTATGTTCTTTACAAGTGTATGTAGACTTTTGATCGCGACTGTATATGAAACATCCTAGCTGCTGGCATCCTAATGACAGCAGACATTGTAGAGTAAGTGATGTCTTATCATGTTTGTTGGCTCAAATGAAGTCTGCAGTGAGTAATAATCAGTGATGAAGAACGAAAAAAAAAAAGCAAACATGATGCATTTTTAAAAATAATGCCCCGTGTATGCCTAAAATTACATACATACTTACATCATGTATATAAAAACACTAATGGAGGTGTTTGGAGGGTTTTTTTAGGGGCTCTATAGGCAGAATTGAACGGCTCTCATAGGCTCCATTGTAAGCGGGGTTTTGATTGCAGTTATTTAAAGGCCTACTGAAATTATTTTTTTTTATTTAAACGGGGATAGCAGATCCATTCTATGTGTCATACTTGATCATTTCGCGATATTGCCATATTTTTGCTGAAAGGATTTAGTAGAGAACATCGACGATAAAGTTCGCAACTTTTGGTCGCTGATAAAAAAGCCTTGCCTGTACCGGAAGTAGCGTGACGTCACAGGTTGAAAGGCTCCTCACATTTCCCCATTGTTTACACCAGCAGCGAGAGCGATTCGGACAGAGAAAACGACGATTACCCCATTAATTTGAGCGAGGATGAAAGATTCGTGGATGAGGAACGTGAGAGTGAAGGACTAGAGTGCAGTGCAGGACGTATCTTTTTTCGCTCTGACCGTAACTTAGGTACAAGGGCTCATTGGATTCCACACTTTCTCCTTTTTCTATTGTGGATCACGGATTTGTATTTTAAACCACCTCGGATACTATATCTTCTTGAAAATGAGAGTCGAGAACGCGAAATGGACATGACACGACAATACATCGGTGAAGCTCTTTAGCTACTGAGCTAACGTGATAGCATCGGGCTCAAATGCAGATAAAAACAAAAGAAATAAACCACTGACTGGAAGGATAGACAGAAGATCAACAATACTATTAAACCGTGGACGTGTAAATGCACGGTTAATAATTTCCAGCTTGGCGAAGCTTAAAAATGCTGTTGCTAACGACGCCATTGAAGCTAACTTAGCTACGGCACGGCGGCGGCGGAGGGCGTTGCAGCTTTCGACGACACCCCGGCCGCCATAAGAGTCGGCAGGAAACATATATTTCCCCAAAGTTACGTACGTGACATGCACATAGCGACACGCACGTACAGGCAAGCGATCAAATGTTTGGAAGCCAAAGCTGTACTCACGGTAGCGCGTCTGCTATCCACCTCAAAGTCCTCCTGGTTGTGTTGCTGTAGTCCGCCGCTAATACACTGATCCCACCTACAGCTTTCTTCTTTGCAGTCTTCATTGTTCATTGAAAAAATTGCAAAAGATTCACCAACACAGATGTCCAGAATACTGTGGAATTTTGCCATGAAAACAGAGCTTTTTTGTATTGGATTCAATGGTGTACCAATACTTCCGTTGCCGCCGTGACGTCACGCGCATACGTCATCATACATAGACGTTTTCAACCGGAAGTGTGGCGGGAAATTTAAAATTGTACTTTATAAGTTAACCCGGCCGTATTGGCATGTGTTGCAATGTTAAGATTTCATCATTGATATATAAACTATCAGACTGCGTGGTCGATAGTAGTGGCTTTCAGTAGGCCTTTAATATTTAGAATGCAAAATAAATTAAAAAAACATCCATCGTCATGTCTCTCACTATGATTCAAATCCCCCCAAAAAAGTGCAGTTCCCCTTTAAGGATTTATTTTCCAAAAGTTTGTTACTTTTGCTCTGGCTTTTTTGATGCTATTACAAAAGGGCGTGTGGAGAATGCATATATGTTTAAGAGTTCTTTCTTTAGTCATAGTCATGTTTGGATCAGCTAGTATTTTTCCATATAACTCTCTATACTTGTTTTTGTCTGCAGATGTCTGTGTAGTGTTTTAGGTATTGGAATGTGAGAGAGAGAGATGCACCCCCTCCGTATCTTATCAGTGTTGGAGAAGGGGGAGGCATTCCTTTCTGGACAGGGTGGGGGCTGTTTTTGTATTCAATAAATTGTCTCTTCCTGTTTGAATGTTAGACCAATTTGAGATGTCGATATGAAAGGACAATTGGACTGGTCTCCTAAAGCTTTAGTAAAACTTGATAATATTCCTATTCTGTCTTGATGGTCCTTCTTACTCAGCATATATGTCATCTATAGAACTTGGGATTGACCAGTGACTTTAATTCCCTGGGAGGGAAGGCTGGTCAGACGCAACAGGCGCCAATTGAGGCAAAGGGGGGAAAAAAGTGATGTCAAATCGGACATGGAAGTAATTAATAACTACAATGTTACAAAGAAGAAGAACGGGGTGCAGATGTCTGCACATTGAAGACAAATTGACACATTTGTATGAGTTGTATGTAAAAAGCCAAAGGCCGTGCCGCACGTTGGAGACAGAACTTTCGGAGGTAAAGCTGACGTTTGATTTTAAACAGCTGTAAGCCGTGATTCACTCCCGCTGTGTCCATCAGTCATGGCGAGGACCGTCTCTCGGGCACAGGTAGAGGGGAAGCTGACGGCGAACGTACTCATAACTCAACCCTTAATGACTCACGACCCGCTCATGCTTGCAGCCTGCAGTGAGTTGTGGGGCTCGATTGAGTCCAAGACGGTAGTAGTGCCCGGGGCTCGGGAAAGACAAGACCGAGCTTCAAGGAGGAAGGCCTGTCGGAATCCTTTAAGACAATGCTGACAGAATGTAGTATGAATGTAAGAATGGTTTGAACGTTGGAATGGTTTGAATGTTGAAGAGTTTGAATTTCCAGGAAAACCGGAATTTGGTTTGGAACTTGGGAAAGTGTTAGTTTGAATGTCCAGGATGAGTGGAATGTGTTGATGTTGGAATAGTTTGAATAGGTTGAAAAATGTGGGAATTGTGGAAGTTCAAAACATTCCGAATGGGGAAAATGTCCCTGAAAACTGGGAATTCTTGGAAATCCGGGAATCGTTTTTAAATTGTTGAAGGAGAGCTCACAATTTTGAACGGGCTGACTTTTTTGAAGTTGGAACGGTTTGAATCGGATGAAGTTGTGGAACTTTGAAAACTGTCCCTGTGGAGGGGGGCGTGGCCTGCGGACCTGCAGCGAAGCGGGGTGTGCCAGGACCGGCTTCGAGATCAGCGACAGGTGCGTAGATGGCCCTCCTGAGCGTGTTTATCTAATCACCTGTCGCTCTATTAAAGGCAGCGGCCAGGAAGGAGAAGGGGGTTGATGGTGGAGCACGAGCCGAGCCAGAGCGAGACTGAGGAAACAAAGACAAATGCTGAAAAGCAGAAAGACAATTGATTACAAAATAAAACATTGTTGTAACCCTGGAGGAGTCGGGCATGTCAGTCGTTGGTGGTCCAAAGAACCCGAAAGCGCAAGTCTTCCACGGTCCCGTTCTTTTCAATGAGAATTTCATAGAAATTTGGAAATTTCGGAAAAAGCCGGAATTTTTGGGAAAATGTTAAAAGATTTTAATGTTCTGAATGAGTTAAAAATGGTTGGTGTTGGAATTTTTTTAATCGGTCGAGAACTGTAGTGATATTTTTAATTGAGAAATGGTATTAAGGAATTTCGGGAAAACCGGGAATTTCTCCAGTTCGGTCCTGATTAAGACGAATGTTTTGACGGTGGAACGGTTAAAGTGGGTTAAAAAATGTCAAAAAAGGGTTTAATAAAACGGAAATTCTGGGAATTCTTGAAATGTTTTTAAACGTATAAAAACAGTTGTTTGAATGTCCAGGATGAGTGGAATATGTTGAAGGTGTAATAGTTTCAATCGGTTGACAAATGGGAAAATGGTGGAAGTTTGAAAAAAGGCAGAATCTGGAAATGTAGTGTATTTGTCAAAGGAAAGCCCTCGATTCCCGAATAGGCTGAATAGTTTGAAGTTGGAACGTTTTGAATCGGGTGAAAAATGTGGATGATAGAGCACGCCAAAATCTGGAGAAGAAGAATAACTAGATGAGGCAATTCCTGGAGGAATGGCGTGTGAATGCTCCAATGCTGAAGTTGAACTGAAATGCTGACAGAATGTAGTATGAATGTAAGAATAGTTGGAATGTTGGAATGGTTTGAATGTTGAAGAGTTTAAATTTCAAGGAAAACCGGAATTTGGTTGGGAACTTTGGAAATTGTTAGTTTGAATGTCCAGGATGAGTGGAATGTGTTGATGTTGGAATAGTTTGAATAGGTTGAAAAATGTGGGAATTGTGGAAGTTCAAAACATTTCGAATGGGGAAAATGTCCCTGAAAACTGTGAAGTCTTGGAAATCCGTGATTTTTTTAAATTGTTAAAAGAGAGCTCACAATTTTGAACAGGCTGAATTTTTTGAAGTTGGAACGGTTTGAATCGGATGAGGTTGTGGAACTTTGAAAAATGTCCCATTCTTTTCAATGAGAATTTCATAGAAATTTGGAAATTTCGGGAAAAGCGGGAATTTTTGGGAGAATGATAAAAGATTTTGGTGTTGGGATTTTTCTAATCGGTTGAGAACTGTAGTAATATTTTTAATTGAGAAATGGTATTAAGGATTTTGGGGAAAACCGGGAATTTTTCCAGTTCGGTCCTGATTAAGTGAAGTGAAGTGAAGTGAATTACATTTATATAGCGCTTTTTCTCAAGTGACTCAAAGCGCTTTACATTGTGAAACCCAATATCTAAGTTACATTTAAACCAGTGTGGGTGGCACTGGGAGCAGGTGGGTAAAGTGTCTTGCCCAAGGACACAACGGCAGTGACTAGGATGGCGGAAGCGGGGATCGAACCTGCAACCCTCAAGTTGCTGGCACGGCCGCTCTACCAACCGAGCTATACCGTCCCTCTTCATTAAGAGGAATGTTTTGACGGTGGAACGGTTGAAGTGGGTTGAAAAATGTGGAAGAAGTAGTCACCAGAAAAAAGGGTCAAAAAGGGTTTGAAAAAAAGGAAATTCTGGGAATTCCTGAAATTTTTTTAAACTTAAAAATTGTTGTTTGAATGTCCAGGATGAGTGGAATATGTTGAAGGTGTAATAGTTTAAATCGGATGAAAAATGGGAAAATGGTGGAAGTTTGAAAAATGGCCAATTCATGTTGAATGGGGATAATGTCCTGTAAAACCTGTAATTTTGGGAAATCCGGAAATGTATGGAATTTGTCAAAGGAAAGCCCGCGATTCCCAAATAGGCTGAACAGTTTGTAGTTGGAACGTTTTGAATCGGGTGAAAAATGTGGAAGGTAGAGCGCGCCAAAATCTGGAGAAGAAGAATAACTAGATGAGGCAATTCCTGGAGGAATTGCGTGTGAATGCTCCAATGCTGAAGTTGAACTGTAAAGCTGACAGAATGTAGTGTGAATGTAATAATAGTTTGAATGTTGGAATGGTTTGAATGTTGAAGAGTTTGAAATTCCAGGAAAACCGGAATTTGGTTTGGAACTTGGGAAAGTGTTAGTTTGAATGTCCAGGATGAGTGGAATGTGTTGATGTTGGAATAGTTTGAATAGGTTTAAAAATGTGGGAACTGTGGAAGTTCAAAACATTCCGAATGGGGAAAATGTCCCTGAAAACTGGTAATTCTTGGAAATCCGGGAATTTTTTTAAATTGTTGAAGGACAGCTCACATTTTTGAACAGGCTGAATTTTTTGAAGTTGGAACGGTTTGAATCGGATGGAATTGTGGGACTTTGAAAAATGTCCCATTCTTTTCAATGAGAATTTCATAGAAATTTGGAAATTTTGGGAAAAGCGGGAATTTTTTGGAAAATTTTAAAATATTTTAATGTTCTGAATGAGTTGGTGTTGGAATTTTTCTAATCGGTCGAGAACCGTAGTAATATTTTTAATTGAGAAATGGTATTAAGGAATTTCGGGAAAACCGGGAATTTTTCCAGTTCTGTCCTGATTAAGAGGAATGTTTTGACGGTGAAACGGTTGCAGTGGTTTGAAAAATGTGGAAAGAGTAGTCGCCAGAAAAAAGGGTCAAAAAAGGGTTTGAAAAAAAGGAAATTCTGGGAATTCCTGAAATGTTTTTAAACTTATAAAAATGGTGGTTTGAATTTCCAGGATGAGTGGAATATGTTGAACATGTAATAGTTTCAATCGGTTGAAAAATGGGAAAATGGTGGAAGTTTGAAAAATGGCCAATTCATGTTAAATGGGGAAAATGTCCCTGAAAAACCTGGAATCCTGGGAAATCTGGAAATGTATGGAATTTGTCAAAGGAAAGCCCGCAATTCCTGAATAGGCTGAACAGTTTGAAGTTGGATTGGTTTGAATTGGGTGAAAAATGTGGATGGTAGAGCACGCCAAAATCTGGATAATAATAATTATTATTAATTAGATGCATTTTGATGTAGAAAACCATGTGTGTGAATGCTTTGGAGCATTCACACAATAAATAAATAAGGAACGCTCTCTGCTCTGCTCCTCCCCCCGCCGGCATATATTGTCATTACCTGTTGATAGGGCACATCGACTTCCCGATTAATGGACCTCTCCACCATTGGCGTCTACCCGCTGCCGACGTCATTTTAATAAATGCTCCATCGGCGCTAAGAATATCCTGCCATCAGGCGACGGGATGTTTTTGTCTAGCCGTGCTTTCCCGTCATGGTGAGATGCAGAAGGGCTGCCATTTAAACAAAGAGACCTATTAATGTTTTTTTTTGCAAAACAACCTGAACTTGTTTAGTTATAATTTTAGTTTTTTCTTGTTTATGGAGACAAAAAAGTGGACATTTGTTTAGCAAGGGAAACAAAAACCCTTTTAGCCTGTGAGGTAAATTATACCATTTAAAAAGTTCTTATATGTGTTTGTATTTGGTCACATAATCATTTAGAGTGCACAAAAGTTTACTCTAAAGGAGAGTGGCGGCTTTTGCCCCCAGGATTTTGGGGATCTTACAGGAATGCAAGTTTGGAGTTTAGGAGAAAGTGTAAAGACATTAGCAACATCTGGTAGGAAGCCCCCACAGATAGGAGTAGAGGATAGGGGTCGGAGGCCGTCCGACTCAAACCGATCACAGAAAATAAGTTAACTGGCCAAAAAACAAACTGGGCTTTTGTCCAGATGGGTTGGCTCCAAGGCTAGAGTTATGAAGAGTGGGGGTCTTTAGGTAAAAGGTATTTAAGGATAGTTGTCCGAGAGGACATCAGAAGAGAGTAATCAGGCCCACTCTTTTTCCTGGAAACTGCAGTTCCTGTCTGAGGCTCGCTGAAACAAATCAAGCTTTTTATTTGACAATTCCTCGTTGGCGTCTTCTTGGTTCACCACACATCACACAGTCACTCTGTCCTGGGAGAGTGACACAACCATCAAGTGTAAAGCCAAATGTCGTCCCAAAACACACAGCAGACTTTTATGGTACCGCCGCAGATCTTGTTTCTAAAAAAAGGACAAGTCTTGATGGCATTAAAAGACAAAAAAAATAATTCTGGCTTCTTACCAGCCGTGACGATAGCGGTAAATGACCATGGACTGGTCCCAACTGCAACTCGGGATCTTGAGCAAGAAGTGTGTCTCAGCCTCGGCATGAAGCCCCAACAGAAAGGCGAAACCAGAGACAGCTTACCTCGAGGCCAGAGACAATTGCTGAAAAGCACTAACAGAACCGAAAATAAAGACTGTTTGTAAACCTGTACCCGAGGGGTGTGGCAGTGATCCTCGGTCCTAGAAGAACCTACACGAAGACGTTCACAGTGATTTATGTAACTAAGCGTTGCTATAGCTTGTTTACTTCCGATGCAGTTCATGTATTCAACGTCTTTAGTTATGCTAGCGGTGTTCCTCAAGGTTCCATTTTAGGTCCTCTTTTTTTCACCATTTGGGCTTTTCACCTGGGGGCCTGCGAGTTCAGTTCAACAAAACTTGTGAGAGACTCGCATGTGAGAGATGATCTTTGACTTGCTGTTTTTCTTTGCAGAAGGTCCTTAAAAACAGCAGAGCGCTCTGAAACTCTGATAAAATAAACATCCATCCATCCATCCATCTTCTTCCGCTTATCCAGCCTAAGCAGGGAAGCCCAGACTTCCCTCTCCCCAGCCACTTCGTCCAGCTCCTCCCGGGGGATCCCGAGGCGTTCCCAGGCCAGCCGGGAGACATAGTCTTCCCAACGTGTCCTGGGTCTTCCCCGTGGCCTCCTACCGGTCAGACGTGCCTGAAACACCTCCCTAGGCAGGCGTCCGGGTGGCATCCTGACCAGATGCCCGAACCACCTCCTCTGGCTCCTCTCCATGTGGAGGAGCAGCAGCTTTACTTTGAGCTCCTCCCGGATGACAGAGCTTCTCACCCTATCTCTAAGGGAGAGACCCGCCACCCGGCGGAGGAAACTCATTTCGGCCGCTTGTACCCGTGATGTTGTCCTTTCGGTCATAACCCAAAGCTCATGACCATAGGTGAGGATGGGAACGTAGATCGACCGGTAAATTGAGAGCTTTGCCTTCCGGCTCAGCTCCTTCTTCACCACAACGGATCGATACAGCGTCCGCATTACTGAAGATGCCGCACCGATCTGCCTGTCGATCTCACGATCCACTCTTCCCTCACTCGTGAACAAGACTCAGAGGTACTTGAACTCCTCCACTTGGGGCAAGATCTCCTCCCCAACTCAGAGATGGCACTCCACCCTTTTCCGGGCGAGAACCATGGACTCGGACTTGGAGGTGCTGATTCCCATCCCAGTCGCAAATAAAGAAATAAATAAATTGTCTACCTACAAGATAGGACTAATAGTGAAAGGAGATGTCCGGCCCCCCGGGTCTTTTGCTTTCATGAGGATCAATGAGCTTCCGTTTAGACTCTGGGACCGCATGGAGGGAACATCTATTCCCACGCGGTCTGGACTGGTAAAATCATGGCATTAAAAACTAAAAATACAAAAAAAATTCAGATTGTTTTCTTTGTCTTACTTTGGCCAAAAATAGAACAAGCACATTCTGAAGATATCCATAATAAAAATAATCCTCTTGGCAAAACACTTAGTTAGTTGAGTTAGGAAGGTACGTTAAGTTAGTTAAGGTAAGTTAAGTTAAGTTAGTTGAAAAAAAAAGATGGTGCAGTTTCAAAAACACCATGAAAAACACAGTGAACTTAGACTTAGTCTCAGTGTTTTTACAAAGTCCTTCAACTTTGAACACTTCTTGTTTATGATTTTCATGCTGGCAATTCACCTTTAAAGACGTGTTTGGAAAAGAAACCACCGCATTGGTGAAATCCGCAACTGCCACAACACATTCATTTGTCATCGTTCAAATATAACAATTATAATATAAACTAAACAATTATCAGAATGACACCAGAGCCGACTTAAAGGTAACATAACTACAAACCTAACCAAAGTGAACATGGTGGATTTAGGCATAAAATAATATAGAGCAGTGGTTCTTAACCTGGGTTGGATTGAACCCTAGGGGTTCGGTGAGTCGGGCTCAGGGGTTCGGCGTAGGTCAAGACACACCCGACTCATCGTGTAAATAAAAACTTCTCCCTATTGGCGTATTACGGATACAGCAACAGCTGACTGATTTGCAGGTGTGTCATTTGTTGTGAGTTTATGCACTGTGTTGGTTTTGTTGTTTGGACAAGGTGATGTTCATGCCCGCTTCATTTTGTGCACCAGTAAAAAAACATAGTAACACTTTAGTATGGGGAGCATATTCACCATTAATTAGTTGCTTATTAACATGCAAATTAGTAACATATTGGGTCTTAACTAGTCATTATTAAGTACTTATCAATGCCTTATTCAGCATGACCCTATTATAACCCTAACCCTCTAACCCTGGCCCTAACCCTCTAGCCCTTACCTTAACCCGAACCCTAACCCTAACCAAATAACTCTAAATTAAGGCTTTGTTACTTAGAATATGTTCCCCTAGTTTCCAAAAAACTCTAAATTAAGTCTTTGTTACTTAGAATATGTTCCCAATACTAGAGTGTTACCAAAAACATATAATAACTTTGTCTTGAATTAGAAAAAAAAGGAGGGTTCGGTGAATGCGCATATAAAACTGGTGGGGTTCGGTACCTCCAACAAGATTAAGAACCACTGATATAGAACAAACACAACAAATGTGGAAACACGTTTTTACAATGGAGTTCAGGGTGCGCATCGTGCATTCAACCAATTGCAAACGCTGCACGGGACTTACACCAAAAATATGATTGTCAAGTTGACTTAAGTCTTTGCGTCTTACTAGTTTGTTATTAAAACCGTTGAGTGGATAATTTACAATGAAAAAAAGGAATTGTGCGTCGATCCTGCTGCCATTTTGAGTTGCTATTGCGACATTAAGTGGACACATTTAGAACAGCCGTTTCTTTCATTAATAAAATACAGATATTTTTTTTAATTAGCAAACTGACCTTATTTATTTAATTCACTTAAAACCTAAATACTGTAATGGCATCAGATGCAAATATTGAAATACCCAAAGCTTTGTTCTTTAAAACTATTTAAGGCTGTATTATTCCATGGAACTGTTGGCTTAGTGCAAGAGTGGACGATATGGTATTGCTAACACCATTTTTTTTTTTCAGACTTTAGTTAAAGTCAGATGCGTTTGTGGTTCCAACCTTTCATTTCGTTTTTTAAGCCCAGCAAATGAAAAGGGTCTTTACGGATGGAGCCAATAGTCGGTGGAGAGCTCTTCGAGCAGAAAGTGACGCTCCCTTGAAGCGGCCCCGGTTGTTGAGCTGACTATTCATGGAGGATTGTGCCTGGGGCTATTCGTCTGAACGGCTCTCATCCCCGGGATTCCACAGAGAAGGACCGCTGACTGGCGGAAAGCTTCCAGGTGACAACTTCAAGAAAAAGCGGAAAGCGGGCGACTCACCCACGTTTCTCCATTTTTTGGATGTCCGTAGAAATGTTGTCCGCCATTATGTGGAGCATATCATCTGGTAAAAGCTGCAAGAAAACAGTCAAGTTTAGCAACGATCAAAATGACATTAATCTGCATCGACAAAACCCAAAACCAGTAAAGTTGGCAGGTTGTGTAAATGGTAAATAAAAACAGAATACAATGATTTGCAAATCCTTTTCAACTTATATTCAATTGAATAGACTGCAAAGACAAGATATTTAATGTTCCAACTGGTAAACTTTGTTATTTTTTGCAAATATTAGCTCAATTGGAATTTGATGCCTGCAACAGGTTTCATAAAAACTGGCAAAAAAAGTGGATAAAGTTGAGGAATGCTCATCAAACACTTATTTGGAACATCCCACAGGTGAACGGGCTAATTGGGAACAGGTGGGTGCCATGATTGGGCATAAAAGCAGCTTCCATGAAAAGCTCAGTCGTTCACAAACAAGGACGGGGCGAGGGTCACCAGTTTGTCAACAAATGCGTGAGGAAATTGTTTAAGAACAACATTTCTCAACCAGCTATTGCAAGGAATTTGGGGATTTCACCATCTACGATCCGTAATATCATCAAAAGTTTCAGAGAATCTGGAGAAGTCACTGCACGTAAGCGGCAATGCCAGTGACCTTCGATCCCTCAGGTGGTACTGCATCAAAAAGCGACATCAGTGTGTAAAGGATATCACCACATGGGCTCAGGAACACTTCAGAAAACCACTGTCAGTAACTACAGTTGGTCGCTACATCTGTAAGTGCAAATTAAAACTGTACTATGCAAAGCAAAACCCATTTATCAACAACACCCAAGAAACGCCGCCGGCTAAGATGGACTGATGCAAAGTGGAAAAGTGTTCTGTGGTCTGACGAGTCCACATTTCAAATTGTTTTTGGAAACTGTGGACGTGGTGTCCTCTGGACCAAAAAGAAAAAGAACCATCCGGATTGTTATAGGTGCAAAGTGTAAAAGCCAGCATGTGTGATGGTATGGGGGTGTATTAGTGCCCAAGGCATGGGTAACTTACACATCTGTGAAGGCACCATTAATGCTGAAAGGTACATACAGGTTTTGGAGCAAAATATGTTGCCATCCAAGCAACATTACCATGGACGCCCCTATATATATTTTGTTGTTTTTCTTTGTATTGTTTTTTTTTGTATTTTTTGTATTTTATTTTATTTAGTTTTTTATTTAGTTTTGTATTTCTATTGTATTTATTTATTTTTTGTCTTTTGTTTCAGAAACTCAGCATAAATTATATATATATATATATATATATATATATATATATATATATATATATATATATATATATATATATATATATATATATATATATATATATATATATATATATATATATTTAAGTTACATATATATATATTTTAATATATATATATATATATATATATATATGAATTATGTATATATATATATATATATATATATATATATATATATATATATATATATATATATATATATATATATATATATATATAAATCACTGCACGTAAGCGGCAATGCTAGTGACCCTCGATCCCTCAGGCGGTACTGCATCAAAAAGCGACATCAGTGTGTAAAGGATATCACCACATGGGCTCAGGAACACTTCAGAAAACCACTGTCAGTAACTACAGTTGGTCGCTACATCTGTAAGTGCAAATTAAAACTCTTCTATGCAAAGCGAAACCCATTTATCAACAACACCCAGAAACGCTGTCGGCTTCGCTGGGCCCGAGCTCATCTAAGATGGACTGATGCAAAGTGGAAAAGTGTTCTGTGGTCTAACGAGTCCACATTTCAAATTGTTTTTGGAAACTGTGGACGTGGTGTCCTCTGGACCAAAAAGAAAAAGAACCATCCGGATTGTTATAGGCGCAACGTTCAAAAGGCAGCATGTGTGATGGTATGGGGGTGTATTAGTGCCCAAGACATGGGTAACTTACACATCTGTGAAGGCACCATTAATGCTGAAACGTACATACAGGTTTTGGAGCAAAATATGTTGCCATCCAAGCAACATTACCATGGACGCCCTTATATATATTTTGTATTTTTTTTTTGTATTTTTTTTTGTTGTATTTTTTGTATTTTATTGTATTTAGTTTTTTATTTAGTTTTGTATTTCTATTGTATTTTTTTTTTTTGTCTTTTGTTTCAGAAACTCAGCATAAATTATATATATATATATATATATATATATATATATATATATATATATATATATATATATATATATATATATATATATATATATATATATATATATATATATATATATATATATATATATATATGAATTATATATATATATATATATATATATATATATATATATATATATATATATATATATATATATATATATATATATATATATATATATAAATCACTGCACGTAAGCGGCAATGCTAGTGACCCTCGATCCCTCAGGCGGTACTGCATCAAAAAGCGACATCAGTGTGTAAAGGATATCACCACATGGGCTCAGGAACACATCAGAAAACCACTGTCAGTAACTACGGTTCGTCGCTACATCTGTAAGTGCAAATTAAAACTCTTCTATGCAAAGCGAAAGCCATTTATCAACAACACCCAGAAACGCCGTCGGCTTCGCTGGGCCCGAGCTCATCTAAGATGGACTGATGCAAAGTGGAAAAGTGTTCTGTGGTCTGACGAGTCCACACTTCAAACTGTTTTTGGAAACTGTGGACGTGGTGTCCTCTGGACCAAAAAGAAAAATAACCATCTGGATTGTTATAGGCGCAACGTTCAAAAGCCAGCATGTGTGATGGTATGGGGGTGTATTAGTGCCCAAGGCATGGGTAACTTACACATCTGTGAAGGCACCATTAATGCTGAAAGGTACATACAGGTTTTGGAGCAACATATGTTGCCATCCAAGCAACGTTACCATGGACGCCCCTGCTTATTTCACCAAGACAATGCCAAGCCACATGTTACAACAGCGTGGCTTCATAGTAAAAGAGTGCGGGTACTAGACTGGCCTGCCTGTAGTCCAGACCTGTCCCCCATTGAAAATGTGTGGCGCATTATGAAGCCTAAAATAGCACAAGGGAGACCCCCGGACTGTTGAACAACTTAAGCTGTACATCAAGCAAGAATGGGAAAGAATTCCACCTGAGAAGCTTCAAAAATGTGTCTCCTCAAGTATTATGCAACTCTAATTATTTGATACTTGTTTGTGTTGACAAATGTGTGGCTTTAGACCGCAATTTCACACATTGACATAAATATCAATTAAGGACACTTATCCGGCATGTCGTGTTTGTGTCATGTTTGGTGAAGCGGTGCATGGGGGGTGACCTCAAAAAATGCAAAGACGGCAGCCGGGAGGTGAGTAAAAGAATATTTAATTTCCCAAAAGTAGCATAAAATAGCAAAAGCACGCTGGCAGAGGTCGCGGGAAATGGCGACACAAAGATTAGTCTTCAGAGAACTGCCGTGAACAATGAGCAATGATCAAGCGCTGTCTGAAGGACAGGGCAGGCGTGTGTAGGAGCCTGATTGGCAACCAAGAGCAGGTGTGTCCCGGAGTAGCGGACAAGAGCTTCAAAAACTTAAAAATAACAAACAGCCGCGAGTGTGTGACAGTTTGTGTGCTATTTTGTTCTTAGCTGTTGTGTAGCTGCTAGCTCTTAATAGCCTATATACTGGCATATATATATATATATATATATATATATATATATATATATATATATATATATATATATATATATATATATATATATATATATATATATATATATATATATTTTATATAGCCAATATCATCCAATCGCCAATTTGTATCGGATTGGGACACTCCTAATTGTATTTATTATATTTATTTTTCTCTCCAGCACTTTAATATTTATAAATTACATTATTGGCTGACAACTAAAAATTCATTTTTTCAAAATGTTTTTTCATTTTCAGTAACATTCAAATTTACCAGGGGGGTCAACAACCCAAAATGTTGAAAGAGCCATATTGGACCAAAAATACCAAAAAAAAATCTGTCTGGACACGTAAACAATTAAAAGTCTTATATAAGTGTTATAATGAAGGCAACACATTATGTAAGTGTCTATATTAGTTATATTAGCCTACTATCAAAATGACTTTAAAAGTCTTATATAAGTGTTATAATGAAGACAACACATGATGTAAGTGTCTATATTAGCTATATTAGCTTACTATCAAGATGACTTTAAAAGTTGTATATAAGTGTTATAATGAAGACAACACATGATGTAAGTGTCTATATTAGTTATATTAGCCTACTATCAAAATGACTTTAAAAGTCTTATGTAAGTGTTATATTGAAGGCAACACATTATGTAAGTGTCTATATTAGTTATATTAGCCTACTATCAAAATGACTTTAAAAGTCTTATATAAGTGTTATAATGAAGGCAACACATGATGTAAGTGTCTATATTAGCTATATTAGCTTACTATCAAGATGACTTTAAAAGTTGTATATAAGTGTTATAATGAAGACAACACATGATGTAAGTGTCTATATTAGTTATATTAGCCTACTATCAAAATGACTTTAAAAGTCTTATGTAAGTGTTATAATGAAGGCAACTCATGATGTAAGTGTCTATATTAGCTATATTAGCCTACTATCAAGATGACTTTAAAAGTTGTATATAAGTGTTATAATGAAGACAACACATGATGTAAGTGTCTATATTAGCCTACTATCAAAATGACTTTAAAAGTTGTATATAAGTGTTATAATGAAGACAACACATGATGTAAGTGTCTTTATTAGTTATATTAGCCTACTATCAAAATGACTTTAAAAGTTGTATATAAGTGTTATAATGAAGACAACACATTATGTAAGTGTCTTTATTAGTTATATTAGCCTACTATCAAAATGACTTTAAAAGTCTTATATAAGTGTTATAATGAACATGATGTAAGTGTCTATATTAGCTACATTAGCCTACTATCAACATGACTTTAAAAGTTGTATATAAGTGTTATAATAAAGGCAACACATGATTCAAGTGTCTATATTTGCTATATTAGCCTACTATCAAAATAACTTTAAAAGTTGTATACAGTATAAGTGTTATAATGAAGGCAACACATGATGTAAGTGTCTATATTAGTTGTATTAGCCTACTATCAAAATGACTTTAAAAGTCGTACATAAGTGTTATAATGAAGACAACACATGATGTGTCTATATTAGTTATATTAGCCTACTATCAAAATGACTATGTGTCGCAGGCTGACACAAATCTGCGTTGACAGAAATGTTTAAATGTAATATTTATTGTACACATTTTTACAACATTGGAAAACATTAGTTAAACTTCTCAGAGGGTGAGATAAGTCCTGGAAATGACTTTCTTAGAATGGCCAAAGGTATAGATGTGTGTGTCCAAGTTTAAGGACACGGCAGGCTGTCTTTTTCTAATAGATTTATTACAATCTTTGCAAGCTGGGTAACGTTTGCTGTGGTCTGGAACAACATGGCACACAAACAACTATCAGAAATGCAGCCAATATTACATACAGATAATGTGTCATGAGACATGCACATATAAATTAATTACACAGAGGACATAAGTAAATGAAATTAAATCAACTCAAATATAGCTACAAAGGAGGCATAATGATGCAATATGTAAATACAGCTAGCCTAAATAGCATGTTAGCATCGGTTAGCTTGCAGTCATGCACTGACCAAATATGCCTGAATAGCACTCCAACAAGTCAATAACATCAACAAAGCTCAACTCTGTGCATTCACGCACAGTATACAACGTTTGGGGGACAAAACGAGACAAAGAAAGAGTGGCATAAAACACGTATTTCTGTGGCAGCGTCTGAGAAAGTTGCACATGTAAACAAATTACGGTGAGTTCAGGGACTGCCAAAATTAGTAGGATAAAAACGGCGCTCACAATTAGGAAGATTTGCGTCATGTTTGTCCTCCTACAGAAACCATATTAAAACAAATTTTCCATTTTCATACATGTTTGAAAAAGCTCCAGGGGTTGACCCCCGGGCTATATTAATATTATTGTATGTCATATTATTACAATAATATTAAAGACAATTATTATAATATTCCTAAAACTAATACCAAGTCATAATGTAATGCAATGCTTTGGGGTATATATATATATATATATATATATATATATATATATATATATATATATATATATATATAATATATATATATATATATATATATATATATATATATATATATATATATATATATATACCTGTATGTATATATATATATATATATATATATATATATATATATATATATATATATATATATATATATATATATATATATATATATATATATATATATATATATATATATGTATATATATATATATATATATATGTATATATATATATATGTATATATATATATATTGTATTTTTTTTTGTATTTTATTTTATTTTGTTTTTTATTTAGTTTTGTATTTTTATTTTATTATTTATTTTTTGTCTTTTGTTTCAGAGACTCAGCATGAATTATATATATATATATATATATATATATATATATATATATATATATATATATATATATATATATATATATATATATATATATATATATATATATATATATATATATATATATATATATATGTATATGAATTATGTATATATATATATATATATATATATATATATATATATATATATGAATTATGTATATATGTATATATATATATATATATATATATATATATATATATATATATGAATTATTATATATATATATATATATATATATATATATATATATATATATATATATATATATATATATATATATATATATATATATATATATATATATACATATTGTATATATATATATATATATATACATATATATATATATATATATATATATATATATATACATAATTCATATATATATATATATATATATATATATATATATATATATATATATATATATATATATATATATATATATATATATATATACATAATTCATATATATATATATACATATACATACATAATTCATATATATATATATATATATATATATATATATATATATATATATTATATATATATATATATATATATATATATACATAATTCATATATATATATATATACATATATATACATAATTCATATATATATATATATATATATATATATATATATATATATATATATATATATATATATATATATATATATATATAATATTCATGCTGAGTCTCTAAAACAAAAGACAAAAAAATAAAAATAAAATTAAAAATAAATACATTTAAAAAAAAATATATATATATATATATATATATGTATATATATATATATATATATATATATATATATATATATATATATATATATATATATATATACATATATATATTTAATTTAAAAACAAAATTAAATCTTTTGTTTTAGAGACTTTAGTCGCATGAATAAAATGTATATAGTTTTAAACATAATTCAACGATATTCAATGTTTTAACAGTTCTACATTGCTGGTGATTATACATGAATTATGTGAAAGAAATAATGGCGAGTAACATGCAGCACATCATTTTAAGTCTTCTGCTCATCTTCCTCTGGTGACGTTCCAAAAGTGCGGTCAATTCTGCCGAGGTCATCGATCGGCCGTGTCAAGCAGTGAGCATGCAAAGAGTGCCGGAGAAAAGATCTATATTTTACATTAAGGGGAGTTTTCTGCCCCCATCATTTGCTGAGTAAACATGCGGTCTTTCCAACGAGCCCATTAAAACAAGCCGGAAGATGTTTTTACAAGTTTTGCAAAAAAACATAGAAACAAAAGTACACTGTATTGACCTGTCTAGGGACGCACTTTGTCCCATATTTGCATTACTGTATTTTTCGTACTACAAGGCGCACCTAAAATCCCTTCATTTTCTCAAAAATCGACAGTGCGCCCTAAAAACCCGGTGCGCCGAATGTACAGAATAATTCTGGTTGATTTCCAAGTCATTTTATTTTGTACATGGTGTAATGATAAGTGTGACCAGTAGATGGCAGCACACATGAGAGGTCTACATGGACTGCCTGTTCAATCAGTACAGGTTGGCAAGCAAGACCCAAACGTTGATGTTTCATAGAGAATATAGAACATTACACACGGCGCTCAAAAATCCGTCAAAATGTTTCAGTCCGACTTTGGTAAGCTATGAAGCACCGCTTGATGGATTGTCGACGCATTACGGCGACAGTAGTCAGACGTACTGTGCTTCAACGTACAAGTATTATTATGGTGTGTGTATAAGGACCCCAAAATAGCACCTATTAAAAGACATTATCTAGCGTTCTGTTACGCTATATTAGTGTTAGAATACTCATGTATATATATTATAACACAACTTTAGTATGCTTAAAGTCCGTTGCTATAGTTATTAGCTATTGTGCTCAAGTTAAACGTTTGTATCTGTGCAAGGACGAAACTTATTGTCTGAGGGGTGGCCTCAGCCGCAGATGTTATCTTTGCTTTAGCCCGTTAACAGCCAAGGACTTCAAGGACCTCAACGCAGACAAGGCGAAATCACAAGGCCCCCAGCACGTTCCGTCACGTATTGCGCGTACTGGACCTGCTTTGCATGATATATGTGACCACTCCTTTTAGAGGCGGCCTCGGTGATGTTGACTGGGGAACTCCTGAATAAATAGAGGGACGCGGGAGCTGTACCTTAGAGCGTAGGGCGAGACTGTGACTAAGTGTGCAGCTCCATGCGTTCTCCTCATGAGCTAAATTGAACTCTGTCTCTGCATGATTCCTTGCTTCTTGTCTGATTAATAGATGTCATCAGTGTTTGAACCTGACAATTAGGCACAAAAAAAAACAGTAGCAAACACGCACCAAGCAGGCTCTTGTCAGTACAGCAGATAACTAAAATGTAATAGATAAGAATATTATTAAATTTTGTATCTTATTTTTTTTTTTGCTAGGGAGTTGGACACCCGACGTGTCGCACATCCTTTAATCATTTTTTTTTATTTTTTTTTGCTGATCTATCGGATCGGAACACCCCTAATATGTACCATTATTTTGCCATTATTTTGCGAACCACAATACTGTTAAACATAACTCTTGGTATCTTCTGCGAGAACTCTGTGTCACTTCCAGTCAATACAAAAACTTGCTGGTTGAAGAAAAGTAACTTTAGGTCAACATTTTCAAGAGATATGAATAATTATGGGCTAAACTGTATCCTAGCAGGCACAAGATGTTGATACAACATTGATTATACGTACGTGTACTTCAGAACTGACTTTGAAACAACGTTGCAAAATAGTTGTATTTGTAAATTGATCCAACATTAGTGTTCAACGTTGGATCCACCTTGTTGGCTGGGAAATGACCACATTTCAATGGTCAAATCAACGTCACATTGATTAAATATCTCCAAAAAGCATGTTGTTTCAACGTTGTATTTGTGTTGTAGAATATTGGTTGGGAAATGACCAAATTTCGATGGTCAAATCAACGTTACAACCTGACATTGAATCAATGTTGTCAAAAAGCATGTTGTTTCAACGTTGTATTTGTGTTGTAGAATATCGGTTGGGAAATGACCAAAATTCAATGGTCAAACTAACCTCAGAACCCAACATTGATTAAACGTTGTCAAAAAGCATGTTGTTTCAACGTTATATTTGTTTTGTAGAATATTGGTTGGGAAATGACCAAATTTTAATGGACAAATCAACGTCAGAACCCAACATTGATTAAACTTTGTCAAAAAGCATGTTGTTTCAACGTTGTATTTGTGTTGTAGAATATTGGTTGGGGAATGACCAAATGTCAATGATACAATCAACGTTACAACCTGACATTCAATAAACGTTGTCAAAAAGCATGTTGTTTCAACGTTGTATTTGTGTTGTAGAATATTTGTTGGGAAATGAACAAATTTCGATGGTCAAATCAACGTTACAACGTGACATTGAATCAATGTTGTCAAAAAGCATGTTGTTTCAACGTTGTATTTGTGTTGTAGAATATCGGTTGGGAAATGACCAAAATTCAATGGACAAATCAACGTCAGAACCCAACATTGATTATACGTTGTCAAAAAGCATGTTGTTTCAATGTTGTATTTGTGTTGTAGAAGAATGGTTGGGAAATGACCAAATTTTAATGGTCAAATCAACGTTACAACCTGACATTGAATCAACGTTGTCAAAAAGCATGTTGTTTCAACATTGTATTTGTGTTGTAGAATATTGGTTGGGAAATGACCAAATTTCAATGGTCAAATCAACGTCACATATTGACATTAATTAAACATCATCAAAAAGCATGTTGTTTCAACGTTGTGTTTGTGTTGTAGAATATTGGTTGTGAAATGACTAAATTTCAATGGTCAAATCAACGTTACAACCTGACATTGAATCAATGTTGTCAAAAAGCATGTTGTTTCAACGTTGTAATTTTTTTTTTAAATATTGTTTTTGGGAAATGACCGAATTTTAATGGTCAAATCAACGTCACAACCCGACATTGATTAAACGTTGCCAAAAAGCATCTTGTTTCAACGTTGTATTTGTGTTGTAGAATATTGGTTGGGAAACGACCAAAATTCAATGGTCAATCAATCAATCAATCAATGTTTATTTATATAGCCCTAAATCACTAGTGTCTCAAAGGGCTGTACAAGCCACAACGACATCCTCGGTGTCGAGTGGGTCTGATATAATATTGTGAGAGTCCAACACATCAGCGAAAGTCCAGTCCATGGTGGGGCCAGCGGGAACCATCCCGAGTGGAGACGGGTCAGCAGCGTAGAGATGTCCCCATCTGATGGACAGGCTAGCGGTCCACCCCGGAGCAGAGTAGAAAAGAAAAGAAAAGAAACGGCAGATCAACTGGTCTAAAAAGGGAGTCTATTTAAAGGCTAGAGTATACAAATGAGTTTTAAGATGAGACTTAAATGCTTCTACTGAGGTAGCATCTCTAACTTTTACCGGGAGGGCATTCCATAGTATTGGAGCCCGAATAGAAAACGCTCTATAGCCCGCAGACTTTTTTTGGGCTCTGGGAATCACTAATAAGCCGGAGTTCTTTGAACGCAGATTTCTTGCCGGGACATATGGTACAATACAATCGTCAAGATAGGCAGGAGCTTGACCGTGTAGTATTTTATACGTAAGTAGTAAAACCTTAAAGTCGCATCTTAGGTGCACAGGAAGCCAGTGCAAGTGAGCCAGTATAGGCGTAATATGATCAAACTTTCTTGTTTTTGTCAAAAGTCTAGCAGCCGCATTTTGTACCATCTGTAATCTTTTAATGCTAGACATAGGGAGGCCCGAAAATAATACGTTACAGTAATCGAGACGAGATGTAACGAACGCATGGATAATGATCTCAGCATCGCTTGTGGACAAAATGGTCTAATCAACGTCACAACCTGACATTGATTAAACGTAGTCAAAAAGCATGTTTCAATGTTGTATATTATTGGTTGGAAAATGACCAAAACTCAATGGTCAAATCAATGTCAGAACCCAACATTGATTAAACATCGCTAAAAAGCATGTTTTTTCAATGTTGTATTTGTGTTGTAGAATATTGGTTGGAAAATGACCAAAATTCAATGGTCAAATCTACGTCACAACCTGACATTGATTAAACGTTGTCAAAAAGCATGTTGTTTCAACGTTGTATTTTTTTGTAAAATATTGTTTGGGAAATGACCGAATTTTAATGGTCAAATCAACGTCAGAACCCAACATTGATTAAACGTTGTCAAAAAGCATGTTGTTTCAACGTTGTATCTGTGTTGTAGAATATTGGTTGTGAAATGACTAAATTTCAATGGTCAAATCAACGTTACAACCTGACATTGAATCAATGTTGTCAAAAAGCATGTTGTTTCAACGTTGTATTTGTGTTGTAGAATATTGGTTGGGAAATGACCAAATTTCAATGGTCAAATCAACGTCACAAATTGACATTAATTAAACATCGTCAAAAAGCATGTTGTTTCAACGTTGTATTTGTGTTGTAGAATATTGGTTGTGAAATGACTAAATTTCAATGGTCAAATCAACGTTACAACCTGACATTGAATCAATGTTGTCAAAAAGCATGTTGTTTCAACGTTGTATTTTTTTTTTAAATATTGTTTTTGGGAAATGACCGAATTTTAATGGTCAAATCAACGTCACAACCCGACATTGATTAAACGTTGCCAAAAAGCATCTTGTTTCAACGTTGTATTTGTGTTGTAGAATATTGGTTGGGAAACGACCAAAATTCAATGGTCTAATCAACGTCACAACCTGACATTGATTAAACGTAGTCAAAAAGCATGTTTCCATGTTGTATATTATTGTTTGGAAAATGACCAAAACTCAATGGTCAAATCAATGTCAGAACCCAACATTGATTAAACATCGCTAAAAAGCATGTTGTTTCAATGTTGGATTTGTGTTGTAGAATATTGGTTGGAAAATGACCAAAATTCAATGGTCAAATCCACGTCACAACCTGACATTGATTAAACATTGCCAAAAAGCATGTTGTTTTAACGTTGTATTTGTGTTGTAGAATATTGGTTGGGAAACGACCAAAATTCAATGGTCTAATCAACGTCACAACCTGACATTGATTAAACGTAGTCAAAAAGCATGTTGTTTCAACGTTGTATTTGTGTTGTAGAATATTGGTTGGAAAATGACCAAAATTCAATGGTCAAATCCACGTCACAACCTGACATTGATTAAACGTTGTCAAAAAGCATGTTGTTTCAACGTTGTATTTTTTTGTAAAATATTGTTTGGGAAATGACCGAATTTTAATGGTCAAATCAACGTCAGAACCCAACATTGATTAAACGTTGTCAAAAAGCATGTTGTTTCAACGTTGTATCTGTGTTGTAGAATATTGGTTGTGAAATGACTAAATTTCAATGGTCAAATCAACGTTACAACCTGACATTGAATCAATGTTGTCAAAAAGCATGTTGTTTCAACGTTGTATTTGTGTTGTAGAATATTGGTTGTGAAATGACTAAATTTCAATGGTCAAATCAACGATACAACCTGACATTGAATCAATGTTGTCAAAAAGCATGTTGTTTCAACGTTGTATTTTTTTGTAAAATATTGTTTGGGAAATGACCGAATTTTAATGGTCAAATCCACGTCACAACCTGACATTGATTAAACGTTGCCAAAAAGCATGTTGTTTTAACGTTGTATTTGTGTTGTAGAATATTGGTTGGGAAACGACCAAAATTCAATGGTCTAATCAACGTCACAACCTGTCATTGATTAAACGTAGTCAAAAAGCATGTTTCAATGTTGTATATTATTGGTTGGAAAAAGACCAAAACTCAATGGTCAAATCAATGTCAGAACCCAACATTGATTAAACATCGCTAAAAAGCATGTTTTTTCAATGTTGTATTTGTGTTGTAGAATATTGGTTGGAAAATGACCAAAATTCAATGGTCAAATCCACGTCACAACCTGACATTGATTAAACGTTGTCAAAAAGCATGTTGTTTCAACGTTGTATTTTTTTGTAAAATATTGTTTGGGAAATGACCGAATTTCAATGGTCAAATCAACGTCAGAACCCAACATTGATTAAACGTTGTCAAAAAGCATGTTGTTTCAACGTTGTATTTGTTTTGTAGAATATTGGTTGAGAAATGACCAAATTTCAATGGTCAAATCAACTTTACAACCTGACTTTGAATCAATGTTGTCAAAAAGCATGTTGTTTCAACGTGGTATGTGTGTTGTAGAATATTGGTCGGGAAATGACCGAAATTCAATGGTCAAATCAACATCAGAACCCAACATTGATTAAACGTTGTCAAAAAGCATGTTGTTTCAACGTTAGGTTTGAATTGCTGAACGTCAGGACCTAATTCAACAAGTTCTCCACGTTGTTTCAATGTCTCAGGCCTGCTGGGATATCAGTCGTATTTAGACTAGGAAATGTTTGTTGGCGGTGAAACGGGTTCCGACAACGTCGGCGCCCACTGTCCCGGCAAACGTCTTGCAGTGGCATTCTTGTATGTATTCAAGGTTGATCCTCTTCAACGGGGACCATTAGTAACAACCTTTCAGCACAACTGATTGGAAGAAGTGGTGCTCTGCATATCAACAGGAAGTAGAAACCCCCGAGGGTTGTAGTCTGGTGGCGGAGGGTGCAAATGGAAGCTGAACGAGAAGGTGGCACAAAATGAATGAGAACGGAAGACACTACGAGGTAAAACAAAACAGAAAAAAGGACAAGAATGATAATCAAATTAAAAAGGTTTAACAAAGGTAAAAGAAGCCAAAAGCCAAAGTTCTCAGTGGAGTACGTAACTAGCACAAAAAAAAGTAATTATTACTACAATACAAATATGTGTCGATCAATTGCCCATCGATCAGTTTCGGACGATTTTCATGAAAAGGTTAGTGATCGCAATTGCCGATTATTGCAGGTCACAAACATCAATCCCCTCTGGCTGACACTGGATTTATTTATTTCATTACTGAAAAACGGCTTGCAACTAATTCCGTGTCCCCATCCACAGTGTGGAGCCGCTCCCCAAAGTTGATCTAATAACATTTGCAGCAAATAAACTGCAGTTCTTAGTATCCTAAGGAGAAGGCAAAAATATGTTACACACCAAGAGCAAGCCGGAAGCGGGCATGCTAATAGCTAGGCTAACTGCTAAACTCGCTTCGAACAGATGAAATAAGTGCTTGGTAAAGTTTAAGACTTCACTAAGTTTTTATCCGGCCCGCGAGTTGAGTTTGGTCTATAATAATTAGCTGACATTTTTGAATGAAAGAAACTGCTGTTCTAAATGTGTCCACCGGATGTCGCAATAGCAATTCTTAATTTCCTTCAACGACAACAACAACTCCTACTAACCATGGCAGACTGAGTGAGAGATTGCGACTACAACTTCGGGACAAAAGATGATCCAGAAACTTATATTTTTTGAGCCTGAATACACAGAGGATGAGTTGTAAAAGCTGAATGACAAGCAATGCAAACTACAAACATAATAACACAATCACTTACTGTACAATAGGCCTTTTTCCACCGCAGGAACTTTAACAAGATATTTTACCAATTAAAATACCCCCCGGTGTTTCCGCGTGGATTTCGGGCTTCAGAAACTATTTTTAATTCCTGATAAAGGGGTGGGACTTATGGGAGTTCCTCTTCATTTTATACTTAATTTTAATACGCAAAGATACAAAAATTGGACGGACTCTTTTGAACGTATTTAGAGAGGAATTTAAAGTCTTAAGCCGGACTTTGAAGCGGCGAGGCGAGTTGCTGACTGGGATTCGGACCTTGTACTTTGAAGAGATATGCAAATGACGATAAATATCCATTATTTACTTTGTTACATGTTGTAAAAGTAGTCGGACTGAACTGGATGCTAATGCTAACAGGCTAACGCTATGCAATTATGTTGTACCGGGAGATAAACACTGATTTTATTCTTTATAAATTGTTATTTACACCTGAAATGGACCATGAGGACTTGCCAGAACCTCATGAATTTCTGACTGTGGGATTCTGTGGACAAAAGCTTGCCTTTTTATCTAAAATGTGGTACGCGTTGTGTTCAAATCACATCGTTTTCTTTATTATTGCTATTAGATTTCATTTGCTTATACTTTAGTCAAAGAAATTTGACGCAATATAGTCTGTTTATTTACATCGTATACGTGTAGAAATGTACTCATCAGCCTGATTTGTATAGACTACCTGAACTGTGGAATGCGGTGGAAAGTGAAACACAAACCACACACTTTAGTTCCACGTATTAAAGGTTCCTGGAACCTGGAAGATATTTTTATCTTCTCGTTCGGATGAAGAATTAATCATAAGGACTTAAAAGAGTAGCAAGTAGTAGTTTTTGCTTTTGTTTAGTTTGTTACTTTGTTTACTATTGACCGTATTGAAGTATTATAAGAGATTGGCAGATCTCACTCATGATCGGAACATCCCTCATCAATACTTTGTAGTTCTAGCTGCTTTTTTTTTATACCACAATTGGGTTTTGTTGGTGAAAAAAAAATGCAAAAACGTCTCAAAGAGAAAGTTTTTATCATTTTTCATGTACACAGAAAGACTGATTGCACGACTACATTACATGACAGTTGGTGATTTACCGCGACGGTGGTAAGCTCCAACTCCTAAAACTCCAAATACAAGTAAAAGAAAAAAAAACTTTTGGAGATTGATACGAGCTCAATATGATCAGAATAAGGCGTGCAATCACTTTGCGTCTCTGTCATCATTAATATGCAAAATATATGCTAATCATCAAAACACCCACAATACTAGGAGAACATGCATATATATATTATACAGCATGCACAATTAGACTGTGTCTAAAAAGCCCATAAAAAGTGGTAGATGTCTCCTGCATGTTTGAACATGTAGCATGGAAGGTAGGAGCATGGAACTACGGGAAAATTGGATTTATATCCAGAAAAGCTTGACGAAAGCTGTCATGAAAGGGGATCTGCACTTTTTTTGGATTTTTGTCGACCATTCACAATCCTTATGTGAGACAAGAAAACATGTGTTTTTTTATGCATTCTAACTCGTAAATAAACACTAGCAAGAGTCAGCTAACAATGGCGGAAACGTAATAAAAGGCTCTAAAAAAATCAACAATTTAGATACACAATGTAAGAATATATGTTCATAATAACATGTAATATTTACGTACCGTATTTTTCGGACTATAAGGCAACCTTAAAATCATTCCGTTTTCTCAAAACTCGACAGTGCGCCTTATAACCCGGTGCGACTAATGTACGGAATAATTTTGGTTGTGCTTACCGACCTCGAAGCTATTTTATTTGGTACATGGTGTAATGATAAGTGTGACCAGTAGATGGCAGTCACACATAAGAGATACGTGTAGACTGCAATATGACGGCAGTCACACATAACATATACGTGTAGACTGCAACATGATGGCAGTCACACATAAGAGATAGATGTAGACTGCAATATGACGGCAGTCACACATAAGAGATATGTGTAGATTACAATATGATGACAGTCACACGTAAGAGATACATGTAGACTGCAATATGATGGCAGTCACACATAAGAGATACATGTAGACTGCAATATGATGGCAGTCACACATAAGAGATACATGTAGACTGCAATATGACGGCAGTCACACATAAGAGATACGTGTAGACTGCAATATGACGGCAGTCACACATAAGAGATACGTGTAGATTACAATATGATGACAGTCACACGTAAGAGATACATGTAGACTGCAATATGATGGCAGTCACACATAAGAGATACATGTAGACTGCAATATGATGGCAGTCACACATAAGAGATATGTGTAGACTGCAATATGACGGCAGTCACACATAAGAGATACATGTAGACTGCAATATGATGGCAGTCACACATAAGAGATATGTGTAGATTACAATATGATGACAGTCACACGTAAGAGATACATGTAGACTGCAATATGATGGCAGTCACACATAAGAGATACATGTAGACTGCAATATGATGGCAGTCACACATAAGAGATATGTGTAGACTGCAATATGACGGCAGTCACACATAAGAGATACATGTAGACTGCAATATGATGGCAGTCACACATAAGAGATATGTGTAGATTACAATATGATGACAGTCACACATAAGAGATACGTGTAGACTGCATTATGACAGCAGCCACACATAAGAGATACATGTAGACTGCAATATGATGGCAGTCACACATAAGAGATATTTGTAGATTACAATATGATGGCAGTCACACATAAGAGATACATGTAGACTGCAATATGATGGCAGTCACACATAAGAGATACATGTAGACTGCAATATGACAGCAGTCACACATAAGAGATACATGTAGACTGCAATATGATGGCAGTCACACATACGAGATATGTGTAGACTGCAATATGATGGCAGTCACACATAAGAGATATGTGTAGACTGCAATATGATGGCAGTCACACATAAGAGAAACATGTAGACTGCAATATGACAGCAGTCACACATAAGAGATACGTGTAGACTGCAATATGATGGCAGTCACACATAAGAGATACAAGTAGACTGCAATATGATGGCAGTCACACATAAGAGATACATGTAGACTGCAATATGACAGCAGTCACACATAAGAGATACGTGTAGACTGCAATATGATGGCAGTCACACATAAGAGATACATGTAAACTGCAATATGATGGCAGTCACACATAAGAGATATGTGTAGACTGCAATATGATGGCAGTCACACATAAGAGATACATGTAGACTGCAATATGACAGCAGTCACACATAAGAGATACATGTAGACTGCAATATGATGGCAGTCACACATAAGAGATACGTGTAGACTGCAATATGATGGCAGTCACACATAAGAGATACATGTAGACTGCAATATGATGGCAGTCATACATAAGAGATATGTCTAGACTGCAATATGACGGCAGTCACACATAAGAGATACGTGTAGACTGCAATATGATGGCAGTCACACATAAGAGATACATGTAGACTGCAATATGATGACAGTCACACATAAGAGATATGTGTAGACTGCAATATGACGGCAGTCACACATAAGAGATACATGTAGACTGCAATATGATGGCAGTCACACATAAGAGATATGTGTAGATTACAATATGATGACAGTCACACATAAGAGATACGTGTAGACTGCATTATGACAGCAGCCACACATAAGAGATACATGTAGACTGCAATATGATGGCAGTCACACATAAGAGATATTTGTAGATTACAATATGATGGCAGTCACACATAAGAGATACGTGTAGACTGCAATATGATGGCAGTCACACATAAGAGATACATGTAGACTGCAATATGATGGCAGTCACACATAAGAGATATGTGTAGACTGCAATATGATGGCAGTCACACATAAGAGATATGTCTAGTCTGCAATATGATGGCAGTCACACATAAGAGATACATGTAGACTGCAATACGATGGCAGTCACACATACGAGATATGTTTAAACTGCAATATGATGGCAGTCACACATAAGAGATACGTGTAGACTGCAATATGATGGCAGTCACACATAAGAGATACATGTAGACTGCAATATGATGGCAGTCACACATAAGAGATACGTGTAGACTGCAATATGATGGCAGTCACACATAAGAGATACATGTAGACTGCAATATGATGGCAGTCATACATAAGAGATATGTCTAGACTGCAATATGACGGCAGTCACACATAAGAGATACGTGTAGACTGCAATATGATGGCAGTCACACATAAGACATACGTGTAGACTGCAATATGATGGCAGTCACACATAAGAGATACGTGTAGACTGCAATATGATGGCAGTCACACATAAGAGATACGTGTAGACTGCAATATGACGGCAGTCACACATAAGAGATACGTGTAGACTGCAATATGACGGCAGTCACACATAAGAGATACGCGCAGACTGCAATATGAGGGCAGTCACACATAAGAGATATATGTGGACTGCAATATGACTCAAGTAAACAACACCACAATTGTATATGTTCCATTGAAAATATAGAACATTACATAAAAATCCATCAAAATGTTTGAGTACGACTTTGGTAAGCCATGAAGCAATGTGCCTATGGGCACTTGAGGGTTCCTGGTTCGACTCCAGCTTCGGCCATCCGAGCAACTGCTTGGACACTTAACCCACCTTCCTCCCAGTGCCACCCACACAGGTTTAAATGTACCCTAAAATAGTAGATATTGGGTTTTCACAAGGTACATTTAATTCACTTCTAGTTTTTGCTGTTTTGTATGATTGGTAATTGATTTGAAACTGCAAAATCTGAGGCTTAGGAGATTTTTTTTAGATTTTTTTTTTTAAGTTGTGCAATAGAAATGTCAATGAACCTTGGCTTAACTTTCAGCTGAGCAAGAACCGAACCAAAATGCTTCATCTGAGTGGAATTAGTCTGGAGAGAAAGTGCTGATTCTTTCAGAGACGACTGTCTGCCTGCTGTGTGACGTCAAATCCAGCATGAACGGTCACATGTGTCAATAGCTCGCAGAAGACGTCAGTGGGAAGGTAGTCTTCTATAGAAGTGTCATGAGTCACCCAGGTTATTACTTTGCTTTGTATCTGTGCACGCGCCTATATCGGCTATATGTACAGAAGGAAGTATCTCCATGTGGACCAGCCAACTTCAAGAAATGATATTTCTTACATGTATACAAACGCCTGACACAGATTTTTACTATGGACTTTGGGCACATTTTCATATTCAGGATTCAGGATGCTTTATTATTGTCCATTCTTTAACACGTACAAGACATATAAGAACGGAAATTACATTTTCGGCACAGTCCCACTAAGAGCAGACATACGTTACAGGCAGACAAGAACAGGACCGCCAACGGATCAGCCACTTACGGGGCTCCTTAAAAAAGGTGGGAAAAGGGTGATATTGGGAAAGTGGGGGAAGAGTAAAAAATATCAGTCAAAGGCTGGACCTTCAGGAGGGGGTCCAGACTGAGTCCTAGGGAAAAAAACTACAAACCCCGTTTCCATATGAGTTGGGAAATTGTGTTAGATGTAAATATAAACGGAATACACTGATTTGCAAATCATTTTCAACCCATATTCAGTTGAATATGCTACAAAGACAACATATTTGATGTTCAAACTGATAAAAAAAAAATGTTTTGCAAATAATCATTAACTTTACAATTTGATGCCAGCAACACGTGACAAAGAAGTTGGGAAAGGTGGCAATAAATACTGATAAAGTTGAGGAATGCTCATCAAACACTTATTTGGAACATCCCACAGGTGAACAGGCAAATTGGGAACAGGTGGGTGCCATGATTGGGTATAAAAGTAGATTCCATGAAATGCTCAGTCATTCACAAACAAGGATGGGGGTTTATAGCTGCGGAATTAGACAAAAATGTGTAAAATTTGCAAAAACACTGCCGATTGCGGATGGACCTTAGCCGCTAACTAGCTAGCCATGCCTTAAAGCATCTCTTCCTGAGGGCGTTTCAGTGTTATAACTTCACCTTTATCGATTGTTTTTAAGCCAAAATGCGTCCATTTTCTCTTTTCTGTCTACACACTGTGTCTGCTTGTAAGTACTCTGTGATTGTATGCGTAAAATCAGCAATGTCACGATGTGACGAAAGTTTAAAAAAATAGTTAAAGGCCTACTAAAATGATTTTTTTTTTTAAACGGGGATAGCAGATCTATTCTATGTGTCATACTTTATCATTTTGCGATAATGCCATATTTTTGCTGAAAGGATTTAGTAGAGAACATCGACGATAAAGTTCGCAACTTTTGGTCGCTGATAAAAAAAGCCTTGCCTGTACCGGAAGTAGCGTGACGTCACAGGTTGAAAGGCTCCTCACATTTCCCCATTGTTTACACCAGCAGCGAGAGCGATTCGGACAGAGAAAGCGACGATTACCCCATTAATTTAAACCAGGATGAAAGATTCGTGGATGAGGAACGTGAGAGTGAAGGACTAGAGTGCAGTGCAGGACGCATCTTTTTTCGCTCTGACCGTAACTTAGGTACAAGCTGGCTCATTGGATTCCACACTCTCTCCTTTTTCAATTGTGGATCACGGATTTGTATTTTAAACCACCTCGGATACTATATCCTCTTGAAAATGAGAGTCAAGAACGCGAAATGGACATTCACAGTGACTTTTATCTCCACGACAATACATCGGCGAAGCACTTTAGCTACGGAGCTAACGTGATAGCATCGGGCTTAACTGCAGATAGAAACAAAAGAAATAAACCCCTGACTGGAAGGATAGACAGAAAATCAACAATACTATTAAACTCTGGACCTGTAACTACACGGTTAATGCTTTCCAGCCTGGCGAAGCTTAACAATGCTGTTGCTAACGACGCCATTGAAGCTAACTTAGCAACGGGACCTCACAGAGCTATGCTAAAAACATTACCTATCCACCTACGCCAGCCCTCATCTGCTCATCAACACCCGTGCTCACCTGCGTTCCAGCGATCGACGGAGCGACAAAGGACTTCACCCGATCATAGATGCGGTCGGCGGCTAGCGTCGGATAGCGCGTCTGCTATCCAAGTCAAACTCCTCCTGGTTGTGTTGCTGTAGCCAGCCGCTAATACACCGATCCAACCTAAAGCTTTCTTCTTTGCAGTCTCCATTGTTCATTAAACAAATTGCAAAAGATTCACCAACACAGATGTCCAGAATACTGTGGAATTTTGCGATGAAAACCGAGCTTTTTGTATTGGATACAATGGTGCCAATACTTCCGTTTCAATGATTGACGTCACGCGCATACGTCATCATACATAGACGTTTTCAACCGGAAGTTTAGCGGGAAATTTAAAATTGCACTTTATAAGTTAACCCGGCCATATTGGCATGTGTTGCAATGTTAAGATTTCATCATTGATATATAAACTATCAGACTGCGTGGTCGATAGTAGTGGCTTTTAGTAGGCCTTTAAAATAAAAAAATGGGGAACCGGCACTTTTCAAACAGACTATAGTACCGTTTTTTATTCATTCGTACCGCGATACTATACCAATACCGGTATACCGTAAAACCCTACTTTGCACCGTTTACATTGCAATGCTTGTGGGATCCGAGGGCAGCTGACAGCCGAGAATTAATTGACATGCCTCCAACAGGTTGTTCTCTAATAACATATTGATCCGGCAGGCCTGATATGCAAAGCATCTGCCAGCGTGTGTTCCCGGCGAGGTGAGACGAATGCCCTCTGTATACTTTCGAGCCAGCCGTGTTGATTAAAGGCGGTATTAGAGTCGCCGTCACGTGGCGAGACTGTCAGGCCTTTGCACGCCGAACCACGCCGGAGTGTGTCTTCATTAGCGGATAACCTATTCCACGGGCACCGAGAGCGGCGACGCATTCACACGAGATTTCCATAAATGACAAGAAATCGATTGCAAGGTTCTTGTTTTCTGGTTTGTCATTGATCTCTTGAATTAAACTAAGGCAAAACGTTTTCTTGTTCCCAATGAGTGAATGTATTGCAGTGAAACTTTGAATGAATAATTCATACATTAGCTCAACTACATACGTCATTAAGAGGCTTTGAATCAAATTTCAACTCATGAATAGAAAAATAACATGGCCTGCTTCTCCCGTTTGTGAGGTCTGACAATATTCCGAGGACAGGACTTTCCTTCTACTCGAAAAAAAACAGATGAAATACGCCAGGTGGTCCATGAAAACTGGTAGTGACAAGGACATTCTTTTACTCCAGCAAGGTCTCCCTCAAAAAGGTCAGACAGGACATTCTACTTTAAACAGACCCAAAATTGATGTGTGGGGGAAGATTTCAGGATGCTTTGGTAAACTCAACTGGCACTCAGACGGCTTTATTATCTGCGGCAAAGGTTAAGGAGTTTGCACCAAAGTCCACTGGAAAAAATAACATCTGAGATACGTTCAAAGGCAAGTGTGGTGAATTATACCACGTACCATTTGCTTATATGATTATGACCTGGCATGGGTTTGTATTTGGTCACAGAATCCTTTGAGGATTATTCTACTAAGGGCAAAAGTGCGCATGTCCATCACAAGCGCTCCAGAGAGTGGTGGCTCTTGCCGCCAAGAAATTGGAATCCCACAGGAATGCAGGTTTGGATTTTAGGAGGAAGTGTAAAGACATTGGCAATGTCTGGTAGGAAGCCCTCACAAGTAGGAGTAGAGGTCACCCGACTCAAACCGATCACAGGAAATAGGTTGACTGACCGGCCACAAGGCTAGAACAACAAAGAGTAACAAGACATTCTACTTTAAACAGACCCAAAATTGATGTGTGGGGGAAGATTTCAGGATGCTTTGGTAAACTCAACTGGCACTTGGACGGCTTTATTATCTGGGGCAAAGGTTAAGGAGTTTGCACCAAAGTCCACTGGAAAAAATAACATCTGAGATACGCTGTTGAAATGTTGCTAAAATTCCAAATAAATTAAATCAGATCTGGGGGTATTCCAGAAGGCAAGTGTGGTGAATTATACCACGTACCATTTGCTTATATGATTATGACCTGGCATGGGTTTGTATTTGGTAACAGAATCCTTTAAGGATTATTCTACTAAGGGCAAAAGTGTGCATGTCCATCACAAGCGCTCCAGAGAGTGGTGGCTCTTGCCCCCAAGAAATTGGAATCCCACAGGAATGCAGGTTTGTATTTTAAGAGGAAGTGTAAAGACATTGGCAATGTCTGGTAGGAAGCCCTCACAAGTAGGAGTAGAGGTCACCCGACTCAAACCAATCACAGGAAATAGGTTGACTGACCGGCCACAAGACTAGAACAACAAAGAGTAACTGTCTTTGTGTAAAAGGTATTTAGGGACAGTTGTCCAAGAAGACAGCAGAAGAGTAATCAGGCCCATACTTTTTCTCCTGGAAACTGCAGTTCCAGTCTGAGGCTTACTGAAACAAAGCTTTTTGTTCGACGATTCCTCGTTGGCGTCTTCTTGACTCATCGCCCATCACACAGTCACTCTGTCCTGGGAGAGTGGCACGACCAACTAAACTAAGGCAAAATGTTTTCTTGTTCACAATGAGTGAATTCATGTTACAGTGAAACTTTGAATGAATAATTCATACATTAACTCAATTACATACTTCATTAAAAGGCTTTGAATCAAATTCCAACTCATAAATACAAAAACAACATGGCCTGATTCTCCGTTTTGTGGTGCCTGACGATATTCCGAGGACAGGACTTTCCTTCTACTAAAAAAAAAAAAAGATCAAATACGCCAGGTGGTCCATGAAAACTGGTAGTGACAAGGACATTCTTTTACTCCAGCAAGGTCTCCCTCAAAAAGGTCAGACAAGACATTCTACTTTAAACAGACCCAAAATTGATGTGTGGGGGAAGATTTCAGGATGCTTTGGTAAACTCAACTGGCACTTGGACGGCTTTATTATCTGGGGCAAAGGTTAAGGAGTTTGCACCAAAGTCCACTGGAAAAAACAACATCTGAGATACGCTGTTAAAATGTTGCTAAAATTCCAAATAAATTAAATCAGATCTGGGGGTATTCCAGAAGGCAAGTGTGGTGAATTATACCACGTACCAATTTATTATATGATTGTGACCTGGCATGGGTTTGTATTTGGTCACAGAATCCTTTGAGGATTATTCTACTAAGGGCAAAAGTGTGCATGCCCATCACAAGCGCTCCAGAGAGTGGTGGCTCTTGCTCCCAAGAAATTGGAATAAAACAGGAATGCAGGTTTGGATTTTAGGAGGAAGTGTAAAGACATTGGCAATGTCTGGTAGGAAGCCCTCACAAGTAGGAGTAGAGGAAGGGGTCGGAGGTCACCCGACTCAAACCGATCACAGGAAATAGGTTGACTAACCGGCCCCAAGGCTAGAACAACAAAGAGTAGCCGTCTTTGTGTAAAAGGTATTTAAGGACAGTCGTCCAAGAAGACAGCAGAAGAGTAACCAGGTTTCTCCTCTAAACTGCAGTTCCAGTCTGAGGCTCGCTGAAACAAATAAAGCTTTTTGTTTGACGACTCCTTGTTGCCGTCTTCTTGACTCATCACCCATCACACAGTCACTCTGTCCTGGGAGAGAGGCACGACCAAACGATATACAACACAAGTCAAGTGAAATTTCAGAGTATTTATCTTTATATTTATTTACTTTATATATTTATTTACTTTATTTTATATGTATTTACTTTCCCTCATCCCTTAGATGAGGGAAAGTCAAGGGTTTCAGCTCCAAAAAAGAAAAGGCAGTAACAGGCTACATGTGGTAGCTTAGCTACTTTTTTAACGAGTAGCTTTTTCTGTAGCCTAGCTACTTTTAGAACAATGTAGCGAGGTAGTGATGTGTATTTCCCGTCCGGACAGAAGAGTGACACGGCAGTGCGGCTGGATCAAAAGAGACGTGGGAGACGCTTTACTGAACTAAACGTTGCTTTATTACAAGCGAGCGTCATTTTACAGGACTGCAGCTCCTAGAGGAGGTCAAGTCGAGAGAATGAGGCCCTCCTAACTAGGAGAAGCCAAACCATCAGTGTTATATTCCTACCTCCTGTCTCTGTGTGTGTGATAAGTCAAGAGAGCGCATCCTGACCATAAAAGGAGAAGTTTGTGTGTCAGTGTCTGAAAAACAACTGCTCTAAGTCATAACTTAAAATGTTGGCGTTGAGCTGAACATGTAGTCTCTTCTCAAGGATAGGGCTATCACTTTGGCATTCCAAAGTCCCAATCCTACGAGAAGTGATCCAATCCACCTGCGAATGTCAAATTAAGGGGCCTTATCGTATTATGTGCTCAAACTGAAATGCCACTATTTACTTAAACTTGGTGGTTATAAATAAACATTCACCATATGCAAAACATAATATGGGTTAATTAATTCACTTCAGTAGCTTACATCAAAACTATAAAGTGGCAAAAAAAATGACATGACCTGGATGAATGAGTACATCCATACATACGGAGAACATCCATGATGATTGGTTTCGAGTCACAATTGGCTAAGGTTAGGGCCAAACATTACGGTCATCGAAACCAGGAAGCTAAGTCATGACAAACAAGCGAGTCGGAGACGGAGGCTGTAATTGCTGCATCAACAAAGTATTGAGTAAGATGTATTGGTATCAGAATCTCACGGTACGATATTATTGTGGTATATGTGCAAAAAAAAAAAAAAAAAGATGCCATTGTGTGTAAAATGAAGTAGCAGAAATGTTTAGGATAAACACAATTGGACACAAATATAATGTTCAAATATTTACCTGACCACCCCCTCTCCCCCAATCTTTGCATGCTGGTTAACGTTTGCTGTGGTCTGGAACAAGACGGCACACAACTATCTAAAATGCAGCAAATAATACATACACATAATGTGTCATGAGACATGCAAATATAAATCAAAGCATCTGAGAAAGTTGTACACGTAAACAAACGACGGTGTGTTCAGGGACTGCTAAATTTAGTAGGACAAAATGGCGCTCGCCAAATACTCTCATTAGTGAAGCATGTTTAATACAAACAGTGGGATTTCTAACAATTAGGAAGGTTTGTGTCATGTTTGGCCTCCTACACAAACCATATTAAAACAAAATATATATTTTGCCTCTCATCTTTTTCCATTTTCACACATCTTTGAAAAAGCTCCCAGGGGCCACTAGAGCGGCCCTAAGGACGGCTCTAGAGCACCAGGATAATATAACAACTGTTGCTGTGTCAGCATTGTCACAGTCAGTACACAACATGCAAGAGGAGTGCAGATCGATCCATAAACTGGTGGTGTCGATACCAAGGGTAGTATCAATATATGATCAATACTAGAGGGATCAGATCAATAGTTCAATTTTCTCAAAATAATTTTTTTTGTATATTTATAAACTCAAAGAATACTTACCTAGACACAGGAGGACTGCGAGGGTAAAAACCAAAAGGTTTGAATTAATAATAGATAGTAGATATTGTTTGGTTATTGATTACTACTGATTTTGTTCTGGTCAAATAATTCCATCCATCCATCTTCTTCCGCTTATCCGAGGTCGGGTCGCGGGGGCAGCAGCCTAAGCAGGGAAGCCCAGACTTCCCTCTCCCCAGCCACTTCGTCCAGCTCTTCCCGGGGGATCCCGAGGCGTTCCCAGGCCAGCCGGGAGAGATAGTCTTCCCAACGGGTCCTGGGTTTTCCCCGTGGCCTCTTGCCGGTCGGACGTGCCCGAAACACCTCCCTAGGGAGGCGTTCGGGTGGCATCCTGACCAGATGCCCGAACCACCTCATCTGGCTCCTCTCCATGTGGAGGAGCAACGGCTTTACTTTGAGCTCCTCCCGGATGGCAGAGCTTCTCACCCTATCTCTAAGGGAGAGACCCGCCATCCGGCGGAGGAAACTCATTTCGGCCGCTTGTACCCGTGATCTTGTCCTTTCGGTCATAACCCAAAGCTCATGACCATAGGTGAGGATGGGAACGTAGATCGAGAATTGAGAGCTTTGCCTTCCGGCTCAGCTCCTTCTTCACCACAACGGATCGATACTGCGTCCGCATTACTGAAGACGCCGCACCGATCCGCCTGTCGATCTCCCGATCCACTCTTCCCTCACTCGTGAACAAGACTCCGAGGTACTTGAACTCCTCCACTTTAAATGTTTTCATCAAGTTGACAGTGCGCCTTATGACCTGGTGCTCCTAATGTACATATTGATTCTGGTTGTGCTTACTGACCTCGAAGCAATTTTGTTCCAAATATGGTGTAATGATAAGTGTGACCAATAAATGACGAGTACCCGGAATCAAGAAAATCCAAAAATGTAATGTTTCATAGAGTATATAGAACATGACACATGGCGCTGAAAAATTGGTCAGAATGTTTTAGTCCAACTTTGGTAAGCTATGAAGCCACAAATCTTGGATTGTCGGCACATTTTGGCGACCATAGTCAGACGTACTGTGCTTCAACATTCGGTATTATTATGGTGTGTGTGTATACGGACCCCAGAATGGCACCTATTGGGACACATTGTCTGCCGTTTTGTTCCGTCCTATTATGCAAAACCAATGTTGCTTACCAAATGAGCTAATATTTGCTAAAAAATTAAGTGTTCAAGTTCGAACGTTAAATATCTTATCTTTGCAGTCTATTCAATTGAATATAAAATGACAAGGATTTGCAAATCATTGTATTCTGTTTTTATTTCCCATTTACACAACATGCCAACTTCATTGGTTTTGGGTTTTGTATAATTCTTTACTTTTTTTCATCAAGTTGGCAGTGCGCTGTATAACCTGGTGCGTCTAATGTACATATTAATTCTGGTTGTGCTTACTGACCTTGTGCTTACTGACCTTGAAGCAATTTTGTTCCACACATGGTGTAATGATGACTAGTGGACTGCAGGTTGACACCAAATAAATGACAAGTACCTGGAAGCAAGCAAATCCAAAACTTTAATGTTTCATTGAGAATATAGAACATGACACACGGCGCACAAAAATCGTTCAAAATGTTTTAGTCCGACTTTGGTAAGCTATGAAGCTACAATACTTGGGTTGTCGGCGCATTTTGGCGACCCTAGTCAGACGTACTGTGCTTCAACATACGGTATTATTATGGTGAGAGTGTATACGGACCCCAAAATGGCACCTTTTGGGACACATTATCTGGCGTTTTGTTCCGCCCTTGTCAGGTTCAAACACTGATGACATATATTAAACAAGACAAAAAGCAAGGAATTAAACAGAGACAAAATTCAATTTAGCTCAATTGAGGAGAAACGCATTGATACTGTACCCTTGCACAGTGTCGTCCCACGCTCTGACCAAAGATGTTACGCCTCCTCTTTTATTTGGACTTTCCCTGATTACATGGCAACAGCTGTTTCTAAGGGAGGGGGGTTGTAAACAACCATCGCCTTTGTTACAAAACAGTTCAAAGAAAAGGTCGTAAAACAGTTCAAAGAAAAGATGCCTGGAGGGAGGTCAGGCCCTGCTTCCTCTCCGCTTTGTATATCTCGGGTCAAGACAAATCTTCCTGTGGATTACAATAGAAGAAAGAAACCAACGCCTTCATGTCACTTCCCATTGTACACAGTGGAGTTTTACAAGCCTTCTGCTTGGTATGATCAAAGACAGCTTTTGTCCTCTCACAGGGCGAGCTGAACTCAATGTAACACAAAGTTTTGTGATAACTTAGATACTATTATTCTGACAGCCCTATTATGCAAAGCCAATGTTGCTTACCAAATGAGCTAATATTTGCTAAAAAAAATTAAGTTTTCGAGTTTGAACGTTAAATATCTTGTCTTTGCAGTCTATTCAATTGAATATAGGTTGAAAAGGATTTGCAAATCATTGTATTCTGTTTTTATTTACCATTTACACAATATGACAACTTCACTGGTTTTGGGTTTCGTACATTATTCACTGTTACAAGGGGCCCTCTGATGGCAGCCCTAACTGCGATGTGGCCCTCAATGAAAACCAGTTTGACATCCCTGGTTCTAACTCATATCTCACTCATGGATTATTAGTACAACCTTGTTGGGAACCTCCCCACCATTTGCAAGCATTATTCCTCATGAAAACTGTGGTTTCATTGGAGTTTAAAGGCCTACTGAAAGCCACTACTACCGACCACGCAGTCTGATAGTTTATATATCAATGATGAAATCTTAACATTATAACACATGCCAATACGGCCGGGTTAACTTATAAAGTGACATTTTAAATTTGCCGCTAAACTTCCGGTTCGAAACGCCTCTGAGGATGACGTATGCGCGTGACGTAGACCGGCGAACACGGGTATGCCTTCCACATTGAAGCCAATACGAAAAAGCTCTGTTTTCATTTCATAATTCCACAGTATTCTGGACATCTGTGTTCGTGAATTTGTTTCAATCATGTTCATTGCATTATGAAGAAGGAAGCTGAGCAAGCAAAGAAGAAAGTTGTCGGTGCGAAATGGACGTATTTTTCGAACGTAGTCAGCCACAACAGTACACAGCCGGCGCTTCTTTGTTTACATTCCTGAAAGATGCAGTCAAGATGGAAGAACTCGGATAACAGAGACTCTAACCAGGAGGACTTTTGACTTCGATACACAGACGCCTGTAGAGAACTGGGACAACACAGACTCTTACCAGGATTACTTTGATTTGGATGACAAAGACGCAGACGTGCTACTGTGAGTATGCAGCTTTGGCTTCTAAACATTTGATCGCTTGACCGTATGTGCGCAACTTTTTTTTGCGTATGTACGTAACTTTCTTAAAATATATAAGCTTTATGAACCTTGGGTTAGGTGAACGGTCTTTTGGGCTGAGTGATTGTGTGTGTTGATCAGGTGTTTGAATTGTATTGGCGTGTTCTATGGAGCTAGGAGCTAGCATAGGAGCTAGGAGCTAGCATAACACGTACCGTACCGTACGTGCGCGTCACGTACGTAACTTTTTAAAAATATATAAGCTTTATGAACCTTGGGTTAGGTGAACGGTCTTTTGGGCTGAGTGATTGTGTGTGTTGATCAGGTGTTTGAATTGTATTGGCGTGTTCTATGGAGCTAGGAGCTAGCAGAGGAGCTAGGAGCTAGCATAACAAACACGCAGGTGTTTTTATGCAGGATTAATTTGTGGCATGTTAAATATAAGCCTGGTTGTGTTGTGGCTAATAGAGTATATATATGTCTTGTGTTTATTTACTGTTGTAGTCATTCCCAGCTGAATATCAGGTCACCCCCGGCTCTCACAGCATCTTCCCTATCTGAATAGCTTCAACTCCCCACTAGTCCTTCACTTGCACTTTACTCATCCACAAATCTTTCATCCTCGCTCAAATTAATGGGGAAATTGTGGCTTTCTCGGTCCGAATCTCTCTCACTTCATGCGGCCATCATTGTAAACAATAGGGAACTTTGCGTATATGTTCAACTGACTACGTCACGCTACTTCCGGTAGGGGCAAGCCTTTTTTTTAATCAGATACCAAAAGTTGCAATCTTTATCGTCGTTGTTCTATACTAAATCCTTTCAGCAAAAATATGGCAATATCGCGAAATGATCAAGTATGACACATAGAATAGATCTGCTATCCCCGTTTAAATAAAAAAAATTCATTTCAGTTGGCCTTTAACTCAAATGACAAACTTTACTAAGTCCCAGTGATCGTGTTGTCAAGGCCGATGGTCCGCAGATGGACCGGCGCACTCTTTAATCCGATGAAAGCGTCTCAACTTATCCAGGCAGCCATCTTTCTTGTCCCGCGTTTCTGCGGCGATGACGACAAGGAAAGGAGCGAGCGACCAAGCTGGTCTTTCTGGCGACTTTACAAAGCTGCTAATTAAAAGTCTGTCCTAGTGTGTAGTTTCCCCTTCTTACTCAATGAGAGGACTCGCCGCGTTACATTCTGATGTCTTCATCGTCGTGATCGCCGGCTGCCTCGGCCGTGCATTATTGATGAGACCACGCGAAGGAAACCATACGCATTGCTGAACAAATTGCCCTCCCGGGTGTTGGGGGGGGGCTGACACGGGTCTTCACTTGTCACGGGGGATGGCGTGGCGCGGTTTGGAGAGTGGCCGTGCCAGCAACCTGAGGGTTCCTGATTCGATTACCCACCTTCTACCAACCTCGTCACGTCCGTTGTGTCCTTGAGCAAGACACTTCACCCTTGCTCCTGACGGGTCGTGGTTAGGACCTTGCATGGCAGCTTCCGGCATCAGTGTGTGAATGTGTGTGTGAATGGGTGAATGTGGAAATAGTGCTTTGAGTACCTTGAAGGTAGAAAAGCACTATACAAGTATAACCCATTTACCATTTACCAACTTGTGCACGGACGGGTTTTATACTTTCTGACCAGCCAGGAGAGATATTACAGAGTTTAATTCACACAAATACCAAATTTTCCGGACCATAGGGCACACTGGATTATGCCGATGAGCGAGTCTAGTCAGGTCTATTTTCATACATAAGGCGCATTAAAGACTTAGACTTCCTTTTATTGTCATTCAAATTTGAACTCTACAGTACAGATAAGAACCAAATTCCGTTGCATTAGCTCGCTGTAGTGCAGGATAAAAGAGCAATAAGGTGCAGATATAAATAAATAGATTACTGTAAAGATAAATATATTGCACTTTTGCATATGCATCCACGTTTATGGATGTATGTTATATTGTCTTTATATACCAGCCAGTTAATCCGTTTTGGGGGGGAATTGAGGAGATTATTATGATGCGTTCAAGAGTCTTATGGCCTGAGGGAAGAAGCTGTTACAGAACCTGGAGGTTCTGCTACGGAGGCTGCGGAACCTCTTTCCAGAGTCCAGCAGTGAAAACGGTCCTTGGTGGGGGTGGGAGGAGTCTCTGCGGATTTTCTGAGCCCTGGTCAGGCAGCGGCTTTTTGCGATTTCCTGGAGGAGTTTTGATGTTAAAGATATAAAACTAATTATGTAGAATGTCCAGCGGGCCGGGTTGAAAATCTTAAAAGGTTGAATGTGGCCCGCGGGCCATGTTTTGCCCAGGTCTGTCTTAGGAGGAACAAATAACATTTTATTCAGAGTAACACAACCAAAGTTATGGCCAAAATTAGGGCAAAAATGTACAAAAGTACCCAAACTGTCCGCTGTCACTGTCAGTAACTACAGTTGGTCGCTACATCTGTAAGTGCAAGTTAAAACTCTACAATACAGAGTGAAAGCCATTTATCAACAACACCCAGAAACATCGACGCCTTCGCTGGGCCCGAGCTCATCTAGGATGGACTGATGCAAAGTGGGAAAGGGTTCTGTGGTCTGACGAGTCCACATTTCAAATTGTTTTTGGAAACTGTGGAGGTCGTGTCTTCCGGACCAAAGAGGAAAAGAACCATGCGGATTGTTATAGACGCAAAGTTGAAAAGCCAGCATGTGTGATGGTATGGGAGTGTATTAGTGCCCAAGACGTGGGTAACTTACACATCTGTGAAGGCACCATTAATGCTGAAAGGTACATACAGGTTTTGGAGCAACATATGTTGCCATCCAAGCAACGTTATCATGGACGCCCCTGCTTATTTCAGCAAGACAATGCCAAGCCATGTGTTACAAAAGCGTGGCCTCATAGTAAAAGAGTGCGGGTACTAGACTGGCCTGCCTGTAGTCCAGACCTGTCTCCCATTGAAAATGTGTGGTGCATTATGAAGCATAAAATAGCACAACGGAGACCCCCGGACTGTTGAACAACTTAAGCTGTACATCAAGCAAGAATGGGAAAGAATTCCACCTCAAAAGCTTCAAAAATGTGTCTCCTCAGTTCCAAAACGTTTACTGAGTGTTGTTAAAAGGAAAGGCCATGTAACACAGTGGTAAAAATGCCCCTGTGACAACTTTTTTGCAATGTGTTGCTGCCATTAAATTCTAAGTTAATGATTATTTGCCAAAAAAAATGTGGTGAAGGCGTGGGATGGGGTAAGGGGTGGGGGGGTTTGGGGGGGGTTGGGGTCTCCGACTTGTGCACGGACGGGTTTTATACTTTCTGACCAGCCAGGAGAGATATTACAGAGTTTAATGCACACAAATACCAAATTTTCCGGACCATAGGGCGCACTGGATTATGCCGATGAGCGAGTCTAGTCAGGCCTATTTTCATACATAAGGCGCATTAAAGACTTAGACTTCCTTTTATTGTCATTCAAATTTGAACTCTACAGTACAGATAAGAACCAAATTCCGTTGCATTACCTCATGGTAGTGCAGGATAAAAGAGCAATAAGGTGCAGATATAAATAAATAGATTACTGTAAAGATAAATATATTGCACTTTTGCATATGCATCCACGTTTATGGATGTATGTAATATTGTCTTTATATTCCAGAAGAGTTCATCCATTTTGGGGGGAATTGAGGGGATTATTATGATGCGTTCAAGAGTCTAAGTTCGAACATTAAATATCTTGTCTTTGCCGTCTATTGGGATAGGATATGATAGGATAGGATAGGTCTTTGTTGTCATTGCAAAAAGTTCAACAAAACCATGTTTTCAGCACAAACCCGTTCAAGATGAGACAAACAAACAGTGTACAGGGTTACAGAACAGGAACGCTGATGGGTCGCCATGAGGCGCCCCGTAAAAGGTGGGAAAAAGGTAAAAGGCTGGGGAAGAAGATGAGTAAAAAAATACAATCTAAACTGGGCTCCTAAGGGGGCCTAGTGTTGAGTAGGAAAAAACTTCCATGCCATGCACACATAAACATGTTACATATAATCACACAACTCGCAACAGAGGGGGAGGGGGAGTTGGGACCCCGGAGGTCGACTGCTGCTATGAAGCGCTGTCAGCCGTCCATCACCCCGAAGGGGAATCAAGCGGTGGTGAAGGCGTAGGATGGGGTAAGGGGGGGGTCTCCAACTTGTGCACGGACGGGTTTTATACTTTCTGACCAGCCAGGAGAGATATTACAGAGTTTAATGCACACAAATACCAAATTTTCCGGACCATAGGGCGCACTGGATTATGCCGATGAGCGAGTCTAGTCAGGTCTATTTTCATACATAAGGCGCATTAAAGACTTAGACTTCCTTTTATTGTCATTCAAATTTGAACTCTACAGTACAGATAAGAACCAAATTCCGTTGCATTAGCTCATGGTAGTGCAGGATAAAAGAGCAATAAGGTGCAGATATAAATAAATGGATTACTGTACAGATAAATATATTGCACTTTTGCATATGCATCCACGTTTATGGATGTATGTTATATTGTCTTTATATACCAGACAGTTAATCCGTTTTGGGGGGGAATTGAGGAGATTATTATGATGCGTTCAAGAGTCTTATGGCCTGAGGGAAGAAGCTGTTACAGAACCTGGAGGTTCTACTACGGAGGCTGCGGAACCTCTTTCCAGAGTCCAGCAGTGAAATCGGTCCTTGGTGGGGGTAGGAGGAGTCTCTGCGGATTTTCTGAGCCCTGGTCAGGCAGCGGCTTTTTGCGATTTCCTGGAGGAGTTTTGATGTTAAAGGTATAAAACAAATTATGTAGAATGTCCAGCGGGCCGGGTTGAAAATCTTAAAAGGTTGAATGTGGCCCGCGGGCCATGTTTTGCCCAGGTCTGTCTTAGGAAGAACAAATAACATTTTATTCAGAGTAACACAACCAAAGTTATGGCCAAAATTAGGGCAAAAATGTACAAAACCCAAACTGTCCGCTGTCACTGTCAGTAACTACAGTTGGTCGCTACATCTGTAAGTGCAAGTTAAAACTCTACAATACAGAGTGAAAGCCATTTATCAACAACACCCAGAAACATTGACGCCTTCGCTGGGCCCGAGCTCATCTAGGATGGACTGATGCAAAGTGGGAAAGGGTTCTGTGGTCTGACGAGTCCACATTTCAAATTGTTTTTGGAAACTGTGGACGTCGTGTCTTCCGGACCAAAGAGGAAAAGAACCATACGGATTGTTATAGACGTAAAGTTGAAAAGCCAGCATGTGTGATGGTATGGGGGTGTATTAGTGCCCAAGACGTGGGTAACTTACACATCTGTGAAGGCACCATTAATGCTGAAAGGTACATACAGGTTTTGGAGCAACATATGTTGCCATCCAAGCAACGTTATCATGGACGCCCCTTCTTATTTCAGCAAGACAATGCCAAGCCATGTGTTTCAAAAGCGTGGCCTCATAGTAAAAGAGTGCGGGTACTAGACTGGCCTGCCTGTAGTCCAGACCTGTCTCCCATTGAAAATGTGTGGTGCATTATGAAGCATAAAATATCACAACGGAGACCCCCGGACTGTTGAACAACTTAAGCTGTACATCAAGCAAGAATGGGAAAGAATTCCACCTGAAAAGCTTCAAAAATGTGTCTCCTCAGTTCCCAAACGTTTACTGAGTGTTGTTAAAAGGAAAGGCCATGTAACACAGTGGTAAAAATGCCCCTGTGACAACTTTTTTGCAATGTGTTGCTGCCATTAAATTCTAAGTTAATGATTATTTGCCCAAAAAATTTAATTCGAACATTAAATATCTTGTCTTTGCCGTCTATTAGGATAGGATAGAATAGGATAGGTCTTTATTGTCATTGCAACAAGTTCAACAAAACTATGTGTTCAGCACAAACCCGTTCAAGATGAGACAAACAAACAGTGTACAGGGTTACAGAACAGGAACGCTGATGGGTCGCCATGAGGCGCCCCGTAAAAGGTGGGAAAAAGGTAAAAGGCTGGGGAAGAAGATGAGTAAAAAAAATACAATCTAAACTGGGCTCCTAAGGGGGCCTAGTGTTGAGTAGGAAAAAACCTCCATGCCATGCACACATAAACATGTTACATATAATCACACAACTCGCAACAGAGGGGGAGGGGGAGTTGGGACCCGGAGGTCGACTGCTGCTATGAAGCGCTGTCAGCCGTCCATCACCCCGAAGGGGAATCAAGCGGTGGTGAAGGCGTGGGATGGGGTAAGGGGTGGGGGGGTTTGGGGGGGGTTGGGGTCTCCGACTTGTGCACGGACGGGTTTTATACTTTCTGACCAGCCAGGAGAGATATTACAGAGTTTAATGCACACAAATACCAAATTTTCCGGACCGTAGGGCGCACTGGATTATGCTGATGAGCGAGTCTAGTCAGGTCTATTTTCATACATAAGGCGCATTAAAGACTTACACTTCCTTTTATTGTCATTCAAATTTGAACTCCACAGTACAGATAAGAAGGAAATTCCGTTGCATTAGCTCATGGTAGTGCAGGATAAAAGAGCAATAAGGTGCAGATATAAATAAATAGATTACTGTAAAGATAAATATATTGCACTTTTGCATATGCATCCACGTTTATGGATGTATGTTATATTGTCTTTATATTCCAGAAAAGTTAATCCATTTTGGGGGGAATTGAGGGGATTATTATGATGCGTTCAAGAGTCTAAGTTCGAACATTAAATATCTTGTCTTTGCCGTCTATTGGGATAGGATATGATAGGATAGGATAGGTCTTTGTTGTCATTGCAACAAGTTCAACAAAACCATGTTTTGAGCACAAACCCGTTCAAGATGAGACAAACAAACAGTGTACAGGGTTACAGAACAGGAACGCTGATGGGTCGCCATGAGGCGCCCCGTAAAAGGTGGGAAAAAGGTAAAAGGCTGGGGAAGAAGATGAGTAAAAAAATACAATCTAAACTGGGCTCCTAAGGGGGCCTAGTGTTGAGTAGGAAAAAACTTCCATGCCATGCACACACAAACATGTTACATATAATCACACAACTCGCAACAGAGGGGGAGGGGGAGTTGGGGCCCTGGAGGTCGACTGCTGCTATGAAGCGCTGTCAGCCGTCCATCACCCCGAAGGGGAATCAAGCGGTGGTGAAGGCGTGGGATGGGGGAAGGGGGGTGGGGGGGGGGGGTGTATATATGCCCATTGTCTTGGGTGTGTTGATGTAGTGTCCATAGGCCTGGGGCCGTTCTGCATGCAAGCAAAAGTTTGACTCTATTCTATTGAATTCAATTGAATATAAGTTGAAAAGGATTTGCAAATGATAGTATTCTGTTTATATTTACCATTTACACGACGTGCCAACTTCACTGGTTTTGGGTTTTGTACCTCAAAGGATGAAAAAGTCCCCAATACAATCTGAGGGCTAAAGTGGTTTCATGCATACCGAGGGGCTGGCTCGCACTTTCCACGCGATAAGTCGCAGGAAATAGCGGTTCTGCAAAAACCCGCTCGCCTGTTTATGTGGAACGCCGGGCCGATTGATAATTGTTTATGCCCTGGGCTGTGATGAATATGTGTATTTTAGGAAAATTCACCAGAGCAGGAGCTACAAAGAGGGATAGGAGTGTTAACCGGCGTGCAGAGGTGGGCGGCAATAACAGGCTGTTTGGAAAAACACACTGCGCTGCCTCCCGCCTCCCGTGGCTCTGCGGGGAGCCGGGGACGGGTTGAAATGTGATGCTATTGAAAAGAGAAATGTCAGAATTAGTGCGTGAACACAGCTCCATTTATCTGAACGTGGCAGACCTTCCACAGAGGATGGCGTCTTATCAAAAGGAAATGGGATCAAACGTGAGGCAATGAATTATCCTTATCATGCAGCTGAGATAGGCTACAGCACCCCCCCGCGACCTCAAAAGGGACAAGCGGTAGAAAATGGATGGATGGATTATTCCTACACCTAATTCACTTTTTATGGAAAACTGTCCGAGTACAACAAAGCACAGTTAAATAACGCAAATACAAATTATTCTACATACAGTTAATTCCATGATGGAGCTTGTAACCAAAAAAATACATTTATTAAATACATTTAAATAAATATAAATAAATATAAATAAATGTATCATTTATCATTTACCAAAAAAATTAATGTTGCCCATATAAATGTAATTAATCCGCTCTTTTCCCCAAAAAAAATGTTTTTAACATGCTTTTCAATAAGAAAAATACACTTTTAGATGATTAATATTAGAGATGTCCGAAAAATATAGGACTGCCGATATTATCGGGCGATAAATGCTTTAAAATGTAATATCGGAAATTATCGGTATCGGTTTCAAAAAAGTAAAATGTATGACTTTTTAAAACGCCGCTGTACGGAGTGGTACTCGGACATAGGGAGAAGTACAGAGCAGTCGCGTCTCCCGGTCATACTTGCCAACCCTCCCCAATATCCCGGCTATCGGTTGATATCGGAATCGGTAATTAAGAGTTGGACAATATCGGAATATCGGATATCGCCAAAAAAGCCATTATCGGACATCTTGTCAGGTTCAAACACTGATGACATCTATTAAACAAGACAAGAAGCAAAGAATTACAAACCCTGTTTCCATATGAGTTGGGAAATTGTGTTAGATGTAAATATAAACGGAATACAATGATTTGCAAATCATTTTCAACCCATATTCAGTTGAATATGCTACAAGGACAACATATTTGATGTTCAAACTGATAAACATTTTTTTTTTTTGCAAATAATCATTAACTTTAGAATTTGATGCCAGCAACACGTGACAAAGAAGTTGGGAAAGGTGGCAATAAATACTGATAAAGTTGAGGAATGCTCATCAAACACTTATTTGGAACATTCCACAGGTGTGTGAGAAATCACTCCACGTAAGCGGCATGGCTGGAAACCAACATTGAATGACCGTGACCTTCGATCCCTCAGACGGCACTGTATCAAAAACCGACATCAATCTCTAAAGGATATCACCACATGGGCTCAGGAACACTTCAGAAACCACTGTCACTAAATACAGTTAGTCGCTACATCTGTAAGTGCAAGTTAAAGCTCTACTATGCAAAGCGAAAGCCATTTATCAACAACACCCAGAAACTTCTCTGGGCCCGAGCTCATCTAAGATGGACTCATGCAAAGTGGGAAAGTGTTCTGTGGTCTGACGAGTCCACATTTCAAATTGATTTTGGAAATATTCGACATCGTGTCATCCGGACCAAAGGGGAAGCGAACCATCCAGACTGTTATCGACGCAAAGTTCAAAAGGCAGCATGTGTGATGGTATGGAGGTGCATTAGTGCCCAAGACATGGGTAACTTACACATCTGTGAAGGCACCATTAATGCTGAAAGGTACATACAGGTTTTGGAACAACATATGCTGCCATCTAAGCGCCGTCTTTTCCATGGACGCCCCTGCTTATTTCAGCAAGACAATGCCAAGCCACATTTAGCACGTGTTACAACAGTGTGGCTTCGTAAAAAAAGAGTGCGGGTACTTCCCTGGCCCGCCTGCAGTCCAGACCTGTCTCCCATCGAAAATGTGTGGCGCATTATGAAGCGTAAAATACGACAGCGGAGACCCCCGGACTGTTGAACGACTGAAGCTGTACATCAAACAAGAATGGGAAAGAATTCCACTTTCAAAGCTTCAACAATTAGTTTCCTCAGTTCCCAATCCTTTTTTTTGAGTATTGTTAAAAGAAAAGGTGATGTAACACAGTGGTGAACATGCCGTTTCCCAACTACTTTGGCACGTGTTGCAGCCATGAAATTCTAAGTTAATTATTATTTGCAAAAAAAAAAATAAAGTTTATGAGTTTGAACATCAAATATGTTGTCTTTGTAGCGCATTCAATTGAATATGGGTTGAAAAGGATTTGCAAATTATTGTATTCCGTTTATATTTACATCTAACACAATTTCCCAACTCATATGGAAACGGGGTTTGTAAACAGAGACAAAATTCAATTTGACTCAATTTGAGGAGAGACGCTTGGACATCTGTACACCTGTACAGTGTCACTACGCTCTGCCAAAAGATTGTACGCCTCCCCCTTTATTTGGACTTTCTCTGACCACATGACAACAGCTGCTTCCAAGGGACGAGGTGGTAAACAGCCATCGCCTGTGATTACAACAGTTCAAAAGAAAAGGTCATAAACAGTTCACAGAAAAGGTCGTAAAAGAGTTCAAAAGGAGGTTCGTAAAACAGTTGAAAAAGGAGGTTCAAAAAGAAGTCGTCTGGAACTTGGGCAGATCCTGCCTTATCTCCGCTTTGTAGTCCTTGGGTTAAAACAACATCTTTCTGTTGATTACAATACATGAAAGTAAACAGAACACCTTCATGTTGCTTCCCCCTTAACACAGTGGAGTTGTACAAGCCTTCTTCTTGGTAGGTTTCAAAGACAGCTTTTGGTCTCATTTCAACACAAAGTTTTTGTGATAACTTAAATACAATCATTCTAACACATCTCTAATTAATATTGTATAAAAACAAAAAAATTGAATACACTCCAAACAACTACAGAAGTTTTATCAGCATCTCTTTCATATTTTCATGGATAAATGTCCACTGTTTGGATTTTTATTTTTTTATTTATTTTTTCTAATCATGCCGCTTCAGTCTAGCGCGGACTAGCGGCGCTACCGTTGTACGGTTCCGTGTTGGTCTGGAACCCCAGGTTGCAGAGACGGCAGGCATAGTGCAGGTGGAAATGGATTTGATGACAGAAACAAAGAAAATTGCACAAAAAGCTCAAGCGGGCGCAGGAAGCACGGAAGGTACAAAGCAAAAAAAATGATCCAGCCCGGTCCGGGGCTGGCGTAAAACCAGGAACAGGTGTGTCCTAATTGCCAATCGGGGAAAGTGAGGGAGCCAGCGCTCAGACAAGTGGTGGAGGAAAACAGGAAGTGGAAAACAAAAATAAAAGCAGGAAATATTACAAATAATACTCAGGAAACTAATAATCAAGGTCAAAGTGTCGCTTGAACAGCTTTGCCGAGTCAGCGGCACGCACGGCTTGGACATGTTTTTTCTTGATTTATTTCCTTAATTCAATGAATATCATCCACTGTCCTTTACACTCACTTTCTTCGTTTCAGCAGTTGCAAAAACAAAGTTGTGTCTTGCTAGCTATTAGCTAACGAGCCATTGAGTGAATTACCGGATATTTGTTTGTGTTTTTTTTGTGAACCCAGTGGCCTAGCGGTTAGAGTGTCCGCCCTGAGATCGGTAGGTTGTGGGTTCAAACCCCGGCCGAGTCATACCAAAGACTATAAAAAAGGGGACCCATTAACTCCCTGCTTGACACTCAGCATCAAGGGTTGGAATTGGGGGTTAAATCACCAAAAATGATTCCCGGGCGCGGCCACTGCTGCTGCTCACTGCTCCTGCTCACTGCTCCTCTCACCTCCCAGGGGGTGATCTAGGATGATGAGTCAAATGCAGAGAATAATTTCGCCATACCTAGTCTTTGTGTGACAATCATTGGTACTTTAACTTTAACTTTAACTTCTGGCCATGGACACAAGTTGCTGGGTATCTGCCACACCCGAGACCGTTTGGAGAGACCGGAGGAGATGCAGATGAAGAGACATGGCTGCGGAGCTGGCGCTGAGTGCCGGGACCGACAAGTTTCACGGTGTCTTGGCTGAATGACGTCGTCGTCACATCATGTTATTGCTGGTTTTACGAGCAGAGGAGCATGTTCGGCAGCGCACACACACGGGGTACTTACAAGCAGACACAGCGTGTAGACAGAAAAGGGAGAATGGACGCATTTTTGACTTAAAAAGTAAAGATAAAGGTGAAGTTATAACACTGAAACACCCTCAGGAAGAGGTGCTTTAAGACATGGCTAGCTAGCTAGCGGCTAAAGTCCAGCCGCAGTCGGCAGTGTTTTACCTACTTCTAAATCACTATGGCGACAAATAAGGTAAGTTTCTTACAAGTATTGTCAGGTTCAAACACTGATGACATCTATTAAACAAGACAAAAGGCAAGGAATCAAACAGAGACAGAATTAAATTTGGACTCAATATTGAGGAGAGACATGTATCAAGTAGCATTATCACTGCAGGACGAGGAATAGCTAAACATGCTTCACTACACACCATAGGAGGATACAATAGCTTACCGGCGTCACAATGTAAACAAACGCCATGGGTGGATCTACACCTGACATCCACTGTAATGATACCAAGTACAGGAGCGTATCTAGTCGATACTACTACGATTACATCAATATTTTTTATCGTCATAAATTGTTTTAATTTTTTTTTAATTCATATTATATTTATAAACTCAGGAAATATGTCCCTGAACTTAAAATATGACCAATGCATGATCCTGTAACTACTTGATATCGGATCGATACCTAAATGTGTGGTATCATCCAAAACTAATGTAAAGTATCAAAGAAGAGAAGAATAAGTGATTTTTACATTTTAACAGAAGTGTAGATAGAACATGTTAAAGAGAAAATAAGCAGATATTAGCAGTAAATGAACAAGTAGATTAATAATCCATTGTTTACAGTTTGTCCTTTATAATTTTGACAAAATAATAGGTGTATAAATGACACAATATGTTACTGCATATGTCAGCAGACTAATTAGGAGTCTTTGTTTGTTTACTTACTACTAAAAGACAAGTTGTATTTTATTTAAGGACAATTTTGCAAAAATACACATATGTTTAATGTAGCCTAAGATTTTTTTTGTTAAAATAAAGCCAATAATGCAATTTTTTGTGGTCCCCTTTATTTAGAAAAGTACCGAAAAGTATCAAAATATTGGTATCGGGACAACACTAAATATCTAGAGATTTCAAAACAAAAATCAAAACATATTTGTTCGGTGCAGCCCTAATTTATTGTTGAATTACCTTAATTATTCCACAGTGTGGCCCCTTAAAGTCCCTTCAGTACATGGTGTTTTGTCCACTTTGTGAAACCACTTCCAGTGGGTCGGTAACTGTATCTGCCATTCTATCAATAGCCCGGTCTGAGACCAACCTCAAAGGTCAGGAGTTGACTCCAAACATCTCGGCCCCTTTAGGCCTTGGTCATATCTTCCTACCGAGCCTCCATGAAACCGAACACCGAGCCCATGATCAATGCTTTTTTTTCAGAGTGCCACCACGCAGAGGAGAGAGAAACCACATGCGGTCATCCAGCTGCCTGCCCCCGATCCATAACTCTCCCTTTCTGTACTTACAGCAAATGAAACATTCCCTCGGAAGGACTGCCGACATCGATTGGCTCGTGGCTACGATATTTCGGCCGTCGTTTCATAAACCAAACCACCTTGTAAAATAGTAATGAGCTGGTGGAATTAGCGATCGCATTTTAAGGTGATTAATAAGCGCGTGCGTGGTCAAGGTTAATATGGAAGACAAGGAAATGCAAACATTCGATACCAAACACAAGAGTTTGCCTTCAAACAGTTGAATCGGTCAATACATGTAATTGCCTTGAACAAATAAAATGTGGTGACCGACTAAGATCACGTGTACACTAAGGATGGACCGTATGGCCTGAAATCCATTCTGTGATATGTATTGCAACCCCCTGCGGTAACGATCTATATCACGGTATATTATTTGGAATATAATTGATAATAGAACCATTTCAAAACGGGAAACAAAGGTTCCTCATTAAGATCCTGGCGAATGCGGTAAGAAATTGCGTAATTTCCAGTTGTATTGTTTCTTTCTAAACTGATCCCAACAGGCCCGAGACATTGATTATACAGGTAGGTATGTTTCCTTTGAAACTGACTTGCAAATTAGTTGTACTTGTAAATCGAGTATTGGTTAATAAAATACCCAAATGTCAATGGTCAAATCAACGTCACAACCTGACATTGATTAAACGTCAAAAAGCATGTTGTTTCCATGTTGTATTTGTGTTGTAGAATATTGGTTGGGGAATGACCAAAATTCAATGGTGTAATCAACGTCAGAACCTGACATTGATTAAAGGTAGTCAAAAAGCATGTTTCAATGTTGTATATTATTGGTTGGAAAATGACCAAAATGCAATGGTCAAATTAACGTCAGAACCTGACATTGATTAAACGTTGCCAAAAAGCATGTTGTTTCAACGTTGTATTTGAGTTGTAGAATATTGGTTGGGAAATGACCAAAATTCAATGGTCAAATCCACGTCACAACCTGACATTGATTAAACGTCGTCAAAAAGCATGTTTCAATGTTGTGTAATATTGGTTGGAAAATGACAAAAATGTAATGGTCAAATCAACGTCAGAACCCAACATTGATTAAACGTTGCCAAAAAGTATGTTGTTTCAACATTTTTGTTGTAGAATATTGTGTTGTAGAATATTGGTTGGAAAATGACCAAATTCCAATGGTCAAATCAACGTCACAACTTGACATTGATTAAACATCGCTAACAAGCATATTGTTTCAATGTTGTATTTGTGTTGTAAAATGTTGGTTGGGAAACGACCAAAATTCAATGGTCAAATCAACGTCAGAACCTGACATTGATTGAACGTAGTCAAAAATCATGTTTCAATGTTGTATATTATTGGTTGGAAAATGACCAAAACTCAATGGTCGAATCAACGTCACAATCTGACATTGATTAAACGTTGTCAAAAAGCATGTTGTTTCAACGTTGTATTTGTGTTGTAGAATGTTGGTTGGAAAATGACCAAAATTCAATGGTCAAATCAACGTCAGAACCCAACATTGATTAAACGTTTCCAAAAAGCATGTTGTTTCAACATTGTATTTGTGCTGTAGAATATTGGTTGGGAAACGACCAAAATTCAAGGGTCTAATCAACGTCAGAACCCGACACTGTTTAAATGTTGCTAAAAAGTATGTTGTTTCAATGTTGTATTTGTGTTGTAGAATATTGGTTGGGAAATGACCAATATTCAATTGTCTAATCAACGTCAGAACCTGACATTGATTAAACATAGTCAAAAAGCATGTTTCAATGTTGTATATTATTGGTTGGAAAATGACCAAAACTCAATGGTCAAATCAATATCAGAACCAACTTTGATTAAACATCGCTAAAAGGCATATTGTTTCAATGTTGTATTTGTGTTGTAAAATGTTGGTTGGAAAATGACCACAATTCAAGGGTCTAATCAACGTCACAACCCGACATTGATTAAATGTTGCTAAAAAGTATGTTATTTCAATGTTGTATTTGTGTTGTAGAATATTGGTTAGGTAATAACTAAAATTCAATGGTAAAATCAACGTCAGAACCCAACATTGATTAAACGTTGCCAAAAAGCACGTTGTTTCAACGTTGTACTTGTGTTGTAGAATATTGGTTGGGAAATGACCAAAATGCAATGGTCAAATCCACGTCACAACCTGACATTGATTAAATGTAGTCAAAAAGCATGTTTCAATGTTGTATATTATTGGTTGGAAAATGACCAAAACTCAATGGTCAAATCAATGACAGAACCCAACATTGATTAAACATCGCTAAAAAGCATGTTGTTTCAATGTTGTATTTGTGTTGTAGAATATTGGTTGGGAAATTCCCAAATTTCAATGGTCGAATCAACGTCACAACCTGACATTAATTAAATGTCGTCAAAAAGCATGTTGTTTCAACGTTGTACTTGTGTTGTAGAATATTGGTTGGGAAACGACCAAAATTCAAGGGTCTAATCAACGTCACAACCCGACATTGATTAAATGTCGCTAAAAAGTATGTTGTTTCAATGTTGTATTTGTGTTGTAGAATATTGGTTAGGTAATGACTAAAATTCAATGGTAAAATCAACGTCAGAACCCAACATTGATTAAACGTTTCCAAAAAGCATGTTGTTTCAACATTGTATTTGTGTTGTAGAATATTGGTTGGGAAACGACCAAAATTCAAGGGTCTAATCAACGTCAGAACCCGACACTGTTTAAATGTTGCTAAAAAGTATGTTGTTTCAATGTTGTATTTGTGTTGTAGAATATTGGTTGGGAAATTACCAAATTTCAATGGTAAAATCAACGTCAGAATCTGACATTTATTAAACGTTGTCAAAAAGCATGTTTCAATGTTGTATATTATTGGTTGGAAAATGACCAAAACTCAATGGTCAAATCAATGACAGAACCCAACATTGATTAAACATCGCTAAAATGCATGTTGTTTCAATGTTGTATTTGTGTTGTAGAATATTGGTTGGGAAATGACCAAATTTCAATGGTCGAATCAACGTCACAACCTGACATTAATTAAATGTCGTCAAAAAGCATGTTGTTTCAACGTTGTACTTGTGTTGTAGAATATTGGTTGGGAAATGACCAAAATGCAATGGTCAAATCCACGTCACAACCTGACATTTATTAAACGTAGTCAAAAAGCATGTTTCAATGTTATATATTATTGGTTGGAAAATGACCAAAACTCAATGGTCAAATCAATGTCAGAACCCAACATTGATTAAACATCGCTAAAAAGCATGTTGTTTCAATGTTGTATTTGTGTTGTAGAATATTGGTTGGAAAATGACCAAAATTCAAGGGTCTAATCAACGTCACAACCCGACAGTGATTAAATGTCGCTAAAAGGTATGGTGTTTCAATGTTGTATTTGTGTTGTAGAATATTGGTTAGGTAATGACTAAAATTCAATGGTAAAATCAACGTCAGAACGCAACATTGATTAAACGTTGCCAAAAAGCATGTTGTTTCAACGTTGTATTTGTGTTGTAGAATATTGGTTGGGAAATGACCAAATTTCAATGGTCAAATCAACGTCACAACCTGACATTGATAAACATCGCTAAAAAACATGTTGTTTCAATGTTGTATTTGTGTTGTAGAATATTGGTTGGAAAATTACCATAATTCCAAGGTCAAATCAACGTCAGAACCCAACATTGATTTTGTATGGTTTAGAAGTTATTTTCATATACTTTGCGGATTTTAAATAAAATTGGATAGAATGAAGCAATTAACCATATAAAGTCAACTTGTTTTTCCACTCTACTGGTACTTAAATACTGTATGGTGAATAAAGAAAACAAAAATAGGAGGATCAATGCCTTTGCAGGATATTTGTGTCCTTTATGCTTTATGTAGGCAGTATGGGTCAGCAAACATTTAGTATTCCAGCCCGCTAAGTAGGGAGAGATCGTACTTGCTGAAGTCATTCGGAAATGTCTCCGCCACTTTGGAAGACCGGTACCTGTAGCCAAGCATTTCCTTGAGGTATAGAGTCGGTTGACTCTGGAAAATTTGATTAGTCACTGCTGACAAGGCAGAGACAAGGAAATTACTTTTGTCTGCATATCATTAAAGAGAAATCGATATGATGAATGCGGCTGGGAGCCTCGACTATTCATTGTGGCCCAACAACGGTGCTTGTGCCGGCATGCTGTTGTTGTACCGTACATCATAGCTCGGTCCTCCAGATCTCACACCTGTCAACCTGTGACAAGATTTGAATCATGCGGTATCAATCGCCCAGATATACAAAACCTCAAAACCAGTGAATCGGATGCCTCACTAATGCTCTGCTTTACACTGTCAAAGACTGTTGAACGAGATCTTGTTATTGGAAAAAAGGGAAAAGGTTCATCCCGAAAGATTAATTGGTTTCTTGCAGAAAAAGAACTGTGGTCCTGAGTTTGAGGTGTGACATTTTCCGCCCACGAGCGAGCGAACTTCATTATAAAGATTTATTAAAGTGTTTCAGACTATTCCTTCAACCTTTTCTTATTATTAACGTAACGCTAAAAAGAAAATGTAATTAAGCGGCGCATTATTCTCTATGATTATAAAGGCCATTTTAGCTCGTTTTATATTAAAAAAAAAAGGTGGCTGATGTTCATGCGAGGAAAGCCGTGTACTCTGACTGAAAAGAAAAAGAGCTTTGTATTGATCAATGTGTTGTCAAAGTAACAGCACAGAAATTAGTGGACGGAAGGAAATGTTTACTATAGAGATGTCTTTCTCGCCATAGTCTTGTTTGTTTGTCTAAAACCCAGCTCTGGTCATTAGCACGCTGGGGACTTATTGAACCGTTATTGACTGCACACTAGGAACGTCTGGTGATTTGTACATGGTGCCTTCCCAAAGTAAGCAACATTAGGATTGCCGGATTCCGGGGTTATGTGTTGTATTTATGACGTAAAAATATCCCCCCCGATCAAAGAACTCCCTTGGTGCTCTGGGTGCATCTGTTAAAAGCAGCCTCAGAAACCGTGGGGTTGTGTTGGATCAGTCAATGTCTTTGGAGGGTCACTGGGCCCCATTCAGCAACCGTTCCTAAGAACAATTTTTGTTCTTAGGCTCACTTACGAAGTTTTTAAGGAGATTTTTGTATTCACCAATTTTATTCGTAGGTAAGAACAAAATCTACGATTGCTCCAGAGCACTCTTAGTGTGGCCTATGTGTTCTTAAGTGTGACAAGTTCCCTTACTTCTATTGTCTAATGTTAAATTAATATCATAGATAGACGGACGGACGGACGGACAGATTTATACATGGTGCCTTTCCAAAGTAAGCAACATATAAGCATTAGGATTGCCGGATTCCGGGGTTATGCGTTGTACTTATGACAGTCATACCCTTTACGCAAAAATATCTTCCCCTGATCAGAGAACTCCCTTGGTGCTCTGGGTGCGTCTGTTATAAGCAGCCTCAGAAACCGTGGGGTTGTGTTGGATCAGTCAATGTCTTTGGAGGGTCACTGGGCCCTACTCAGCAACCGTTTCTAAGAATAAATGTTGTTTTTAGGCTCACTTACGAAGTTTTTAAGGAGATTTTTGTATTCACCAATTTTGTTCGTAGGTAAGAACAAAATCTACGAGTGCTCCAGAGCACTCTTAGTGTGGCCTATGTGTTCTTAAGTGTGACAAGTTCTCTTACTTCTATTGTCTGATGTTAAATTAATATCATAGATAGACGGACGGACGGACAGATTTATACATGGTGCCTTTCCAAAGTAAGCTACATATAAGCATTAGGATTGCCGGATTCCGGGGTTTTGCGTTGTACTTATGACAGTCGTACCCTTTACGCAAAAATGTCTCCCCCCCCCCCCCGATCAAAGAACTCCCTTGGTGCTCTGGGTGCGTCTGTTAAAAGCAGCCTCAGAAACCGTGGGGTTGTGTTGATTATTAATCCACTTTTTTGTTGACTGTTATTATCTGCTTATTTTCTCTTTAAACATGTTCTATCTACACTTCTGTTAAAATTTAATAATCACTTATTCTTCTCTTCTTTGATACTTTACATTATTTGTGGATGATACCACAAGTTTAGGTATTGGTATCTATACCAAGTAAATACAGGATCATACGTTGGTCATATTCAAAGTCCTTATGTGTCCAGGGACGTATTTCCTGACTTTATAAACAAAATATACATTTTTAAAAAAGGAAAAAAATTTTGTGACCATAAAAAATATTGATGTAATCATAGTAGATTTCCGGGACATTTTTCCCATTCCAAATGAATTGGCCATTTCTCAAACTTCCACCATTTCCACATTTTTCAACCGATTCAAACCATTCCACCTTCAACATATTCCAGCAATCCTGGAAATTCCAATGATAATTTTTCCAAGTTCAAACAATTTCCAGGAAATCCCAGAATTCTGTCGACCATTTGCACCTTTGTCAACCCACACTTCAACCCTTCCACCATCAAAACATTCCTCTTAATCAGGACAAACAACAAAAGTTGTTTTTTGAACTGCAAAAATACCCGGTTTTCCTGAAAATCCAGAAATTCCGTAATACCATTTCTCAAATAAAAATGTTGCTACGTCAACAATTCTTGACCGATTTGAAAAATTCCAACACCAACCATTTCAACTCATTCAGACCATTCATGTTTTTTTTTTACCTTTTTCCAAAAAATGCAATTTTTCCAAAAGATCCAGCTATTCCCAAATTTCCAGGAAGTTACCATTGAAATGAATAGGAAATGTTTCCAATTTGCACAATTCCCACATTTTTCATTTTATTCAAACCATTACAACATCAACACACTCCACTAATCCTGGACATTCAGACTGACACTTTCCCAAGTTCCCAACCAAATTCAGGTTTTCCTGGAAATTCAAACTCTTCAACATTAAAACCATTCCAACATTCAAACTATTCTTACATTCATACTACATTTTCTCAGCATTTCAGTTCAACTTCTTCTTCTTCTCCAGATTGTGGTGTGCTCTACCTTCCACATTTTTCATTTGATTCAAACCGTTCCAACTTCAAACTGTTCAGCCTATTTGCAAATCGCGGGCTTTCCCCTGACAATTTCAAAAAATTCCCAGATTTCCCAAAATTCAGTTCAAGTTGTTTTTTGAACTGCAAAAATACCAGGTTTTCCCGGTAATTCCAGGAATTCCGTAAAACCATTTCTCAAATAAAAATGTTACTACTTCAACATCTCTCGACCGATTTGAAAAATTCCAACACTAACCGTTTCAACTCATTCAGACCATTCAAGTTGTTTACCATTTTCAAAAAAAAAATCCAGGTTGTCCCGAAATTCCAATTGAAAGGAATGGGACATTTTTCCAAGTTGCACAATTCACACATTTTTCAACCCATTCCAGCATCAACACATTCCACTCATCCTGGACATTCAAACTAACACTTTCCCAAGTTCCAAACCAAATTCCGGGTTTTCCTGGTAAGGAGAATAATACAAACTTTGTTTATAATGTTTATAATGTCTATCTTCTATTTCCTGCTGGACCTACTCTCTATTTTATGCTGCTGCTGTCATATATACTGTATATACTGTAATATTGTACATAGCCATTGGCGTATATTGTATATATGTTATAGACATAATATAATATATCTGTATATAAATTATTCTGTACACATATTATGTATATATTCGTATATATGTTAGATTTTTTTTTATAGCTTTTTTAGTCTATTTATTCCTGCATTGTCCTTTCCATCCTTACACTTTCCATCATTGTAACTGAGCTACTGTGTTGAACAATTTCCCTTGTGGATCATTAAAGTTTGTCTAAGTCTAAGTCTAAGTCTAATACACGGACTCTAACATCGAATGACAAATCATAACATATACAAAAGTAAAAAAAGGTAATGCATTCATTACTTTCCCTAAACATCATACATCATTTGTTAGTAATTAAATTGGAAAGTAACTGTAATTAATTACCGTTTTAAAGCGTGTTTCCTAACGCTGTTCACCATTAGTCCCGAGGCCCAGAGGCAGAATTATGTTCCTTCAGACCCTTTTTTCAGTGAGAAAGCCAACATGAGATTTGTTTATCTGCCATCTGGGCTTGTTCAGAAGGCGTTATCTGGACTCAGATGAGAGCTTCTCAGTATCTTTGTCAAAGTCAGGCTTTCAAAGTGCTGGAAGGCCCAGAGAAGAATGGCATGTGTGACGTTTCATGTGTCCGACATTTCCATTCCCGGAGAAGCCAACAATTATTCTCCCGTGGATTGCGTTCCTTCTCTGACTCTGGTTTATTTAAACGGCTATAGATTGATCTGTTTTAAGCCGGGCAGGACTACCAATAGATAGGATAGTTTATCTCATGCTCCGTCTAAGATCTAACACACAACATATGAGGAGAGTGTTGACAAAAGGCACGTTTTCACAAAGTGACTGGTATCTATTTTTAAGTTTCAAGGTGAGCACTGTTGTGAAAGCACATCAGGTTTCTTATTACTTGGCTAAGCAGTCTCCCTGATTAAGGATTCAGTTTGGACGCAGCTTCTCCGAGAATCCTAATTAGTGTGACTTGAACAAAAGATCGGATTGGGCCATCTGCCTCACATAACGAGGAATCCTCACTAATTAAAAACACCTAGGAGAGCTGTTGGGGAGTAACGCCTGGTTAGGTTTCTAAGGTTAGGGAGATGTAATGAACATGAAAATGGGTACGACTGCTGCTCCTAAGTCATTCCTTAGCGATGGCAGGCATTGTCTCCTCGGGGAGAGAAGAACGAGCGATGGCACATTCTCCCGTCTTCTGTTCGGTTGTTAGACACTACAAACGCACCGCATGAGTTGCCGGTTTTAGTGCATAATAGCAATGTTGTAGAGAACTAGATGATGCAACTCCTGAAGAAATTGCATGTGAATGCTCCCATGCTGAAATGCTGACAGAATGTAGTATGAATGTATGTATAGTTTGAATGGTTTTAATGTTGAAGAGTTTGAATTTCCAGGAAAACCGGAATTTGGTTTGGAACTTGGAAAAGTGTTAGTTTTAATGTCCACGATGAGTGGAATGTGTTGATGTTGGAATGGTTTGAATAGGTTGAAAAATATGGGAATTGTGCAACTTGGAAAAGTGTCCCATTCATTTCAATGGGAACTTCCTGGAAATTTGGGATCTTTCGGAAAATGATTAGGATCATGAATGTCCTAAATGAGCTGAATTGGCTGGTGTTTGAATTGTTAAAATCGGGCAAGAAATGTTGTAGTAAATGGTATGAAAGGAATTTCGGGAAAATCAGGAATTTTTTGGAAAATGGAAAAAAAAAAAATGAATGGTCTTAATGAGTTGAAATGGTTTTTGTTGAAATTTTTCAAATCAGTCGAGAAATGTTGAAGTAGTAACATGTTAAATTGAGATATGGTATTACCGAATTCCTGGAATTTCAGAGAACCGGGATTTTTTCCAGTTCAAAATACAACTTCTTTTTTTGTCCTGATTAAGAGGAATGTTTTGACGGTGGAAGGGTTGAAGTGGGTTGAAAAATGTGGAAGTAGTCGACAGAAAAAAGGGTGAAAAAAACGGAAATTCTGGGAATTCCTGGAATTTTTTTAACTTGGAAAAATTATTGCTTGAATGTCCAGGATTGGTGGAATATGTTGAAGGTGGAATGGTTTGAATCGGTTGAAACATGTGTATGTGGTGGAAGTTTGAAAAATGGCCAATTCTTTTTGAATGGGAAAAATGTCCCGGAAAACCTGAAATTCAGGAAAATGTAGACATTTTTGGAATTTGTCAAGGGAAAACCCGTGATTCTCGAATAGGTTGAACAGTTTGACATTGGAACGGTTTAAATAAGATGAAAATTGTGGAAGGTAGAGCGCGCCAAAATCTGGAGAAGTAGAATAAGTTAAACTGAAATGCTGACAAAATGTAGTATGAATGTAAGAATAGTTTGAATGTTGGAATGGTTTGAATGTTGAAATAGTTTGAATGTTGAAGAGTTTGAATTTTCAGGAAAACCGGAATTTGGTTTGGAACTTGGAAAAGTGTTAGTTTTAATGTCCACGATGAGTGGAATGTGTTGATGTTGGAATGGTTTGAATAGGTTGAAAAATATGGGAATTGTGCAACTTGGAAAAGTGTCCCATTCATTTCAATGGGAACTTCCTGGAAATTTGGGAATAGCGGGATCTTTCGGAAAATGATTAGGATCATGAATGTCCTAAATGAGCTGAATTGGCTGGTGTTTGAATTGTTAAAATCGGGCAAGAAATGTTGTAGTAAATGGTATGAAAGGAATTTCGGGAAAATCGGGAATTTTTTTGAAAATGGGGGGAAAAAAACTTGAATGGTCTTAATGAGTTGAAATGGTTGGTGTTGAAATTGTTCAAATCGGTCAAGAAATGTTGAAGTAGTAACATGTTGAATTGGAGAAATGGTATTACGGAATCCCTGGAATTTCGGGAAAACCGGGAATTTTTCCAGTTCAAAATACAACTTCGTTTTTTGTCCTGATTAGGAGGAATGTTTTGACGGTCGAAGGGTTGAAGTGGGTTGAAAAATGTGGAAGTAGTCGACAGAAAAAAGGGTGGAAAAAAAATGGAAATTCTGGGAATTCCTGGAATATTTTTAACTTGGAAAAATAATTGTTTGATTTTCCAGGATTGGTGGAATATGTTGAATGTGGAATGGTTTGAATCGGTTGAAACATGTGTAAATGGTGGAAGTTTGAAAAATGGCCAATTAATTTTGAATGGGAAAAATGTCCTGGAAAACCTGAAATTCTGGGAAATGTGGACATTTTTGGAATTTTTAAAGGGAAAACCCGTGATTCTCGAATAGGTTGAACAGTTTGACATTGGAACGGTTTAAATAAGATGAAAATTGTGGAAGGTAGAGCGCGCCAAAATCTGGAGAAGTAGAGATAAGTTAAACTAAAATGCTGACAAAATGTAGTATGAATGTAAGAATAGTTTGAATGTTGGAATGGTTTGAATGTTGAAGAGTTTGAATTTCCAGGAAAACTGTAATTTGGTTTGGAACTTGGGAAAATGTTAGTTTGAATGTCCACGATGAGTCGAATGTGTTGATGTTGGAATGGTTTGAATAGGTTGAAAAATATGGGAATTGTGCAACTTGGAATAGTGTCCCATTCATTTCAATGGGAACTTCCTGGAAATTTGGGAATAGCGGGATCTTTCGGAAAATGATTAGGATCATGAATGTCCTAAATGAGCTGAATTGGCTGGTGTTTGAATTGTTAAAATCGGGCAAGAAATGTTGTAGTAAATGGTATGAAAGGAATTTCGGGAAAATCAGGAATATTTTGGAAAATGGAAAAAAAAAAAAAGAATGGTCTTAATGAGTTGAAATGGTTTTTGTTGAAATTTTTCAAATCAGTCGAGAAATGTTGAAGTAGTAACATGTTAAATTGAGATATGGTATTACCGAATTCCTGGAATTTCAGAGAACCAGGATTTTTTCCAGTTCAAAATACAACTTCTTTTTTTGTCCTGATTAAGAGGAATGTTTTGACGGTGGAAGGGTTGAAGTGGGTTGAAAAATGTGGAAGTAGACGACAGAAAAAAGGGTGAAAAAACGTGACTTCTAGGAATTCCTGGAATTTTTTTAACTTGGAAAAATAATTGTTTGATTTTCCAGGATTGGTGGAATATGTTGAATGTGGAATGGTTTAAATCGGTTGAAACATGTGTAAATGGTGGAAGTTTGAAAAATGGCCAATTAATTTTGAATGGGAAAAATGTCCTGGAAAACCTGAAATTCTGGGAAATGTGGACATTTTTGGAATTTGTAAAGGGAAAACCCGCAATTCCCTAATAGGTTGAACAGCTTGAAGTTGGAACGGTTTAAATAAGATGAAAATTGTAGAAGGTAGTGCGCGCCAAAATCTGGAGAAGAAGAAGAAATTGAACTGAAATGCTGACAGAATGTAGTGTGAATGTAAGAATAGTTTGAATGTTGGAATGGTTTGGATGTTGAAGAGTTTGAATTCCCAGGAAAACCGGAATTTGGTTTGGAACTTGGGAAAGTGTTGGTTAGAATGTCCAGGACGAGTGAAATGTGTTGATGTTTGGAATGGTTTGAATAGGTTGAAAAATGTGGGAATTGTGCAACTTGAAAAAATGTCCCATTCATTTCAATGGGAACTTCCTGAAAATTTGGTAATTTTGGGAAAGTGGGATTTTTTGGAAAATGATTAGGAGCATGAATGTTCTGAATTAGTTGAAATGGTTGGTGTCGGAATTTTTCAAATCGGTCGAGAAATGTTGAAGTAGTAACATGTTGTCTTGAGAAATGGTATTACGGAATTCCTGGAATTTCGGGAAAACCGAGAATTTTTGCAGTTAAAAAAACCGTTGTTTTTTTGTCTCGATAAAGAGGATGTTTTGACGGTGGAACGGTTAAAAAATGTGGAAGTAGTCGACAGAAAAAAGGGTAAAAAAACGGGTATTCTGGGAATTCCTGGAATTTTTTTTAAATGGAAAAAAGTATTGTTTGAATGTTCAGGGTTGGTGGAATATGTTGAAGGTGGAATGTTTTGAATCGGTGAAAAATGTGGAAATGTTGGAAGTTTGAAAAATGGCCAATTCATTTTGAATGAGAAAAATGTCCCAGAAAACCAGAAATTCTGGGAAATATGGAAATTTTTGGAATTTTTCAATAGAAAGCTCCTGGAAATTTGGTAATTTTGGGAAAAGCGGGATTTTTTGGAAAATGATTAGGAGCATGAATGTTCTAAATTAACTGAATTGGTTGGTGTTGGAAATGTTTAAATCGGGCAAGAAATGCTGAAGTAGTAAATGGTACAAGGGAATTTCAGGAAAATGGGGAATTTTTTTGAAAATTATCAAAAACTTGAATGGTCTGAATGAGTTGAAATGGTAGGTGTTGGAATGTTTTAAATCGGTCGAGAAATCTTGAAGTAGTAACAATTTTTATTTGACAAATGGTATACTACGCAAATCCTGGAAATTCGGAAAAACTGGAATTTTTGCAGTTCAAAAAACAACGTTGTTTTTTGTCCTGATTAAGAGGAATGTTTTGACAGGGTTGAAGTGGTTTGAAAAATGTGGAAGTAGTCGACAGAATTCTGGGAATTCCTGGAATTTTTTTGAACATGGAAAAATTATCATTTGAATGTCCAGGATTGGTGGAATATGTTGAAGGTGGAATGGTTTGAATTGGTTGAAAAATGTGGAAATGGTGGAAGTTTGAAAAATGGCCAATTCATTTTGAATGGGAAAAATGTCCTGGAAAACCTGCAACATATTGTGTCATATATCATTCTAATATTTTGTGAAAATTGTAAAGGACAAACAGTAAAAATTGGATAATTAATCCACTTGTTCATTTACTGTTAATATCTTCTTATTTTCTGTTTTAACATGTTCTATCTACACTTATGTTAAAATGTAATATTTACTTATTCGTCTGTTGTTTGATACTTTACATTAGTTTTGGATGATACCGCAAATTTAGGCATCGATCCGATACCAAGTAGCTACCGGATCATACATTGGTCATATTCAGTATATAAACATAAGACAAATTTAAAAAAAAGGTAAAAAGATGTTGTGACGATAAAACATATCGATGTAATCATAGTATCGACTAGATACGCTATTGTACTTGGTATCATTGCAGTGGATGTCAGGTGTAGATCCACCCATGGCGTTTGTTTACATTCAGGAGCGCTACCTTTTGTTAGCGGTGACGCCGGTGAGCTATTGTACCCTCCTACGGTGTGTAGTTAAAGTTAAGTTAAAATACCACTGATAGTCACACACACACACTAGGTGAGGTGAAATTACTTTATGCATTTGACCCATCTCCTTGTTCCACCCCCTGGGAGGTGAGGGGAGCAGTGAGTCGCAGCGGTGGCCGCGCTCTGGAATCACTTTTGGTGATTTAACCCCCCAATTCCAACCCCTGATGCTGAGTGCCAAGCAGGGAGGTATTGGGTCCCATTTTTATAATCTTTGGTATGAATCGTTAGTACCGCGATACTATACCAGTACCGGTATACCGTACAACCCTAGTACATACTTTAGTTATTTTGGAGCGTGGAATTTTAGAAACATTTAAAGATTGTTGTTGTCATTGTATCCCTACAACAAAATGTTGGTGGTGGTACTTATTCCCAACATAAAACAAGACGAAACAAAACGAGATGAAACAAAACGAGATGAAACAAAACGAGATGAAACAAAACGAGACGGAACAAAACGAGACGAACCAACAGCTTAAAACAGCACAGTACAATATAAACACTATTCCACGAGTAAAAATGGAAAAATGATCTGAAACTAAGTACAAAAAAGTAAAGTGCCGTAGTGAGTAGGCACCAATTAAATAGTGGCATGATGGAGCAGTGTGAGGTAGCAGGTGTAATGTTATCAACTGTGTCATTGCACTTTGAGGTGTAATTGCGCTGGGGTGGGTCAGACAATGAGATGGCAGAATGAGGTTGGGATTAGGGGGATGTGGGTAATGGTAGTGGTAATGGGTGGTAGACGAGTGGATGTGTGTGTCTGTGAGAGGGTGGAAGTGTGTGTGTGGAGGGGGTGGGGGAATAGAGACTTCAGCTCTGGGGGAGAAGCTGTTTCTCAGCCTATTTGTCCTTGTTTTAATGGTGCTGTACCTCTTCCCTGATGGCAGTGGTACAAACAGTGGGTGTCCAGGGTAACTGAGGCCATGCAGAAAGCTCTGGCTCTTCTCAGCGTACACAACGTCAAAGGAGCTCGATGTCAGGTTTAAGCACCGAGCTATCTATTAAACAGAACAAGAAGCAACGAATCAGGCAGAGACAGAGTTCAATTTTGCTCATGAGGAGAAGGCATGGAGCTGCACACTCAGTTACAGTCTCACCCTACGCTCTGAGGAACAGCCCACGCGCTCCTCTATTTATTCAGTTTGGGAGTGTCCTAGTTACATCGCTGAGGCTGCTTCTAAAGGGAGGGGTCACACATTATGCGAGTTGCTCCAGTACGCACAATACGGGGTTATTCAGAACGGAATGCGCTGGGGGCCTTGTGATTGCGCCCTGTCTCTGCTTTGTCTGCTGTTGATATGACTTATCTTCGTTGAGGTGCTGGTTCGTCCTTGGCTGTTAGCTAATATTGGCAAAAAATAAAGTTTCTCGGTTCGAACGTTAAATATCTTGTCTTTGCAGTCTATTCAATTGTAATGTCCTTTGATCATGTTTTGTTTGGCTATGTTCTGTTTGGTTTTTGGACTCTTTTTAGTTCCTGTTTTCACTTCCTTGCTTTGTCACCATGACAACTCATTGGTTTCACCTGATTCATTTTGGACTCACGCACCTGTTTTTAATCATGAGACTATTATTTAAGCCTGAGTTGCCAGGTAGTCAGACTGGCAACATTGACATTATTCAGTGCTGCTAGGATCCTGATGAGAGTGCGGAAATACGACCACATCACACCAACTCTCAAATCCCTTCACTGGCTTCCTGTTCCACTCAGAATTGAATTCAAAGTCTCCCTACTAACCCACCAGTGCCTCCATGGAAATGCCCCCCTCTACCTCAAAGAACTACTCACCCCCAAATCCCCCACACGACACCTCCGCTCCGGACAGGCTAACCTCCTCCAACCTCTGAGGACAAAGCTACGAACAATGGGAGACCGGGCTTTCTGCTCCGCCGCTCCCAGACTGTGGAACGCTCTCGCTGACCACCTGAGGGCACCACAGACTGTGGATGCTTTTAAAAAAGGCTTAAAAACCCTTCTTTTTGGAAAGGCCTTTTTTTTTAGATATATGCATACTAGTTTTGGCTATTTGGCTGTTCTAGTCATGCTGTTCTTTCAGGTCACAGTAAGTGTAGTTTTGTTTTATGTCCATAGTTTATGTCCATGTGTTAGTTTTTGTTTTCATAGCCAAGTTTGTATCTCCGCCTTGTGCGCGCCTTTTGTTTGTTCTTTTTATAGTCCGAATAAATCATGTATTTACCTTCAAGCCATGTCCAATCCAGTCGATTTGCACCACGGGAAAACAATCCACGCAGTAATTTGCGTCATCACAGTCCACGTCTTGACATCAATTGAATATATGTTGAAAAGGATCAGCAAATTATTGTATTCTGTTTTTATTTACCATTTACACAATGTGACAACTTCACTGGTTTTGGGTTTTGTAGTATTTGTTCTTAAATATACATAAACCACTTCTCATTCTCATCCCCATTGGGTTGAGTTCAGTCTTGCCCTGATGTGGGATCTGAGCCGAGGATGTCGTTGTGGCTCGTGCAGCCCTTTGAGACACTCGCGATTTAGGGATATATAATAAACTTTGATTGATTTATTGATTGATTGATATGCATCATGCAAATCACAATATTCATGTCATATTGACCACGCCCTCACCGCCAAGTAAATAGTGGCAACAGTAGGGAAACCCTGGTATGATCCGAAACATGTTTTTTTTGCCGATATCAAACCGATATCCGATACCCCTATTGTTAACATATTGCCAAGTTTTTCTGCAATAGGACAACAAATCAGACTTTAAAATCGGTAGACAATCGATTTATCGGAGCCAGAATTTCCCTCCATTTCTGTCCTTGAAGGAGACGTGGCCGACAACGGGTCACAATGACCACCATCGACAGCTTTCAAACACAATTAAAAAGAAGGCACAGTTCATTCTGTCTTGAAACCACACACACACACACACACACACACACACTTATACACAAATAGATCACCGCGCTGCCCTCCAGGCATAGGTTTCATTTGAGTACATTCATTACCTTTTAATTGCCTCCAAATTGCAATGTGACCCATCACATCAATAACACCACCGTTGGAACCGGAGAAAATCACCCGCCAGTAACGTGTGTCGGAGTTTGTGTGTGAGTGTAGCAGCGTGCATACGATAACATATGACACACCATGGGCCCGATTTACTGAGCGTGTGCGAGCCATAAAAATAGCGTGTACTATTCGCGGGCGCCAAGGCTGCTCTTCGTCACCGATTCTGTTCATAACTTTTATGGACAGAATTTCTAGGCGCAGTCAGGGCGTTGAGGGGATCCGGTTTGGTGGCTGCAGGATTAGGTCTCTGCTTTTGGCTGATGATGTGGTCCTGATGGCTTCATCTGGCCAGGATCTTCAGCTCTCACTGGATCGGTTCGCAGCCGAGTGTGAAGCGACTGGGATGGGAATCAGCACCTCCAAGTCCGAGTCCATGGTTCTCGCCCGGAAAAGGGTGGAGTGCCATCTCCGGGTTGGGGAGAAGACTCTGCCCCAAGTGGAGGAGCTCAAGTACCTCGGAGTCTTGTTCACGAGTGAGGGAAGAGTGGATGGTGAGATCTACAGGCGGATCGGTGCGGCGTCTTCAGTAATGCGGACGCTGTATCGATCCGTTGTGGTGAAGAAGGAGCTGAGCCGGAAGGCAAAGCTCTCAATTTACCGGCCGATCTACGTTCCCATCCTCACCTATGGTCATGAGCTTTGGGTTATGACCGAAAGGACAAGATCACGGGTACAAGCGGCCGAAATGAGTTTCCTCCACCGAGTGGCGGGTCTCTCCCTTAGAGATAGGGTGAGAAGCTCTGTCATCCGGGAGGAGCTCAAAGTAAAGCCGCTGCTCCTCCTCATGGAGAGGAGCCAGGTGAGGTGGTTCGGGCATCTGGTCAGGATGCCACCCGGACGCCTCCCTAGGGAGGTGTTTAGGGCACGTCCAACCAGTAGGAGGCCACAGGGAAGACCCAGGACACGTTGGGAAGACTATGTCTCCCGGCTGGCCTGGGAATGCCTCGGGATCCCCCGGGAAGAGCTGGACGAAGTGGCTGGGGAGAGGAAAGTCTGGGCTTCCCTGCTTAGGCTGCTGCCCCCACGACCCGAACTCGGATAAGCGGAAGAAGATGGATGGATGGATGGATGGATGGATGGGTGGATGGATGGATGGATATTCGCGGGCGTGTTGCGTGTGATTTACTAAGACTGTGTGCAATTGAAAAGTGGTGCAGACCACCTTATATGAATGAGGATTTTGCATGTACTATACGGGAATCCCAATGGAGACACTCATTCACTGCACATTCATGTTATCATGCTCCTACTGTACCTTTGGTCTGTTGCCATGTTTTCAAACATGCAGGAGACATCTACTACTTTTTATGGGCATTTTACAAGCAGTCCTGCAGTGCATCTACATCCCAGGTGTCAAAGCCAGATCTGGCCCGCCACATCATTTTATCTGGCCCGCAAACACCTGGAAATGATTTGTGTCAATAAGGTACTTCATGTTTTTGTTGATTGTTTTCCATTTGAACAGAAAAAATATATGTACTGCTTGAAATTGCATGCCTTTTAAACTTGAATAGTACTCATTATTGCAACAAATATTACTGTATGTTATCATACTTTCCAAACATTTTGTCTAAATAAAAATAAATTCTTAAATATCTGCTTGACTTAGGATTTTACATCAAACTACCCATCAAATTAATAAAAATGACAATACATTTCACGGTGTTCTTTACAGCATAAATTGAAAAACTACCATTTTTTTTGCGTTAAAATTTTGTTGACTGAGCTGTCATATTTTTACTGGAAAATATTGTTTAAACGGTGCATTTCTGTAAATGGAAAGACGGTACATTTGTTTTTACGGTAGAAAAACTGGCAGCTAAGTTGCCAGAATAAAAAAAATAACTTGTACGGTTTTTCCATTCACAATATAATGTTGTGAAAAAAACAATGTCAATTTAATAGTAAAATTATGGCAACTAAGCTGCCAGCTTTTTACATAGAAAAAACAAAACAGTGGTACTATTTTTATATGTAGCGTAAAATGTTGTAAGACATTAAAAAAAACACTATTTTACAGTAAAATGTTGTATATGTAAAGTTTTTACTGTAAAATTGACAGTCTACGCCCTAACGGTAAAAGAGATGATACCTAAGTAGAAGCATTTAAGTCCCTTCTTAAAACTCATTTGTATACTCTGGCCTTTAAATAGACCCCCCCTTTTAGACCAGTTGATCTGCCGTCTGTTTTCTGCCAGGCCCCCCTCTCCTGCGTGGAGAGGTTATCAGGTGACCACAGATGATCTGTTCAAAGTCAGGACCCGGGGTGGACCACTCCGCTGTGCATCAGTCGGTGACGTCTCTGGGCTGCTGACTTGTCTCCATTCAAAATTATCCCCTACTGGCCCCACTATGGACTGGACTCTCATATTATTATGTTAGATCCACTATGGACTGGACTCTCATATTATTATGTTAGATCCACTATGGACTGGACTCTCATATTATTATGTTAGATCCACTATGGACTGGACTCTCAGTATTATGTTAGATCCACTATGGACTGGACTCTCACTATTATGTTAGATCCACTATGGACTGGACTCTCATATTATTATGTTAGATCCACTATGGACTGGACTCTCACTATTATGTTAGATCCACTATGGACTGGACTCTCATATTATTATGTTAGATCCACTATGGACTGGACCCTCACTATTATGTTAGATCCACTATGGACTGGACTCTCATATTATTATGTTAGATCCACTATGGACTGGACTCTCACTATTATGTTAGATCCACTATGGACTGGACTCTCACTATTATGTTAGATCACTATGGACTGGACTCTCACTATTATGTTGGATCCACTAAGGACTGGATTCTCAATATTATGTTAGATCCACTATGGACTGGACTCTCACTATTATGTTAGATCCTCTAGGGACTGGACTCTCACTATTATGTTGGATCACTATGGACTGGACTCTCACTATTATGTTAGATCCACTATGGACTGGACTCTCACACTATTATGTTAGGTCCACTATGGACTGGACTCTCACTATTATGTTAGATCCACTATGGACTGGACTCTCACGATTATGTTAGATCCACTATGGACTGGACTCTCACACTATTATGTTAGATCCACTATGGACTGGACTCTCACACTATTATGTTAGATCCACTATGGACTGGACTATCACTATTATGTTAGATCCACTATGGACTGGACTCTCACACTATTATGTTAGATCCACTATGGACTGGACTCTCACTATTATGTTAGATCCACTATGGACTGGACTCTCACACTATTATGTTAGATCCACTATGGACTGGACTCTCACTATTATGTTAGATCCACTATGGACTGGACTCTCACACTATTATGTTAGATCCACTATGGACTGGACTCTCACTATTATGTTAGATCCACTATGGACTGGACTCTCACACTATTATGTTAGATCCACTAAGGACTGAACTCTCACTATTATGTCAGATCCACTATGGACTGGACTCTCACACTATTATGTTAGATCCACTATGGACTGGACTCTCACTATTATGTTAGATCCACTATGGACTGGACTCTCACTATTATGTTAGATCCACTTTGGACTGGACTCTCACTATTATGTTAGATCACTATGGACTGGACTCTCACACTATTAACTACATCCACTCTACATCCATTGCACCGGTCGCCCGGGGGGAGGGGCTACCCACATCTGTGGTCCCCTCCGAGGTTTGTCAATGTTCCCATTGGGTTCGGTTTTTCTTGCCCTGATGTGGGATCTGAGCAGAGGATGTCGTTGTGGCTTGTGGAGCCCTTAGAGACATTCGTGATTAAGGGCCATATAAGTAAACAATGATTGATTGATTGATTGATTGATTGATGCCCGAGCAGCGGCTCTACTCTGAGTCTCTCCCGGAGCTCCTCGCCCTACCTCTGAGGCTGATCCCAGACATCCTTCGGAGGAAACTCAATTCTGCCGCTTGTATGCGCGACCTTAGCCCAAAGTTCGTGGCCATAGGTGAGGGTAGGAACGTAGACCGACCTGTAACTCGAGAGCTTCGCCTTCTGGCTCAGCTCCTTCTTCACCACAACAGACCGCATCACTGCAGACGCCGCACCAATCCGTCTGAATCTCACGTTCTATTCTTCCCTCACTCGGGAACAAGACCCCGAGATACTTGAACGCCTCCACTTGAGGCAGAATTTCACTCCCGACCCAAGGGATGCGGTCCACCCTTCTCCGACTGAGAACCATGGCCTCTAATTTGGAGGTGCTGATCCTCATCCCAGCAGCTTCCACTTCTCTCTGTGTGTGTTAGATGTGAAACCAGTGTGGTCCGTCAACATGGTTCGGTTCTGCCCGAACGACATGACTCCCACACCCCAGCACGGCCAATTGGTACACTCTCGTTCACTCAGTCGGGCAGAGATCAAACCTCTCTATTTCAGCTGTTTTATTTGTGCAGTTGTCCTGAGCCAGCAGACTCTCAGCCTGATTCTCACTTCAATCATCGCTCCCTCACGTCTCGGCCGCTCATCAGCCGGCCTCTCTTCTGGAAACACACCAGACAGCCCCAGACTTCCACTTTATCCACAATAAATTGCCGCTTTGGCTTGAACTCTGTAGTCTTGTTGTTCATTCCTGCCCTTTTATTTACCCAGCGGTTGTCTAATATTTTGGATGAAAACTGACGTTTTGTGCAGCCTCTTGCAACAACAAAATATATCACAATATACCATTTGATATATAAATGATTTTAGAACCATTTCAAAACTTCCGGTTTAAAAAGGCTCCCTAATTTTGCTGCTTGATTATTGTCAACAACCTATTTTTCCTTTGACTAAAATAGGACGATAACGAGTCAACACAAATGCACTTTGACGAAAACAATGACGAATTGAATTGACAATTCAGCCGAGGAATAAGAAATGACGAAAATAATAAAAAGTAAATAATAATCACATTCTTTAAACATATTAAAAAAGCATTTTAAGCAAAATGTATTACTACGTTATGCTTAGCTGAGGATTTCATATTAGTGGCATCATTTTGGTCCTATGTATGATATGATTATCACATACAGTATATTCAAGATGCAACTTTTTAATCAAATTTAAATATTAAGATATCAAAACCGATTTGGTGGATTTAAAGCTTCCTTTTTTGTACGGTATACTGCTACTAGTATAGTACTGCGATACTAATTAATCATATTCGGTACTATACCGCCTTTAAAAAGTACTGGTCCCCCACACCTCCCATCATCGTCAAGTCGTCAAGGCCCGGTACCGGGCCGCGGACCGCAGAAAAAATATAAAAAATGTTTTTTAATTTTTTAATTTTTTTTTTTAAATTATTTTTTTAATTAAATCAACATAAAAAACACAATATATGGATTATATATCAATATAGATCAATACAGTCTGCAGGGATACAGTCCGTAAGCATACATGATTGTATTTATTTATGAAAAAATAAATAAAATAAATAACACCCCCCCCTCTCCCCGGTCCGTGGGACAAATTTTCAAGCGTTGACCGGTCCGCAGCTACAAAAAGGTTGGGGACCACTGACATAGTTGGTTTACGAGCAGAGGAGCATGTTCGGCAGCGCGCACACATGGAGTACTTACAAGCAGACACAATGTGTAGACAGAAAGGGGAGAATGGACGCATTTTGGCTTAAAAAGTAAAGATAGACGTGAAGTTATACACTGAAACGCCCTCAGGAAGAGGTGCTTTAAGACATAGCTAGCTAGCTAGCAGCTAAACTTTTAGCTACTTCTAAATCACTAATCCTCGCCTCCATGGCGACAAATAAAGTACGTTTCTTACAAGTATCATCCCTGCAATAGCTCACCGGCGTCAAAATGTTAACAAACGCCATGGGTGGAGCGACACCTGACATCTACTGTAATGATACCAAGTACAATAGCATATCTAGTCGATACTACTATGATTACATCGATATTTTTTAGTATCACAATATATATTTTTTTATTTATGTTATGTTTAGAAACTCAGGAATTACGTCCCTGGACACATGAGGACTTTGAATATGACCAATGTATGATCCTGTAACTACTTGGTATCGGATCGGTACCTAAATATGTGGTATCATCCAAAACTAATGTAAAGTATCAAACAGAATAATAAGTGATTATTACATTTTAACAGAAGTGTAGATAGAACATGTTGAAACAGAAAGTGAGCAGATATTAACAGTAAATGAACAAGTAGATTAATAATCAATTTTTACAGCTTGTTCTTTGTAATGTTGACACTCTTCTTTGTTCCTGGTCCGAGCTGCTGTGATGTAGATTACGGTAGTAAGTCGTAAAACACCCAAAAGCGCAGATTTCAACCAATGAAATACTTTCTATAGTTCAGAAATAGTTCTAGAAATAGTTTCTATAGCGACCCGAGCTGTGGATGAAGGGACCTTGGCGCCAGCTAGCTAGGACGCTACATTCCGTCAAAGACGTTTGTTCGCTTGTTGCTGTGAAATTTGCCGAACACAGCTAGACTGTCACCAACGCGCATTATCAGGATGTACGGTTGGTATTGAAAGCTCATTCATATGGTATATAATCCCCCCCAAGTCGTATCGTAAAAATGACTTAACGTGAGTGAACAGGGATCTTACTGAAAACTATGTGTAATGTTCATACTGAACAGATGTTTATTGGGATAAGGTAAAAATCTGTTCAGTATTTTAACATAAAAGTGTTTGATTGTGAGGCATTAAAAGCCACAAAATGCAACGGGTCCATCAGACCCACAAACGCTGGCTGAGTAACAACAATGTGAACGTTGCACGGAAAATTTCTCTGCCAGTTTCTGCATCCCACAGGGATTCTTCTTTTGTGTTTAAGCACCCGCGGTTCCCACACAAGGTTGCAACATTGTTTGTCAACACTGTCTGCTCTCATTTTCTCGCACATTTGACCCTCTGATGTTCTGTGTACCTACACTCTGTCCTCCTCTTGTCTAGGCCTGCTGTGTGTGTGTGTGTGTGTGTGTGTGTGTGTGTGTGTGTGTGTGTGTGTGTGTGTGTGTGTGTGTGTGTGTGTGTGTGTGTGTGTGTGTGTGTGTGTGTGTGTGTGTGTGTGTGTGTGTGTGTGTGTGTGTGTGTGTGTGTGTGTGTGTGTACGTGTGGTACACAGAACATCAATTTCCACACTTCTATTAGCCCCAGACATCTTATATGTGTATGGTGTGTGGTCATTAAATATGTATTCTGATATATCTTCTTCACAGAAAATGAGCCAAAGTCAGTGAGTCTCAGTTTGAAAAATTAATTAATTGTATCATTTTTCTTTTAATAAAAAATGAAAACGGGTCCCACAGACCCGAACACCACACAAGGGTTAAATGACCAGTAAGCCTTGAGTTTTTTTGTTTTTTTTCTGTCTGTCTCTGGTGAGGGGCGGTCGCATTTTTTTCTCCCATCTTTTCCTGGCTTGCTCTCCCTTTTTTGTCTTGTCTTGTCTAAACTTTTTTTTGGAAGCCTCTTTCTTTGCGCTGTCCTCCAAATCTAATCATCAGACATGGAATTGATCAGCTGGACTCTCAACTCTATTGACACAATCTTTTCGACAAGGAAAAGAGGTTCTGGGGAGCCTGGCTGCCCTGATGGAACCATTGCTGCGGGGTACGTGAGAGATTCCTGGGACAAATGGAGAATCATGTGCCTCTCAGTCCTTTCCATCGAGGACGTGGAAGACATCTACCTATTTGGAACCATGATCGTGGGGCACCTGCTGATTGGGCTGGGCATTGCTCTGGTGTATCGTCAAATTTGTAAGACGATGGCAGCCACTCAAGGAGCCCAAAGGCTGTTCGTCGCAATGGACGGATTGGGCCGGGCTGTAGGAACACAGTCTGTGGCGATTTCTGAACTGAATCGCAAGATGGATCACATCATGGAAACGCTTGCTAAAAAGGAAGGTTTGGATATGAGAGCCAGCATGGACGAATAGAACAGACAAGTCATTGTTAACGCCTGTTCGAGAAAAAACAAAAATCCTTATCTACGATTTGACTCCCCCGAATGGCCTTGAGACAAGAACAGACTGTTCTGTAATCATCCCCTGAGGAATTTCAAAGATGGACGCTTTTTGACCTCCCTCTGTCCTCCCCTCCTCAACGACACCTGGGAATCGAACTTTGCTTGCATTGCATGCAGAACGACTCTGGGCTTATGAACATTTACACTTCACCCAAAGACAATGGGCATATATACAAACACACTCCCCATCCCCATCCAACGCCCCTCACCACCACTGCTTAATTCCTCTTCGGGGTTATGGACGGCTAGTAGCGCTTTATAGCAGCAGGCCGGCCTCCATGGCCCCAATACCCATACTTGCCAACCCTCCCGTTTTTAGCGGGAGAATCCCGGTATTCAGCGCCTCTCCCGACAACCTCCCGGCAGAAATTTTCTCCCGACAAACTCCCGGTATTCAGCCGGAGCTGGAGGCCACGCCCCCTCCAGCTCAATGCGGACCTGAGACTGAGTGGGGACAGCCTGTTCTCACGTCCGCTTTCCCACAATATAAACAGCTTGCATGCCCAATGACGTCATAACATCTAGGGCTTTTAGAGAGTAGAGTGCACAACTGCGCACACAACAAGGAGACGAAGCAGAAGAACGAGGAAATTACAGACATGGCGATGACCTCGACGAGCAAGATGAAGAAATACGCTTGCAAGTTCCAAAACGAATGGAAACAATAATTTCAGTTCATCCAGGACAGTTCGAAGGGGAAGGGGTAAGTTGCCTGTAAATATGTAGAACAGACTTCTCCATTGAACACCGTGGCCAAAATGATATACTCATCATGAACAGAGAAGTTAAACAGGACAATACTGCCATCTAATGGATAGCCACCGGAACACTGAAATTCAAGTATTTCTTTTATGTAAATAAAATAAATAAATAAATAAATAAATATATATATATATATATATATATATATATATATATATATATATATATATATATATATATATATATATATATATATATATATATATATATATATATAGCTAGAATTCACTGAAAGTCAAGTATTTCATACATATATATACATATATATGAAATATATATGAAATACTCGAGTTGGTGAATTCTAGCTGTAAATAACCACGCCCCCCCCCCCCCCCCCCCCCCCCTCTGTTGCGAGTTGTTGTGATTATATGTAACATGTTTAGGTGTGCTATGCTAAATGAGTTTTTTTCCCTTGGACTCAGTCTGGACCCCCTCCTGAGGGTCCAGCCTTAGACTGATATTTTTTACTCTTCCCCCCTTTCCCAATATCACCTTTTTCCCACCTTTTTTAAGGAGCGCCATAAGTGGCTGATCCGTTGGTGGTCCCGTCTTGTCTCCCTGTAACGTATGTCTGCTCTTAGTGGGACTGTGCCGAAAATTACATTTCAGTTCTTATCTCAAACTTGATCTTGAAGGTTGTTTCAACCAAGCAGTTGGCACTAATTGCATGCGGTACACTTGAGGTGGCTGCCTAGACGACTTTGCAGGCCTCGTTGGACTGTGAACACACTGCTCACTATGCCGGAGACTGACGACAACAGACTAAACAAAGCACATAAACCCTAAGTAGGCAATCACTGTTTTATAGACAATTACCACAGCACTGCCGCTACGTCCGGAATTGGAAGTCCCCGCATTTCATAAAGCGAAACCTTAGAGGAGCGTCCCACGGCAGGCCTCGGACTCCAAATTCAAGACGTGTTATTAATTGCCACCCGGTAGACCTCGACAGTGCGTTGCATACCCGAGTTGCCGCTACCTCCGAGTATTGCGAGCCACGGAATTAATTAAAGTCTAATATCGTCCTGTCTGGAGAAAGTGGCAGTCTGAAGGGTTGTTAAAAGCAAATCAAGACCACAGCCTCGTCCCGGACCTAGGAAAACACTCCGAACAGTAAAGCACAATTAAGCCAGGGAGCGGGGATAACCCGGTAGTAAAGGTCTGCGGGGAAATCACGAGTTAAAGCACAACTTTTGCACACAGGTGGATGCCACTTATATCGCACTTATTTTACAGCTGTGACAGGTAAGCTGTTTTGGCTTTGAAGAACCCACAGTCGGGACGAGTACTGAAACTCGACGTAAATAGCAGCCAGGAAAAAGTAGCTATCGGTGTGACTCAATTTGGACTTAAATGCAGACTCGGACACCTGCAACAAGTTTTTACTGATGAGGCATTGTTTTTTAACTAAATGTGTAAAAGGTGACTTGCTGGTTGCAGACCATGAACTGGCTCAAACACTCGGGCAGAACCCAGCCAAACGTCCTCTTGTCAATGTTACTATTCTCCGTGCCAACTTGGCGAACCATGCCTGATAGAAAATGCTCCGTTGTGAAGTAAGGCTCCACTTTTCCAGATGCTAATTTACGTTGACTTTGCTAACTACATGCTCTTGATTAGCCTTAGCAAGTCTACAAGGCAATTTCAAACGACGGTACGCTCAGCGCTAATGGCACAGACTACTTCCTGAGATCTTGGTGTTGTAACTGCATGCAAAGTCTACGATATAACACTTATGAGACAAGAAGACAAAAGGTTTATTGTTTTTGCATTCCAACGTGTAAAAATTGGCTCGTTCTTGGTGGCTAGCAATCAATTCCACCTCTTAAACGATTTAAACATGCATTCATAAACTGTCAACAACACTTCATTTACGTTCCGGAACCTGTATAATAACCAGACTGTAGCAACATTGTTATTGTAAGAGTGAACACATAGGAACTATTTTCTGGCGTACTAACACATCGGCGTGCTTCGGTGTTAGCCGTAAAAGCTAACTCCGGCAAGAGACACACGAAATGCGTTTGAGTTTGTAATGCACAACACTGCGATAGGACACCAATCTGTACTGAGTGAAAAACATGAACAATCATGTTACAGTATCTGTAAAGTATTACTTCATGTTTTGTTGGTACACAGCTAGCCAGACAGTGTATGCACTGTAGTTGTAATAACACACATGACGTGCTGCATGTATCATGATCAATTATTTAAGTGTGACTCACTCGATGGACAATTTGTTTGGTCCAGCTGGTCGGAAACATATTTTCCGGTTTATTTGGGTAAGCACTCTATTTATGTAAAAATAGCTTGTCTCCAAATTCCACATTTGCAGCTTGAAGTGACTTTCACCTCGCTCTATTGGCTTCCGTCTGCTCCAACGTCTCACCCTTACTTTGTGCAGTAGTTCATCCTCAGTATATTCAGCTTCAAAAATATAAGGTTGTGAATCGTCATTTTCTCCAAAAATAGTCGTCTTCGAATATAAAACATTTTTTTCAGTTATTTAACCTTTTTTTGTTAAGTACATATCTCAGGGGACGTTTTTTTCCGGTTTATTTGGGTAAGCACTCCATTTATGTCGAAGTAGCTTGGCTTCAAGTTCCACATTTACAGCGTCAGTCACTTTCTCGGCTTACGTTTGCTCCAACGTCTCACCCTTACTTCGTGCAGTAGTTCATCCTCAGTATATTCAGCTTAAAAAATATAAGGTTGTGAATCCTCATTCTACCCAAAAATAGTCGTCTGTTACTGATTCTGCCATGATTACAACACACAATTATCCAGAGTAATAGAAATTCACAGATAGGCGGATTCATCGGTCTGGACTACTGAAATTCTGGTATTGTGACAGCTCTATTTTTCACGATCGGGTGTTAAGATCTGCAATATCCAGACGCCTTACAAGGTTTGAAATAAATACGTGATTAAAAAAATAAAGTTGTTATTCTTTTTTTTTTCTTTATCATTGATTATTACTCACTGGAGACTTCATGGGAGCCAACAAACATAATAAAACATAACTTACTGTACAAAGTCTGCTGTCATTAGGATGCCGACTGATAGGGTCGGGAGGCTGGGTGTAACAAGCGTCTTTTCGTGTCGTTCTGGCCATTTTCAGGTCCTAAATGGCTGTCAAAGTGTACCAACTTATTGGAATACCTACTCAGACTTCTTCTGTCCAGGTGAGAGTAATGATTTATGATCTAGGATAATAAAATAGTCATCTGTTATTGATTCTGCCATGATTACAACACACAATTATCCAGAATAATAGAAATTCACAGATAGGCGGATTCATCGGTCTGGACTACTGAAATTCTGGTATCTCGACAGCCCTATTTTTCACGATCGGGTGTTAAGATCTACAATATCCAGACGCCTTACGAGGTTTGAAATAAATACGTAATTAAAAAAATAAAGTTGTTTTTCTTTTTTTTTCCTTTATCATTGATTATTACTCACTGGAGACTTCATGGGAGCCAACAAACATAATAAAACATCACTTACTGTATAAAGTCTGCTGTCATTAGGATGCCGACTGATAGGGTCGGGAGGATGGGTGTAACAAGCGTCTTTTTGTGTCGTTCTGGCCATTTTCGGGTCCTAAATGGCTGTCAAAGTGTACCAACTTGTTGGATTACCTACTCAGACTTCTTCTGTCCAGGTGAGAGTAATGATTTATGATCTAGGATAATAAAATAGTCATCTGTTATTGATTCTGCCATGATTACAACACACAATTATCCAGAATAATAGAAATTCACAGATAGGCGGATTCATCGGTCTGGACTACTGAAATTCTGGTATCTCGACAGCCCTATTTTTCACGATCGGGTGTTAAGATATGCAATATCCAGACACCTTACAAGGTTTGAAATAAATACGTGATTAAAAAAATAAAGTTGTTATTCTTTTTTTTTTCTTTATCATTGATTATTACTCACTGGAGACTTCATGGGAGCCAACAAACATAATAAAACATAACTTACTGTACAACGTCTGCTGTCATTAGTATGCCGACTGATAGGGTCGGGAGGCTGGGTGTAACAAGCGTCTTTTCGTGTCGTTCTGGTCATTTTCGGGTCATAAATGGCTGTCAAAGTGTACCAACTTATTGGAATACCTACTCAGACTTCTTCTGTCCAGGTGAGAGTAATGATTTATGATCTAGGATAATAAAATAGTCATCTGTTATTGATTCTGCCATGATTACAACACACAATTATCCAGAATAATAGAAATTCACAGATAGGCGGATTCATCGGTCTGGACTACTGAAATTCTGGTATCTCGACAGCCCTATTTTTCACGATCGGGTGTTAAGATCTACAATATCCAGACGCCTTACAAGGTTTGAAATAAATACGTGATTAAAAAAATAAAGTTGTTTTTCTTTTTTTTTCCTTTATCATTGATTATTACTCACTGGAGACTTCATGGGAGCCAACAAACATAATAAAACATCACTTACTGTACAAAGTCTGCTGTCATTAGGATGCCGACTGATAGGGTCGGGAGGATGGGTGTAACAAGCGTCTTTTCGTGTCGTTCTGGCCATTTTCGGGCCCTAAATGGCTGTCAAAGTGTACCAACTTGTTGGAATACCTACTCAGACTTCTTCTGTCCAGGTGAGAGTAATGATTTATGATCTAGGATAATAAAATAGTCATCTGTTATTGATTCTGCCATGATTACAACACACAATTATCCAGAATAATAGAAATTCACAGATAGGCGGATTCATCGGTCTGGACTACTGAAATTCTGGTATCTCGACAGCCCTATTATTCACGATCGGGTGTTAAGATCTACAATATCCAGACGCCTTACAAGGTTTGAAATAAATACGTGATTAAAAAAATAAAGTTGTTTTTCTTTTTTTTTCCTTTATCATTGATTATTACTCACTGGAGACTTCATGGGAGCCAACAAACATAATAAAACATCACTTACTGTACAAAGTCTGCTGTCATTAGGATGCCGACTGATAGGGTCGGGAGGCTGGGTGTAACAAGCGTCTTTTCGTGTCGTTCTGGCCATTTTCGGGTCATAAATGGCTGTCAAAGTGTACCAACTTATTGGAATACCTACTCAGACTTCTTCTGTCCAGGTGAGAGTAATGATTTATGATCTAGGATAATAAAATAGTCATCTGTTATTGATTCTGCCATGATTACAACACACAATTATCCAGAATAATAGAAATTCACAGATAGGCGGATTCATCGGTCTGGACTACTGAAATTCTGGTATCTCGACAGCCCTATTTTTCACGATCGGGTGTTAAGATCTGCAATATCCAGACACCTTACAAGGTTTGAAATAAATACGTGATTAAAAAAATAAAGTTGTTATTCTTTTTTTTTTCTTTATCATTGATTATTACTCACTGGAGACTTCATGGGAGCCAACAAACATAATAAAACATAACTTACTGTACAACGTCTGCTGTCATTAGGATACCGACTGATAGGGTCGGGAGGCTGGGTGTAACAAGCGTCTTTTCGTGTCGTTCTGGCCATTTTCGGGTCCTAAATGGCTGTCAAAGTGTACCAACTTATTGGAATACCTACTCAGACTTCTTCTGTCCAGGTGAGAGTAATGATTTATGATCTAGGATAATAAAATAGTCATCTGTTATTGATTCTGCCGTGATTACAACACACAATTATCCAGAATAATAGAAATTCACAGATAGGCGGATTCATCGGTCTGGACTACTGAAATTCTGGTATCTCGACAGCCCTATTTTTCACGATCGGGTGTTAAGATCTACAATATCCAGACGCCTTACGAGGTTTGAAATAAATACGTGATTAAAAAAATAAAGTTGTTTTTCTTTTTTTTTCCTTTATCATTGATTATTACTCACTGGAGACTTCAAGGGAGCCAACAAACATAATAAAACATCACTTACTGTACAAAGTCTGCTGTCATTAGGAGGCCGACTGATAGGGTCGGGAGGGTGGGTGTAACAAGCGTCTTTTTGTGTCGTTCTGGCCATTTTCGGGTCCTAAATGGCTGTCAAAGTGTACCAACTTATTGGAATACCTACTCAGACTTCTTCTGTCCAGGTGAGAGTAATGATTTATGATCTAGGATAATAAAATAGTGATCTGTTATTGATTCTGCCATGATTACAACACACAATTATCCAGAATAATAGAAATTCACAGATAGGCGGATTCATCGGTCTGGACTACTGAAATTCTGGTATTGCGACAGCCCTATTATTCACGATCGGGTGCTAAGATCTGCAATATCCAGATGCCTTATAAGGTTGGAAATAAATACGTGATTAAAAATATAAAAAGTTTTACCAAGCCTCAAACAGTCACACCGCGAAAGCTGGAGTCTTATGTTGTGATTTTCCTTGCTCCTATCCGACTGATTCACGCGGCTCAAGCTCTGCTCGGGCCGGATTAGAAGTTCAAGGGAGGAGCTTGTCTTTCCCAAAGCGGTTAAAGCCGCGGCTCAATTGATTCGGAAAAAAGGGAGAACGTTGATCAAACAAGCCGAGCGTGGTGACTACGGGGTGAAGATCAAGTCCGCCCGAGACAAAGTTCTGAAGACACGAGTAGGAAGTATCGATACCAAATAATAACTTGGACGATATTTGACTGCAAATGTGAGACTGCCGTTGGAATGAGACACCATGTCCACGCATGTAAAGTCCTACATTACCTGAACACACCATCTCCTCCCATGTAATCAATTTGGGACACTACTTCTACACCCGTGTGACTGTACCAGGTGAGTCTACGGTTTACTGTACGTTTGTTGCGACTAAATATAGAGTCAATATAAGAGTCAAAATGCTTTGCCATAATTAGGACATATCTCATCATCATCGGCGGTCACTCGAAGCGAGTATGACGATCCTCCTGGTAGGGGTGTATCCCTTTATGGAGGATGCCTGTGCGTGACTTAGTATAACGTGGGGAGACTGGTGCACAGACAGTCACCACACGATCCTTGACAGAAACGGGTCAGGGTCCAGTGGCATGGAGTCCAAGACGACTGGGGACCCTTTTCTGCTGCAGCCTTCATCCGCCGTTGTGGTAGTTCTTAAATCTACCGTCTTCCGCCTGCTCCGCCGTTGAGGTCTTCACCGTATCCCTGGCTAGGGGGCAGTCAGGTACTAGGCCTTTGCCAAGGGCCACCTGGGGTAACAGTAGTAAAGGGGTTAACCTCCTAGTGCCCCAAGACCCCATAGAGGAGCCTCCACTGCCGGATGCACTACTAGACTACTGAAACGCACTTCTTGTCGGGATCCCCAGCAAGAACATCCAGAAGCTGCAATACATACAGAATAGTGCTGCTAGGATCCTGACGAGATTGCGGAAATATGACCATTTCACACCAACTCTCAAATCCCTTCACTGGCTTCCTGTTCCACTCAGGATTGAATTCAAAGTCTCCCTACTAACCCACCAGTGCCTCCATGGAAATGCCCCCCTCTACCTCAAAGAACTGCTCAACCCCAAATCCTCCACACGACACCTCCGCTCCGGACAGGCTAACCTCCTCCAACCTCCGAGGACAAAGCTACGAACAATGGGAGACCGGGCTTTCTGCTCCGCCGCTCCCAGTCTGTGAAACGCTCTCCCTGACCACCTAAGGGCACCACAGACTGTGGATGCTTTTAAAAAAGGCTTAAAAACCCTTCTATTTAAAAAAGCCTTTTTTTAGATATATGCATACTAGTTCTAGCTATTTGGCTGTTGTAGTTTTTATTTTATTTTTTATTATCTTTTTATTCTTATTTTTTTTAATACACTGTAGCACTTTGAGGTTGTTTACTCAATGTAAAGTGCTTTTTACAAAAAAAAATCTATTATTATTATTATTAACGTCTTGCCCAGGACACAGGACATATCTACGATCCAGTAAGATGAATACATGTGTCATCAAACATATATTAACGTTGTTCCCCTAGGGTGGGGGGTCGGCGAGCCGCGTGCGGCTCTTTAGCGCCACCATAGTGTCTCCCTGGAACTTTTTCGAAAATGCATGAAAATGGAAAAAATGGGAGGGAAAATACATATTTTTGTTTTAATATGGTTTCTGTAGGAGGACAAAAACATCACAAACCTTCTTAACTGTTATAAATCCCACTGTTTGTATTAAACATGTTTCACTGATGAGAGGATTTGGCGAGCGCCGTTTTGTCCTACTAATTTTGGCGGTCCTCTAACTCACCCTAGTTTGTTTACATGTGCAACTCTCGTCGACGCTGCCAGAGATAGACTTGTTTTATGCCACTTGTTTCATATTATCCACCAAATGTTTTATACTGTGCGTGAATGCACAAAGGTGAGCTTTGTTGATGTTATTGACTTGTTGGAGTGCTAATCAGGCATATTTGGTCACTGCAAGACTGCAAGCTAATCCATGCTAACATGCTATTTAGGCTAGCTGTATGTACATATTGCATCATTATGCCTCCTTTGTAGGTATATTTGAGTTAATTTAATTCACTTGTATCCTCTGTTTATGTCAGGTTCAAACACTGATGACATCTATTAAACAGACAATGAAGCAAGGAATTAAACAGAGACAGAATTAAATTTGGTTCAATGAAGAGAAACGCGTAGACCTGTACCCTCATACAGTGTCCCACCACGAAAGATTGTACGCCTCCTCTTTTATTTGGACTTTCCCTGATTACATGGCAACAGCTGTTTCTAAAGGCACGGGGGTCATAAACAACTGCTGCCTTTGGTCACAAAACAGTTCAAAGAAAAGGTGCCTGGAGGGGGGTCAGGTCCTGCTTCCTCTCCACTTTGTAGATCTCGGGTCAAGACAAAATCTTCCTGTGGATTACAATACATTAAAGAAACCGACACCTTCATGTCGCTTCCCATCCTACACAGTGGAGTTTTACAAGCCTTTTGATTGGTAAGATCAAAGACAGCTTTTGTCTGCTCGCCGGGAACTCATTGAAACACAAAGTTTTGTGATAACTTAGATACAATTATTCTGACAGTTTATTTAATTTATATTTGCATGTCTCATGACACATTATCTGTAATTGTTTAATATGTTCGTGTGTACGCTTCACTGACGACAGTATTTGGTGAACATCGTTTTGTCCTACTAATTTTGGCGGTTCTTGAACTCACCGTAGTGTGGACTGTGACGCAACGGTTTGTTTACATGTAAAATATTCCACTCCGTCGTCTCATTTTGTCCACTGAACGTTTTATACTGTGTGTGAATGCACAAAAGTGAGCTTTGTTGATGTTATTGACTTGTTGGAGTGCTAATCAGGCTAATTTGGTCACTGCATGACTGCAAGATAATCGATGCTAACATGTTATTTAGGCTAGCTGTATGTACATATTACATCATTATGCCTCATTTGTAGCTATATTTGAGCTCATTTAATTTTGTTTACTTTTATCCTCTTTGTATTTAATGTATATGTGCATGTCTCATGACACATTATCTGTATGTAATATTGGCTGCATTTCTGATAGTTGTTTGTGTGCCATGTTGTTCCAGACCACAGCAAACATTACCCAGCTTGCCAAAGATTGTAATGAATCCATTAGAAGAAGACAGCCTGCCGTGTCCTTTAACTTGGACACACACATCTATACCTTTGGCTATTAAGTCATTTCCAGGAGTTATCTCACCTTCTGAGTAGCCTCTGATTTACTAATATTTTCTAATGTTGTAAAAATGTGTAGAATAAATATTACATTTCAACATCTCTGTCAACAAGGATTTGCTTCAGCCTCCGATAGCAGGCTAATATAGCTAATATAGACACTGACGTCATTCGTTGCCTTCATTATAACACTTATATTAGACTTTTAAAGTCAATTTGATAGTAGGCTAATATAGCTAATATAGACACTTACATCATGTGTTGCCCTCATTATAACACTTATATACGGCTTTCAATTTTTTGCGGCTCCAGACAGATTGTTTGTTTGTAGTGAAGTGAAGTGAAGTGAATTATATTTATATAGCGCTTTTCTCTAGTGACTCAAAGCGCTTTTACATAGTGAAAACCCAATATCTAAGTTACATTTAAACCAGTGTGGGTGGCACTGGGAGCAGGTGGGTAAAGTGTCTTGCCCAAGGACACAACGGCAGTGACTAGGATGGCGGAAGCGGGGATCGAACCTGCAACCCTCAGGTTGATGGCACGGCCACTCTACCAACCGAGCTAAAATAGTTTGTATCTATAGATCCTCCGTTCAGATCCCACATAAGGGCAAGGAAAAACTCAACCCAGTGGGATGTCAATGAGAATGACAATGAGAAACCGTGGAGAGGACCGCAGATGTGGGTGACCCCCGCCCTCTAGGGGAGACCGGTGCAATGGACGTCGAGTGGGTCTAGCATAATATTGTGAAAGTCCAGTCCATAGTGGATCTAACATTATAGTGAAAGTCCAGTCCATAGTGGATCTAACATAATAGTGAGAGTCCAGTCCATAGTGGATCTAACATAATAGTGTGAGAGTCCTGTCCATAGTGGATCTAACATAATAGTGAGAGTCCAGTCCATAGTGGATCTATCATAATAGTGAGAGTCCAGTCCATAGTGGATCAAACATAATAGTGAGAGTCCAGTCCATAGTGGATCTAACATAATAGTGTGAGAGTCCTGTCCATAGTGGATCTAACATAATAGTGAGAGTCCAGTCCATAGTGGATCTAACATAATAGTGAGAGTCCAGTCCATAGTGGATCTAACATAATAGTGAGTGTCCAGTCCATAGTGGATTTAACATAATATTGAGAGTCCAGTCCATAGTGGATCTAACATAATAGTGAAAGTCCAGTCCATAGTGGATCTAACATTATAGTGAAAGTCCAGTCCATAGTGGATCTAACATAATAGTGAGAGTCCAGTCCATAGTGGATCTAACATAATAGTGTGAGAGTCCTGTCCATAGTGGATCTAACATAATAGTGAGAGTCCAGTCCATAGTGGATCTAACTTAATAGTGAGGGTCCAGTCCATAGTGGATCTGTCATAATAGTGAGAGTCCAGTCCATAGTGGATCTAACATAATAGTGAGAGTCCAGTCCATAGTGGATCTAACATAATAGTGAAAGTCCAGTCCATAGTGGATCTAACATAATAGTGAAAGTCCAGTCCATAGTGGATCTAACATAATAGTGTGAGAGTCCAGTCCATCGTGGATCTAACTTAATAGTGAGAGTCCAGTCCATAGTGGATCTAACATAATAGTGAGAGTCCAGTCCATAGTGGATCTAACATAATAGTGGCAGTCCATAGTGGATCTAACATAATAGTGAGAGTTCAGTCCATAGTGGATCCAACATAATAGTGAGAGTCCAGTCCATAGTGGATCTAACATAACAGTGTGAGAGTCCAGTCCATAGTGGATCTAACATAATAGTGAGAGTCCAGTCCATAGTGGATCTAACATAATAGTGAGAGTCCAGTCCATAGTGGATCTAACATAATAGTGTGAGAGTCCAGTCCATAGTGGATCTAACATAATAGTGAGAGTCCAGTCCATAGTGGATCTAACATAATAGTGAGAGTCCAGTCCATAGTGGATCTATCATAATAGTGAGAGTCCAGTCCATAGTAGATCTAACATAATAGTGAGAGTCCAGTCCATAGTGGATCCAACATAATAGTGAGAGTCCTGTCCATAGTGGATCTAACATAATAGTGAAAGTCCAGTCCATAGTGGATCAAACATAATAGTGAGAGTCCAGTCCATAGTGAATCTAACATAATAGTGTGAGAGTCCAGTCCATAGTGGATCTAACATAATAGTGAAAGTCCAGTCCATAGTGGATCTAACATAATAGTGAGAGTCCAGTCCATAGTGGATCTAACATAATAGTGAGAGTCCAGTCCATAGTGGATCTAACATAATAGTGTGAGAGTCCAGTCCATAGTGGATCTAACATAATAATGAGAGTCCAGTCCATAGTGGATCTAACATAATAGTGAGAGTCCAGTCCATAGTGGATCTAACATAATAGTGAGAGTCCAGTCTATAGTGGATCCAACATAATAGTGAGAGTCCAGTCCATAGTGGATCTAACATAATAGTGAGAGTCCAGTCCATAGTGGATCTAACATAATAGTGAGAGTCCAGTCTATAGTGGATCCAACATAATAGTGAGAGTCCAGTCCATAGTGGATCTAACATAATAGTAAGAGTTCAGTCCATAGTGGATCTAACATAATAGTGAGAGTCCAGTCCATAGTGGATCTAACATAATAGTAAGAGTCCAGACCATAGTGGATCTAACATAATAGTGAGAGTCCAGTCCATAGTGGATCTAACATAATAGTGAGAGTCCAGTCCATAGTGGATCTAACATAATAGTGATAGTCCAGTCCATAGTGGGGCCAGCAGGAGACCATCCCGAGCTGAGACGGGTCAGCAGCGCAGAGATGTCCCCAACCGATGCACAGGCGAGCGGTCCACCCCGGGTCCCGACTCTGGACAGCCAGCACTTCATCCATGGCCACCGGACCTGTGTCCAAGAGAAAAGAAAAGAAACGGCAGATCAACTGGTCTAAAAAGGGGGGTATATTTAAAGGCTAGAGTATACAAATGAGTTTTAAGATGGGACTTAAATGCTTCTACTTAGGTAGCATCTCTAACTATTACCGGGAGGGCATTCTATAGTATTGGAGTCCGAATAGAAAACGCTCTATTGCCCGCAGACTTTTTTCGGCCTCTGGGAATCACTAATAAGCCGGAGTTTTTTGAACGTGGATTTCTTGCCGGGACATATGGTACAATACAATCAGCAAGATAGGCTGGAGCTAGACCTTGTAGTATTTTATACGTGAGTAGTAAAACCTTAAAGTCACATCTTAAGTGCACAGGAAGCCAGTGCAGGTGAGCCAGTATAGGTATATATATATATATATATATATATATATATATATATATATATATATATATATATATATATATATATATATATGTATATATGTACGTATATTAAGGTATATACAGTATAGGCGTAATATGATCAAACTTTCTTGTTCTTGTCAAAAGTCAAGACTGTCAGGTTCATTTTCAGGAGTAAAAAATACCTAAAGAGAATTTGTTAGTGAAATTACGGTCATTCTGGTCCTTCATTTGAGGGTCTCACGTGGATGGAATGCTTGTAATTTCAAAGCCTACAGTCAGTTTTTAGTTGGGGTTGTTGAGCTGCAAGGAGAAAGACCTCCGTCAGCTCTGGTGTGACACACTTCTTCAATAATGCAGACCATGTTGTGCGATCTAATGCACGACTGTGACTCGGTGGAGACGTTGGCATGCAAGGTGCCTTCTCCCCTTCAGTAACTTTGTGTAGGCGGAAGACACTGCGAACCACCTGGTGGGCGCCTTTCTACCAAGCGTCCTGGACCCCCACACGCCACGCCTTGGCATGGGTTCTGTAGCCAAATACGTTGTGTAGAAATTTGCTTGACCTTGACTTTTTATGGGTGTAGTAAAGTGATGTTAGAATATGAGCTGCTCTCAATAAATGACACGCCCCAGTGGTCTTTACAGTAGTTTGGATTTAGGTTTAAGGCAAGGGTTGTCTAAACCACAAAGATTTGGCCTGCGAGGCAACGACACAAGTTCAATTTCAATAAGCAACCTGAAGTTTTCAGATTTATTTCAAATATCCAGGGGTTGGACGGTCAGTAACTACAGTTGGTCGCTACATCTGTAAGTGCAACGTAAATCTCTACTATGCAAAGCGAAAGATATTTATCAACAACACCCAGAAACGCCACAGGTTTTCTCGGCCCGAGCTCATCAAAGATAGGCTGATGCAAAGTGGAAAAGTGTTCTGTGGTCTAAAGAGTCCACATTTCAAATTGTTTTTGGAAACCGTAGACGTTGTGTCCATGGTAACGTTGCTTGGATGGCAACATATGTTGCTCCAAAACCTGTATGTACTTTTCAGCATTAATGGTGCCTTCACAGATGTGTAAGTTACCCATGTCTTGGGCACTAATACACCCCCATACCATCACACATGCTGGCTTTTCAACTTTGCGCCTAGAACAATCCGGATGGTTCTTTTCCTCTTTGGTCCGGAGGACACGACGTCCACAGTTTCCAAAAACAATTTGAAATGTGGACTCGTCAGACCACAGAACACTTTTCCACTTTGCATCAGTCCATCTTAGATGAGCTCAGGCCCAGCGAAGCCGACGGCGTTTCTGGGTGTTGTTGATAAACGGTTTTCGCTTTGCATAGGAGAGTTTTAACTTGCACTTACAGATGTAGCGACCAACTGTAGTTACTGACAGTGGGTTTCTGAAGTGTTCCTGAGCCCATGTGGTGATATCCTTTACACACTGATGTCGCTTGTTGATGCAGTACAGCCTGAGGGATCGAAGGTCACGGGCTTAGCTGCTTACGTGCAGTGATTTATCCAGATTCTCTGAACCCTTTGATAATATTACGGAGCGTAGTTGGTGAAATCTCTAAATTCCTTGCAATAGCTGCTTGAGAAAGGTTTTTCTTAAACTGTTCAACAATTTTCTCACGCACTTGTTGACAAAGTGGTGACCCTCGCCCCATCCTTGTTTGTGAATGACTGAGCATTTCATGGAATCTACTTTTATACCCAATCATGGCACCCACCTGTTCCCAATTTGCCTGTTCACCTGTGGGATGTTCCAAATAAGTGTTTGATGAGCATTCCTCAACTTTATCAGTATTTATTGCCACCTTTCCCAACTTCTTCGTCTTGTGTTGCTGGCATCAAATTCTAAAGTTAATGATTATTTGCAACAAAAAAAATGTTTATCAGTTTGAACTTCAAATATGTTGTCTTTGTAGCATATTCAACTGAATATGGGTTGAAAATGATTTGCAAATCATTGTATTCCGTTTATATTTACATCTAACACAATTTCCCACCTCATATGGAAACGGGGTTTGTAGATCGAGATTGAGACATCCTTACAGTCGCGATTAAAACTGTTTAGGTTACATTGTGTAAAGTTGTTTTGAAAAATACACATTAAAAACGTTAAAGGTCGGCATTTGGAGGTTAATGGTCAGTAACGTCGATCTGTCCGGTTCGAAGTTGTTTACCATTCTTGGGTGTTTGTCTTTGTGGGATAAATTCGCTCCACCACCTGTCAATGTCATCTTGATCAATGGCGCCGTTTCAAAAAGTGGTGGAGACACATTAATGTAATAAATGATCACTTTTCTGACATCGCATCCATAGCAGAACCCTAAACTAAACTAAAACCTACTTTAGAATTAGCTGACTTACCCAAACTGTCTTAACTTCACACCACTTCGCTCTTGTCATTAACCCGCCAATCAGTTCAGGAGAGGCTCGGCATCCAATCCATCACGCTGATTCGCAGTGTCAGAAAGTAGCTGCTATAAGCATCCAGAGGTTGGCACCAATTGCAAACACAATTGAACTGACACAGCTTGTTTGGCCATCATGATAATTAGGGCCTGTTGATCTCTCCTTTCACATTTTGGGATTCAGTCCGACTTGGACTGCGGACGCCACGAAATGTGGTGCAGTTGGGTTTCCTTTTCAACTTAGATTCAATTGAATAGACTGCAAAGACAAGATACTTAACGTTCAAACTGGAAAAGGTTGTTATTTTTTTGCAAATATTAGCTCATTTGGAGTTTGATGCTTGCAACATGTTTCAAAAAAGCTGGCACAAGTGGCAAAAAAAGACTGATAAAGTTGAGGAATGCTCATCAAACTCTTATTTGGAACATCCCACAGGTGAACAGGCAAATTGGGAACAGGTGGGTGCCATGATTGGGTATAAAAGCAGCTTCCATGAAATGCTCAGTCGTTCACAAACAAGGACGGGGGCGAGGGTCACCACTTTGTCAACAAATGCCTGAGCAAATTGTTTAAGAACAACATTTCTCAACCAGCTATTGCAAGGAATTTTAGGGATTTTACCATCTGCGGTCTGTAATATCATCAAAAGGTTCAGAGAATCTGGAGAAATCACTGCACGTAAGCGACGATATTACGTACCTTCGATCCCTCGGGCGGTACGGCATCAAAAAGCGACATCCGTGTGTAAAGGATATCACCACACGGGCTCAGGAACACTTCAAAGTACCACTGTCAGTAACTACAGTTTGTCGCTACATCTGTAAGTGCAAGTTAAAACTCTACTATGCAAAGCGAAAGCCATTTATCAACAACACCCAGAAACGCCGCCGGCTTCGCTGGGTCCGAGCTCATCTAAGATGGACCGATGCAAAGGGGAAAAGTGCTCCGTGGTCTGACGAGTCCACATTTCAAATTGTTTTTGGAAACTGTCAGGTTCAAACACTGATGACATCTATTCAAATCAAATCAAATCAACTTTATTTATAAAACACATTTAAAATTTACCACAGGGGTAGCCAAAGTGCTGTACAATGGGCAGGTTAAAAGATAATACGAGAACCGAGCAAACACAACACAACACAAACAGAACACGATAAAAAATAAATAAATAAAATATAAAAACATAAAAACATAAAAACAGGTTCACAGCAGGTGTATTATGGGGCGCCATTGCAGGATGGATATCACTCAGTGTTAAAAGCCATGGAATAAAAGTATGTTTTTAAGAGAGAGTTAAAAACAGGAAGACAGGAGGCTTGTCTAACACTAAGAGGTAGGTCGTTCCAGAGCTTGGGATCAGCAGCAGCGAAAGCTCTTTCACCTCTAAGCTTCAGCCTTGTGTCCGGGACCGTCAGTAGCAGCTGATCGGCTGATCTTAGGGATCGGGTGGGGCAGTAAGGCTGAAGGAGGTCGGAGAGATATGTTGGCGCGAGGTTGTTTAGACATTTAAAAACAAATAAAAGGAGTTTAAAATTGATTCGGTAACGCACAGGTAGCCAGTGAAGGGACGCTAATATAGGGGTGATGTGCTCACGTCTGCGGGTCTGTGTTAGCAGACAAGCAGCAGAGTTCTGCACGAGCTGCAGGCGGGCGAGGGAGGCCTGGCTAATGCCTACATACAGGGCATTGCAGTAGTCTAAACGAGTCGAGATAAAGGCGTGGATTAATTATTAAACAAGACAAGAGGCAAAGAATCAAACAGAGACAGAATAAAATTTGGACTCAATATTGACGAGAAACATGGCGACTGTCCTATCTGTATAGGCTTCAACCACGCTCTGCCACAAGATTGCACTCCCGCTTCTTTATTTGACTTCATCCCCCCACCTGCCCACAGCTGCTTCCAGAGGGAGGTGGGTCGTACACAGCGTTGCCTTCGGTTACCAGATAGTTCAAAGAGAGTTCCATAAAATAGTTCAAAGAGAGTTTGTAAAATACTTCAAAAAGAGTTCCTCTGGAAGTTTGGGTGGAAATCGGGAGAAATTCGGGAGAATGGTTGCCCCGGGAGATGTTCGGGAGGGGCACTAAATTCGGGAGTCTCCCGGGAAAATCGCGAGGGTCGGCGAGTATGATCTACGCACCTGTCGCTGTCTTTGAGGCCGGTCCTGGCACACCCCCGTTCCGCGGCAGGCCCGCGTGCCACGCCCCCCTCCACAGTTACGTATATTGCTACTATGGGACATTTTTAGTCTACTTTATACCTGCATTATCCTTTCCATCTGAGTTACTGTGTGGAATAATTTCCCTTGTGGATCAATAAAGTTTGTCTAAGTCTAAGTCTTACTTATTGTGTTGATATTATTTAACTGACAATAGCAATCACCACAAATAAATAGAAACATGTACTTAAAGCCCAAATGGGAACATCCCTAGAATTAATGTTTTAATCGTACTTATTGCTGTCGTTCGATTACATTCTTGGCCATAAAATTCACATGAGTTGGCAGATTTTCCTTTGATTAACTTGAGTAGGCTCTCCCTCCCTCTCCCGCACTCCTTGGCGCTGTCTGTCTCCCCGTTAACGTCAATAAAGCCTGATGAGCCTTTTAGACACGTATCAATATTTAACCACTCTCCCCCCATTGACTCAGCAATTACCGTCTAATTGATTTGAGGTTGATTATCGTCAGCGCTACCACGGCGTGGTCAGGTCGGTGTCAGGTGGCGAGGGGGTGGGGTTGGGGGTGGGGGTGGGGGAGGAAGAAAAAAAAAAAAACACGGAGCATAAATTCACCTTTTTTTGGGGTTTGGTTTCCATGCGAGCGGTCGGGGGCGATGAAGCGAAACGATGCAGTGAGTGAGTCGGAGAAAAAGTGACAATACCGTGCATATTTCAGGATGTGGCGTCTGCCTCCAAAAAACATATCCTCTTCCAAAAAGTGTCAGGAGACCGGAGCTCGGTGAGAGTGCAGACAATGTGTTCCCCTTCCTTTACTGCTGGGTCTGAAATGTGGAAAAAAAACACGTAGTCCAAAATAAGTAATATACCACATTACAGCATGGGCAGTGGAGCTTCTAAATTTACCCATGATGCTATACGGTTGCACAAGATATTTGTGTTAAAACAATTACCGTATTTTTCGGACTATAAGGCACACTTAAAAAAAAAAAAAAATTCTCAAAACTCGACAGTGCGCCTTATAACCCGGTGCGCCTAATGTACGGAATAATGTTGGTTGTGCGTACCGACCTCGAAGCAATTTTTTTAGTTACTTGGTGAAATTATAAGTGTGACCAGAATATGGCAGCCGCACATAAGAGAAACGTGCAGACTGCAATATGATGGCAGCCACACATAAGATATACGTGGAGACTGCAATATGATGGCAGTCAAACATAAGAGATACGTGTAGACTGCAATATGATGGCAGTCAAAGATAAGAGGTACGTGTGGACTGGAATATGATGGCAGTCACACATAAGAGATACGTATGGACTGGAATATGATGGCAGTCACACATAAGAGATACGTGTGGACTGGAATATGATGGCAGTCACACATAAGAGATACGTGTGGACTGGAATATGATGGCAGTCACACATAAGAGATACGTGTAGACTGGAATATGACAGCAGTCACACATAAAAGATACGTGTAGACTGGAATATGATGGCAGTCACACATAAGAGATACATGTAGACTGGAATATGATGGCAGTCACACATAACAGATACGTGTAGACTGGAATATGATGGCAGTCACACATAAGAGATACGTGTGGACTGGAATATGATGGCAGTCACACATAAGAGATACGTGTGGACTGGAATATGACAGCAGTCACACATAAAAGATACGTGTAGACTGGAATATGATGGCAGTCACACATAAGAGATACATGTAGACTGGAATATGATGGCAGTCACACATAACAGATACGTGTAGACTGGAATATGATGGCAGTCACACATAAGAGATATGTGTGGACTGGAATATGATGGCAGTCACACATAAGAGATACGTGTGGACTGGAATATGATGGCAGTCACACATAAGAGATACGTGTAGACTGGAATATGACAGCAGTCACACATAAAAGATACGTGTAGACTGGAATATGATGGCAGTCACACATAAGAGATACATGTAGACTGGAATATGATGGCAGTCACACATAACAGATATGTGTAGACTGGAATATGATGGCAGTCACACATAAGAGATACGTGTGGACTGGAATATGATGGCAGTCACACATAAGAGATATCTGTGGACTGGAATATGATGGCAGTCACACATAAGAGATACGTGTGGACTGGAATATGATGGCAGTCACACATGAGAGATACGTGTAGACTGGAATATGACAGCAGTCACACATAAAATATACGTGTAGACTGCTATATGATGGCAGTCACACATAAGAGATACATGTAGACTGGAATATGATGGCAGTCACACATAAGAGATACATGTAGACTGGAATATGATGGCAGTCACACATAACAGATACGTGTGGACTGGAATATGATGGCAGTCACACATAAGAGATACGTGTGGACTGGAATATGATGGCAGTCACACATAAAAAATACGTGTAGACTGGAATATGATGGCAGTCACACATAAGAGATACATGTAGACTGGAATATGATGGCAGTCACACATAACAGATATGTGTAGACTGTAATATGATGGCAGTCACACATAAGAGATACATGTAGACTGGAATATGATGGCAGTCACACATAAGAGATACATGTAGACTGGAATATGATGGCAGTCACACATAAGAGATACGTGTGGACTGGAATATGATGGCAGTCACACATAAGAGATACGTGTGGACTGGAATATGATGGCAGTCACACATAAGAGATACGTGTAGACTGGAATATGACAGCAGTCACACATAAAAGATACGTGTAGACTGGAATATGATGGCAGTCACACATAAGAGATACATGTAGCCTGGAATATGATGGCAGTCACACATAACAGATATGTGTAGACTGTAATATGATGGCAGTCACACATAAGAGATACATGTAGACTGGAATATGATGGCAGTCACACATAAGAGATATGTATAGACTGCAATATGATGGCAGTCACACATTAGAGATACATGTAGACTGGAATATGATGGCAGTCACACATAACAGATATGTGTAGACTGGAATATGATGGCAGTCACACATTAGAGATACATGTAGACTGGAATATGATGGCAGTCACACATTAGAGATACATGTAGACTGGAATATGATGGCAGTCAAACATAAGAGATACATGTGGACTGCACTATGATGGCAGTCACACATAACAGATATGTGTAGACTGGAATATGATGGCAGTCACACATAAGAGATACATGTAGACTGCAATATGATGGCAGTCACACATAAGAGATATGTATAGACTGCAATATGATGGCAGTCACACATAAGAGATACGTGTAGACTGCAATATGATGGCAGTCACACATAAGAGATGCGTGTAGACTGCAATATGACGGCAGTCACACATAAGAGATACGTGTAGACTGCAATATGATGGCAGTCACACATAAGAGATGCGTGTAGACGGCAATATGATGGCAGTCACACATAAGAGATACGTGTAGACCGCAATATGATGCAGTCACACATAAGAGATAAGTGTAGACTGGAATATGATGGCAGTCACACATAAGAGATACGTGTAGACGGCAATATGATGGCAGTCACACATAAGAGATAAGTGTAGACCGCAATATGATGCAGTCACACATAAGAGATAAGTGTAGACTGGAATATGATGGCAGTCACACATAAGAGATACGTGTAGACCGCAATATGACGGCAGTCACACATAAGAGATACGTGTAGACTGCAATATGATGGCAGTCACACATAACAGATATGTGTAGACTGGAATATGATGGCAGTCACACATAAGAGATACGTGTAGACGGCAATATGATGGCAGTCACACATAAGAGATAAGTGTAGACTGCAATATGATGGCAGTCACACATAAGAGATACGTGTAGACTGCAATATGATGGCAGTCACACATAACAGATATGTGTAGACTGGAATATGATGGCAGTCACACATAAGAGATACGTGTAGACGGCAATATGATGGCAGTCACACATAAGAGATATGTGTAGACTGCAATATGATGGCAGTCACACATAAGAGATACGTGTAGACTGCAATATGATGGCATACACACATAAGAGATACGTGTAGACTGCAATATGATGGCATACACACATAAGAGATACGTGTAGACTGCAATATGATGGCATACACACATAAGAGATACGTGTAGACTGCAATACGATGCAGTCATATGATGGTACCAGAATCTAAGAAAAGTTTATTTTGCATAATATTGCGAAACAAAACACCAGATAATATGTCTTACCTTATACACACACCATAATAATACTCCTATCCAGTCCATCAAGCGGTGCGGCTTCGTAGCTTACCAAAGTCCTACTAAAACATGTTGATAGATTTTTGAGCGCCGTGTGTAATGTTCTATATTTTCAATGGAACATATAAAATTTTTGTGTTGTTTACTTGAGTCATATTGCAGCCTACACGTATCTCTTATGTGTGACTGCCATCTACTGGTCACACTTATCATTTCACCACGGACCAAATAAAATAGCCTGGAGGTCAGAAAGGACAACCAGAATTATTCCGTACATTAGGCGTACCGGGTTATAAGGCGCACTGTCGAGTTTTGAGAAAATGAAAGGATTTTAAGTGCACCTTATTGTCCGAAAAATACAGTAAGTCAAACTCCAGCAGATAATTCTGACAAAGGTAGAGATTGAACATATTCTAAAAGTATTCCGCAGCAATAGAAAACAAACCTGACCACACAAACAAGAAGTAACCGCCATCACTTCTGGCTCACCGAGCCAATTAAATTATTAATTAGCCTACAAGACCGTGGCACAGTTCTGTGTCTCTCACATGCAAACTGCTTGTTCTGGCATGATAGCATGAAGCTGATTCCCTTCCAGACATAGTCCTAGATACAGGACTATGTTACTAATTTGGGACTACTAAATTTGATTCATCTACTGCCTTTATTGGACTTTCTTTCCAAATCCAACCAAATAGCATTAATTGACTTTTAATGTGTTTGCAATACAACACAAATTGGGTCTCAGTACTGATCCCTGCCGCAAGATACAATTGGAAATGTACATTGTTTTGTCCTACTAATTTCGGCGGTCCTTGAACTCACCGTAGTGTGGACTGTGACGGTTTGTTTACATGTAAATTCTTCCACTCCTTTGTCTCATTTTGTCCACCAAATGTTTTATGTGTGTGTGAATGCACAAAGGTGAACTTTGTTGATGTTATTGACTTGTTGGAGTGCTAATCAGGCATATTTGGTCAGTGCATGACTGCAAGCTAATCGATGCTAACATGCTATTTAGGCTAGCTGTATGTACATATTACATCATTATGCCTCATTTGTAGGTATATTTGAATTCATTTAATATCCTTTACTTGTATCCTCTGTTTATTTAATTTATATTTGCATGTCTCATGACACATTATCTGTATGTAATATTGGCTGCATTTCTGATAGTTGTTTGTCCGCCATGTTGTTCCAGACCACAGTAAAGGTTAGCCAGCTTGCAAAGATTGTAATAAATCCATTAGAAGAAGACAACCTGCCGTTTCCTTGAACTTGGACATTTATACCTTTGGCCATTCTAAGACAGTCATTTCCAGGAGTTATCTCACCCTCTGAGAAGTTTTACTAATGTTTTCCAATGTTGTAAAAATGTGTGGAATAAATATTACATTTCAACATTTCTGTCAACGAAGATTTGCTTCAGCCTGCGTCATATAGTCATTTTGATAGTAGGCTATTATAGCTAATATAGACACTTACATCATATGTTGCCTTCATTATAACACTTATATAAGACTTAAAGTTAGAATAGAAAGTACTTTATTGATCCCTGAGGGTTCGTGGTTCAATCCCCACCTTCTACCAACCTCGTCACGTCCGTGGTGTCCTTGAGCAAGACACTTCACCCTTGCTCCTGATGGGTCGTGGTTAGAGCTCCCGCCATCAGTGTGTGAATGGGTGAATGTGGAAATAGTGTCATAGCGTTTTGAGTACCTTGAAGGTAGAAAAGCGCTATACAAGTACAAACGTATAACCCATTTACCATTTACTCTATGTGGCGGACGTGTGTGTACGTTGTTAGAATAACTATGTATATATTATCACACAACTTTATGCTTAAGGGCCGTTGCTATAGTTATCATCAATTGTGCTGAAGCTGTATTTTTCTATCCGTGCAAAGCTGGTAATCCAAAAGATTGCAAGTCGTCTCGCATCAGTCTCCGTGTCCAGGAACGGCCTGCTGACTGTCAAGGCCGAACATCGAGTACCGGGACGCAGACAAAGCAGAGACGGGGCGATACCACCAGCGTTAACCCATTTGCATTTTATTAATAGTCATATATTGTGTCGAACTGGAGCTGTTGAGATTACCCCGCTTCCCTCAGCGACAGCTTCAGTGATGTAACCAAGGACCTCCCAAATAAATAGAGGAAGCACGTGGGCCGGACTTTTAGAGCGTAGTTTGGATCTGTAACTAGAATACAGCCCAAAAAACGGCTCTCCTCAATTGAGCAAAATTGTACTCTGTCGCTGCATGATTCCTTGCTTCTCGTCTGTTTAATAAATGTCATCAGTGTTTGAACCTGACAACGTTTATTATTGGCTTTTATCTAGTTGGCGCTTTGTCTGTATTATTTCTATTATCATTATTATCGACTCATCTTTGCCTTATTCTATTTTTTATTTTCCTATTTTAATGATGTTGGATCTGTGTTGTTGTTGTTGTTGTTGTTGGGGACGAGTGTTGTAAATTAGCTTTGGCTACAAACACTATGATGCATACATTGGATAACTGTCTCAGATGTCTATGTTTTTGTATATGTCCCTATTTCAAATAAACCTCTATAATAATTAAAGCTGCAAGCAGCGATGGACGGGACCGAATTTGACGGAGCAGCAATTAAAACTCTTTCGTCAACTTTTAATCAGAAGGGTTCAATCTCTCTCCTGTGCTAGTTTGAAGCCGACACGACAAACGCGCTCAGAGGAGATAATGTTTGAAAAAAGGTGACCGGTTTTTACAAAACTTTTGTTTTGAAGGGGGAATTGCAAACTTACTGTTGATTTTTGCTGGGGGTTGTCAGTGAATTAAATCTAGGTCTAAGTGAGACCTACATAGAGGTTTTTGTTTCATGTCTCTACGACATTCCTACTGGAAGTTACAGGTAGTTGTGTCTGTGTTTTCTTCCTAGGAGCAGTTTTGTCTGTGTTTTCTTCCTAGGGGGCACTAGAGCGCAATTTTGAGTTTTGGGGTTGGGTTTTTTTATTAGATCACAATTTTTGCCAGTCCTGATGTGTGTGTCCAGGTTGGTGAGTTTTGAAGCATGTTAAGGGGGTCAAATTATAGCTCCAAGAGGCAAAGGTGACTGTTTTTACAAAACTTTTGTTTTGAAGGGGAAATTGCAAACTTCCTGTTGATTTTTGCTGAAGGGTGTCAGTGTATGAAATCCAGGTCTAAGTGAGACCTACATAGAGGTTTTTGTTTCATGTCTCTATGACATTCCTACTGGAAATTACAGGCAGTTTTGTCTGTGTTTTCTTCCTTGGAGCAGTTTTGTCTCTGTTTTCTTCCTAGGGGGCGCTAGAGCGCAATTTTGCATTTTGGGGTTGGTTTTTTTTATTAGATCGCAATTTTTGCCAGTCCTGATGTGTGTGTCCAGGTTGGTGAGTTTTGAAGCATGTTAAGGGGGTCAAATTATAGCTCCAAGAGGCAAAGGTGACTGTTTTTACAAAACTTTTGTTTTGAAGGGGAAATTGCAAACTTCCTGTTGATTTTTGCTGAAGGATGTCAGTGTATGAAATCTAGGTCTAAGTGAGACCTACATACAAGTTTTTTTTTCCATGTCTCTACGACATTTCTACTGGAAGTTACAGGCAGTTTTGTCTGTGTTTTCTTCCTAGGGGGCGCTAGAGCGCAATTTTGAGTTTTGGGGTTGGGTTTTTTTTATTAGATCCCAATTTTTGCCAGTCCTGATGTGTGTGTTCAGGTTGGTGAGTTTTGAAGCATGTTAAGGGGGTCAAATTATAGCTCCAAGAGGCAAAGGTGACTGTTTTTACAAAACTTTTGTTTTGAAGGGGGAATTGCAAACTTCCTGTTGATTTTTGCTGAAGGATGTCAGTGTATGAAATCTAGGTCTAAGTGAGACCTACATAGAAGTTTTTTTTTCATGTCTCTACGACATTTCTACTGGAAGTTACAGGCAGTTTTGTCTGTGTTTTCTTCCTAGGGGGCGCTAGAGCGCAATTTTGAGTTTTGGGGTTGGGTTTTTTTTATTAGATCACAATTTTTGCCAGTCCTGATGTGTGTGTCCAGGTTGGTGAGTTTTGAAGCATGTTAAGGGGGTCAAATTATAGCTCCAAGAGGCAAAGGTGACTGTTTTTACAAAACTTTTGTTTTGAAGGGGAAATTGCAAACTTCCTGTTGATTTTTGCTGAAGGATGTCAGTGTATGAAATCTAGGTCTAAGTGAGACCTACATAGAAGTTGTTTTTTTCATGTCTCTACGACATTTCTACTGGAAGTTACAGGCAGTTTTGTCTGTGTTTTCTTCCTAGGGGGCGCTAGAGCGCAATTTTGAGTTTTGGGGTTGGGTTTTTTTTATTAGATCACAATTTTTGCCAGTCCTGATGTGTGTGTTCAGGTTGGTGAGTTTTGAAGCATGTTAAGGGGGTCAAATTATAGCTCCAAGAGGCAAAGGTGACTGTTTTTACAAAACTTTTGTTTTGAAGGGGGAACTGCAAACTTCCTGTTGATTTTTGCTGAAGGATGTCAGTGTATGAAATCTAGGTCTAAGTGAGACCTACATACAAGTTTTTTTTTTCATGTCTCTACGACATTTCTACTGGAAGTTACAGGCAGTTTTGTCTGTGTTTTTTTCCTAGGGGGCGCTAGAGCACAATTTTGAGTTTTGGGGTTGGGTTTTTTTTATTAGATCACAATTTTTGCCAGTCCTGATGTGTGTGTCCAGGTTGGTGAGTTTTGAAGCATGTTAAGGGGGTCAAATTATAGCTCCAAATCGCAAAGGTGACTGTTTTTACAAAACTTTTGTTTTGAAGGGGAAATTGCAAACTTCCTGTTGATTTTTGCTGAAGGATGTCAGTGTATGAAATCTAGGTCTAAGTGAGACCTACATAGAGGTTTTTGTTTCATGTCTCTATGACATTCCTACTGGAAGTTACAGGCAGTTTTGTCTGTGTTTTCTTTCTAGGAGCAGTTTTGTCTGTGTTTTCTTCCTAGGGGGCGCTAGAGCGCAATTTTGAGTTTTGGGGTTGGTTTTTTTTATTAGATCGCAATTATTACCAGTCCTGATGTGTGTGTCCAGGTTGGTGAGTTTTGAAGCATGTTAAGGGGGTCAAATTATAGCTCCAAGAGGCAAAGGTGACTGTTTTTACAAAACTTTTGTTTTGAAGGGGAAATTGCAAACTTCCTGTTGATTTTTGCTGAAGGATGTCAGTGTATGAAATCTAGCTCTAAGTGAGACCTACATAGAAGTTTTTTTTTCATGTCTCTACGACATTCCTACTGGAAGTTACAAGCAGTGTTGTCTGTTTTCTTCCTAGGGGGCGCTAGAGCGCAATTTTGAGTTTTGGGGCTAGATTTTTTGATTAGATCGCAATTTTTGCCAGTCCTGATGTGTGTGTCGAATATGGTGAGTTTTGAAGCATGTTAAGGGGGTCAAATTACAGCTCAAAGAGGCGGCGATATAATAATAATAAAACCTTACTAATACAATAGGGTCCTCTGTCCCAAAGGGACATTCGGTCCCTAATAATTTTTATTTTTATTTATTTTTTTATAATGTCCTGCCCAGCTTCTCGGGCAAATCATATAGCAGATGTAGATGCCCATATCGGCTGTTCAGATTTACTTTACAAAAGAGAAGTGTAGGATACTTCTCTTGTTGCCTTACTTGTATTTTGACTTTATTAAATGTATTTATATTATCATTTGGTGCAGCCGGGCCGGAGCAGGAGGGGATAGAAAGAGAGAAAAAGGAAGACAGAGGGGGGAATTGTGGGGACAAGAGGGGGATTAGACAGAGAGACAAAAACAACAACAGCAAACACAACAACAACAACAACAACAGAGCAACATCAGCAAATACGACATGTACAAATATGATGGTAAAAGTAATAGCAAATAAGTAGTTAGCGAAAATTTAAAAAAAATACAGAAATGACAATGAGCATTATTACACTAAAAATGGAGCAATATGAATACCAATAGAAATAGTGCTATTGATAATAAACAATACCAGTACTTTACCTTTATTATCAACAATACAATTGTTCAAATGCAACAATACATATACGTAATGATAACTTGAGATACGAAAGAATGCAGAAAAATGGAGGGGAAGAAAGAGAAGCAACCTACATTAACCTTGTAGATTGTTATAGAAATATAGGTTAAGCTTTGTCAGTGTGCCATGTGTTGTACCCTGTTTACCCTAGGGCAACAACGTTAATATATGTTTGATGAAACGTGATTATGTGCATGAGTGTATGTGTGCATATGTACCTGTATATGTACAGTATGTGTATATATTCGGTCCCTAATAATAATACCCAAACGCCGACTGAAGACGCAACTAAACGTCCTGACTGAAAACAGGATTTATGTTGTTGGGGGAGCTAAATAACACCCGTGATCAGCAGCCAAAATATGTCGATAAATGCAAAACATTATTTTAAACGTTCTGCCTATTGATGGAATACAAAAAAGCGATTTTAATGAAAAAGGGCAAGCGATGAAAAGTATTAGCTGCTGCGGAGGGTGTCGTGCTCATCAAGCGGTGATGTAAAGCTCAATCTCGTAATGACTGAAGATCTGTTGTCTGGTAAGCACAAAAAAAAACACAAAAAAAAAAAAGCGATTGATTGGTAAGCAGAGGAAGGAAATTATAATGAGAGTGTGAGCGAGCAAACGAGGGATGGAGGGATGGAGAGGCGTTTAGTTGGCAGACAGCTTCCTGATTCAGCCAGGCTGAGGAGCAGGCGGAGCTGTCTCCTTCCATGGAACTCATCTATCACTGCCTATTTCCAGGAGACTGACCCCCCCCCACACACACACACTATCCACCACACACACACACACACACAGGAGTAGTCAGAATTCAATCTTTCCTCGCCTCACAGTCATCTGCAGAAATGCATTCGCTCACCTTTTGCGGCATTCCCACACCCGCCCCCCCAAAAAAAAAAAAAAAAAAACTTGCCGATAATCACCCACCACCAGGGTGGGTGTGCTGTAGGAAGAACTGCCAGGAAGCGGGCTTGTGTGAGCCTCACAGGTAGATTAGGAACAATAGAAAGGCGTATTTAAAAAAGTCCAGCCCGCATGCTTCCTCTTTTTATTTGGAAGGTCCCTGTTACATCACTGAAGCTGTCGCTGAGGGAAGGGGGGTAATCTCGACAACTCCAGTTAGACACAATATATGATTATACAAAAAAGCAAATGTGTTGACGCTGGTGCTATCGCCCCGTCTCTGCTTTGTCTGCGTCCCGGTACCCGATGTTCGGCCTTGACAGGCAGCAGGTCGAGTCTGGACACAACACTGATGGATCCAAAAGATTGCCAGCTTTGCACTGATACAAAAATACAGATGATAACTATAGCAACGGCCCTTCAGCATAAAGTTGTGTGATAATACGTATACATGATTATTCTAACATTTACAACCCTACTGCAAGCTGAAAAATGGGACGACAATTAAAACCATGTCAGCCAAACGGGACAGATTAAGCGGCAATGGCGATAACTTACTTTAAAAAAATGTTTTTAAGGAAATCAATCGATCGAACGACACATCCCTGATGATTACTGTTTTATGTTACGAGGCGTTTTCTTTTGTCATTGAATATCCATCAATGTTTATTCATATAGCCCTAAATCACAAGTGTCTCAAAGGGCTGCACAAGCCACAACGACATCCGCGGTTCAGCGCCCACATCAGGGCAGGGAGAGACTCACAACCCAGTGGGATGTCGATGAAAATGACTATGAGAAACCTTGGAGAGGACCGCAGATGTGGGTGACCCCCGCCCTCTAGGGGAGACCGGATGCAATGGACGTTGAGTGAGTCTGACTGAAAGTCCAGTCTATAGTGGATCTAACATAATATTGAGAGTCCAGTCCATAGTGGATCTAACATAATAGTGAGAGTCCAGTCCATAGTGGATCTAACATAATAGTGAGAGTCCAGTCCATAGTGGATCTAACATTATAGTGAGAGTCCAGTCCATAGTGGATCTAACATAATATTGAGAGTCCAGTCCATAGTGGATCTAACATAATAGTGAGAGTCCAGTCCATAGTGGATCTAACATAATAGTGAGAGTCCAGTCCATAGTGGATCTAACATAATGGTGAGAGTCCAGTCCATAGTGGATCTAACATAATAGTGAGAGTCCAGTCTATAGTGGATCTAACATAATAGTGAGAGTCCAGTCCATAGTGGATCTAACATAATATTGTGAGAGTCCAGTCTATAGTGGATCTAACATAATAGTGAGAGTCCAGTCCATAGTGGATCTAACATAATAGAAAGAGTCCAGTCCATAGTGGATCTAGCATAATAGTGAGAGTCCAGTCCATAGTGGATCTAACATAATAGAAAGAGTCCAGTCCATAGTGGATCTAACATAATAGTGAGAGTCCAGTCCATAGTGGATCTAACATAATAGTGAGAGTAAAGTCCATAGTGGATCTAACATTATAGTGAGAGTCCAGTCCATAGTGGATCTAACATAATAGTGAGAGTCTAGTTCATAGTGGATCTAACATAATAGTGAGAGTCTAGTTCATAGTGGATCTAACATAATAGTGAGAGTCCAGTCCATAGTGGATGTAAAATAATAGTGAGAGTCCAGTCCATAGTGGATCTAACATAATTGTAAAAGTCCAGTCCATAGTGGATCTAACATAATAGTGAGAGTCCAGTTCATAGTGGATCTAAAATAATAGTGAGAGTCGAGTCCATAGTGGATCTAACATAATAGTGAGAGTCCAGTTCATAGTGGATCTAAAATAATAGTGAGAGTCCAGTCCATAGTGGATCTAACATAATAGTGAGAGTCCAGTCCATAGTGGATCCAACATAATAGTGAGAGTCCAGTCCATAGTGGATCTAACATAATGGTGAGAGTCCAGTCCATAGTGGATCTAACATAATAGTGAGAGTCCAGTCCATAGTGGATCTAACATAATAGTGAGAGTCCAGTCCATAGTGGATCTAACATAATATTGTGAGAGTCCAGTCCATAGTGGATCTAACATAATACTGAGAGTCCAGTCCATAGTGGATCTAACATAATATTGTGAGAGTCCAGTCCATAGTGGATCTAACATAATAGTGAGAGTCCAGTCCATAGTGGATCTAACATAATAGTGAGAGTCCAGTCCATAGTGGATCTAACATAATAGTGGGAGTCCAGTCCATAGTGGATCTAACATAATAGTGAGAGTCCAGTCCATAGTGGATCTAACATAATAGTGTGAGAGTCCAGTCCATAGTGGATCTAACATAATAGTGAGAGTCCAGTACATAGTGGATCTAACATAATAGTGAGAGTCCAGTCCATAGTGGATCTAAAATAATGGTGAGAGTCCAGTCCATAGTGGATCTAACATAATAGTGAGAGTCCAGTCCATAGTGGATCTAACATAATAGTGAGAGTCAAGTCCATAGTGGATCTAACATAATATTGTGAGAGTCCAGGCTATAGTGGATCTAACATAATAGTGAGAGTCCAGTCCATAGTGGATCTAACATAATAGTGAGAGTCTAGTTCATAGTGGATCTAACATAATAGTGAGAGTCTAGTTCATAGTGGATCTAACATAATAGTGAGAGTCCAGTCCATAGTGGATCTAAAATAATAGTGGGAGTCCAGCCCATAGTGGATCTAACATAATTGTAAAAGTCCAGTCCATAGTGGATCTAACATAATAGTGAGAGTCCAGTCCATAGTGGATCTAACATAATAGTGAGAGTCCAGTTCATAGTGGATCTAAAATAATAGTGAGAGTCCAGTCCATAGTGGATCTAACATAATAGTGAGAGTCCAGTTCATAGTGGATCTAAAATAATAGTGAGAGTCCAGTCCATAGTGGATCTAACATAATAGTGAGAGTCCAGTCCATAGTGGGGCCAGCAGGAGACCGTCCCGAGCAGAGACGGGTCAGCAGCGCAGAGATGTCCCCAACTGTTGCACAGGCGAGCGGTCCACCCCGGCTCCCGACTCTGGACAGCCAGCACTTCATCCATGGCCAATGGATGAAGCGAAGTTGAAGTTGAATACTATTCAACTACTACATGTTGTTTGTCTGGTCTCTTTGGAACAAAACTCTTTACCTCCGAGTCTCTTTTCCCTTCTTCCCGACATCTCTGACTGCTCATTGTGTACGAATTTGCATAATCCCCGTGAAAGTGTGATTAATAACTGAGATGAGATTTGCATTTGTATGTGCCTGAAAGGACAGACGCACGTGTATACAGTCCGGCAACAAAAAACAAAAAACCAGACAGTCCTAACGTGTCTTAAGTGGGATAGTAGATCACGGGGTTGGGGGATGTAGATTGACTTTTCTGGGGCTGAAATCACAAAGTATTTACAGACAATGCTTACAGTGCACTTTCAGCTCCTATCTTTCACCCTGTAAGTGCTTGGCCTACAATAAAGACCGGCAGGCTGGGGAAATGGAGACTTTGCCAGCAGCTGAACAAAGACAACGATGTCGCGTACTTTGCTGCCCTTTTGATTTCCTTAAAAACTATTTTTCAAAGTAAATTATCGCCATTGCCGCTTAATCTGTCCCGTTTGGCTGACACGGTTTTAATTGTTGTCCCATTTTTTTAGCTTGCAGTAAGGGTTGTACGGTATACCGGTACTAGTATAGTACTGCGATTACTAATGAATCATATTCGGTACTATACCGCCTCTAAAAAGTACCGGTCCAACACCCCAACCCCCCCGGCGGCGTCACGTCGTGACATTGCTGGTTTTACGAGCAGAGGAGCATGTTTGGCAGCGCACACACACGGGGTACTTACAAGCAGACACAGTGTGGAGACAGAAAAGGGAGAACGGACGCATTGTGACTTAAAAAGTAAAGATAAAGGTGAAGTTATAACACTGAAACACCCTCAGGAAGAGGGGCTTTAAGACAGTGTTTCAGCTACTTCTAAATCACTAATCCTGGCCTCCATGGCGACAAATAAAGAGAGTTTCTTACAAGTACCATTATCACTGGAGGACGAGGAATAACTAAACATGCTTCACTATCATACTTGCCAACCCTCCCGTTTTTAGCGGGAGAATCCCGGTATTCAGCGGCTCTCCCGACAACCTCCCGGCAGAGATTTTCTCCCGACAAACTCCCGGTATTCAGCCGGAGCTGGAGGCCACGCCCCCTCCAGCTCAATGCGGGCCTGAGACTGAGTGGGGACAGCCTGTTCTCACGTCCGCTTTCCCACAATATAAACAGCTTGCCTGCCCAATGAACGGAGAAGTTAAACAGGACAATACTGCCATCTAATGGATAGCCACCGGAACACTGAAATTCAAGTATTTTTTATTTTTTTCTATGCAAATAAAATAAAAAATAAAATAAAAATACATATATATATAGCTAGAATTCACTGAAAGTCAAGTATTGTATACATATATATATATATATATATATATATGAAATATATATGAAATACTCGAGTTGGTGAATTCTAGCTGTAAAGAACCACGCCCCCAACACCCCCACACCCCCGACCAAGCCCCCCAAACCCCCCCCCTACCCACCACCTCCCGATATTGGAGGTCTCAAGGTTGGCAAGTATGTTCACTACACACCGTAGGAGGATACAATAGCTCTCCGGCGTCACAATGTAAAGAAACGCCTTTGGTGGATCTACACCTGACATCCACTGTAATGATATCAAGTACAGGAGCGTGTTTAGTCGATACTACTATGATTACATCGATATTTTTAGGCATCACAGCATCTTATTTCATTTTTTTTTTAAATTATAGTATGTTTATAACCTCTGGAGTTAGGTCCCTGGACACATGAGGACTTTGAATATGACCAATGTATGATCCTGTTACTACTTGGTATCGGGTCGATACCTAAATGTGTGGTATCATCCAAAACTAATGTAAAGTATCAAACAACAGAAGAATAAGTGATTATTACATTTTAACAGAATCCTGGAATTTTTTTGAACATGGTAAAAAGGTACTTTGAATTTCCAGGATGGTGGAATGTGTTGAAGGTGTAATGGTTTTATTCGGATGAAAAATGTGGAAATGGTGGACGTTTGAAAAATGGCCAATTCATTTTGAATGCTGAAAAATGTCTCAGAGAACCTGGAATTCTGGAAAATCCTGGAATTTTTTTGAACAAGGTAAAAACCTAGTTTGAATTTCCAGGATGGTGGAATGTGTTGAAGGTGGAATGGTTTTATTCGGATGAAAAATGTGGAAATGGTGGAAGTTTGAAAAATGACCGATTCATTTTGAATGGGGAAAAATGTCTCGGAGAACCTGGAATTCTGGAAAATCCTGGAATTTTTTTGGACATGGTAAAAACGTAGTTTGAATTTCCAGGATGGTGGAATGTGTTGAAGCTGGACTGGTTTTATTCGGATGAAAAATGTGGAAATGGTGGAAGTTTGAAAAATGGCCAATTCATTTTGAATGGGGAAAAATGTCTCGGAGAACCTGGAATTCTGGAAAATCCTGGAATTTTTTTGAACATGGTAAAAAGGTAGTTTGAATTTCCAGGATGGTGGAATGTGTTGAAGGTGGAATGGTTTTATTCGGATGAAAAATGTGGAAATGGTGGAAGTTTGAAAAATGGGCAATTAATTTTGAATGGGGAAAAATGTCTCGGAGAACCTGGAATTCTGGAAAATCCTGGAATTTTTTTTAACATGGTAAAAAGGTAGTTTGAATTTCCAGGATGGTGGAATGTGTTGAAGGTGGAATGGTTTTATTCGGATGAAAAATGTGGAAGTTTGAAAAATGACGAATTCATTTTGAATGGGGAAAAATGTCTTGAAGAACCTGGAATTCTGGAAAATCCTGGAGTTTTTTTGAACATAGTAAAAAGGTAGTTCGAATTTCCAGGATGGTGGAATGTGTTGAAGGTGGAATGGTTTTATTCGGATGAAAAATGTGGAAGTTTGAAAAATGGCCAATTCATTTTGAATGGGGAAAAATGTCTTGAAGAACCTGGAATTCTGGAAAATCCTGGAATTTTTTTGAACATGGTAAAAAGGTAGTTTGAATTTCCAGGATGGTGGAATGTGTTGAAGGTGGAATGGTTTTATTCGGATGAAAAATGTGGAAATGGTGGACGTTTGAAAAATGGCCAATTCATTTTTAATGGGGAAAAATGTCTCGAAGAACCTGGAATTCTGGAAAATCCTGGAATTTTTTTGAACATGGTAAAAAGGTAGTTTGAATTTCCAGGATGGTGGAATGTGTTGAAGGTGGAATGGTTTTACTCGGATGAAAAATGTGGAAATGGTGGACATTTGAAAAATGGCCAATTTATTTTGAATGGGAAAAATGTCTCGAAGAACCTGGAATTCTGGGAAATTGGGGAATTTTTGAAATTTGTCAAGGGAAAAGCCCGCGATTCCCGAATAGGCTGAACAGTTTGAAGTTGGAACGGTTTTAATCGGGTGAAAAATGTGGATGGGAGAGCGCGCCAAAATCTGGAGAAGTAGAAGAAGTTGTTTAATGGAGCATTCACACAATAAATAGATGCATTTTGGTGTAGAAAAGCATATGTGTGGATGTTCAAAGCAAGTTATCCATCAAATTGTGCAATGTAAAAGTAGCAATAGATTTCATGGTAAAATTGTTAAATTTACTGTGGTTTTTACAGCATTTTTCTCTGAATGAAAAAAAAACGGTACTTTCTTTTACTGTAATAAACAAAAGGTGCAGTTTCGGCATCTACAGTTGTTGATTTGCGGTATAAAAAACAAACAAACTGGCAGCTCAGGTATCGAAATGTTACTTTAAAAAAATTGTTTTTTAATTTACAGTAAAAAAAAAACAATATAATATATGAGCTGCCTTTTTTTTTAACCATAAAAACAGCAGTACTGTTTTTCCATTTACAGTAATATATACTACATTTTAAGGTGATATTATTGCCACTTACCATATTTTTTTTTGATATTTCAGTTTAAAAAAATCTACTAATTAAATGCATTAAAAATGGTGTACTAATATTGTTAAATGCGGCCCTCTGGGGCCAAACATAACTGCGATGTGGCCCTCAGTGAAAAGGACTTTGACACCTGTGTTATATGAGGACAGTATGCTGTCAAGGTAAAATGGGCGGATCAGACTTTTGCAGTCATTTAATTGCAGCAACAGTGACCCCTAGTGGAAGCGAGTATTAATTCCCTCTAATTCTCCTCAGCAGATCAACAAGTTCATTTTAATTAAATACTTCGCCAAAGGGAAGTCGAGTCAACAGAAAACTCTTCTAGATAAACAGCAAAACATATATTTTGTGTTTGTTTGCACAATTGAATAATTGAAATATAGTCTCCAAAAAAAAATAATAATAATAAAAAAAAAAAATAGTATTGTATAACACACGGGTGTCAAACTCAAGGCCCGGGGGCCAAATCTGGGAAAAAATGTGTGTTGATAAAATACTTCATTGTTTTACTAAAGAAAAAAAAATGTGTATCTTTTAAATGTTGTTATGTAATCGTGCCAAATATGACATTATTATTATACAGTGTGTTACAAAAATATGTTAGGAAAGATGAAAATAAACAGTTGAATGTTTGCTTGTCACTTTTACGTATGATTTATCCATTAGTTTGTACATGAAAACAATCTAATAAATAATGAAGTGCTTAGGCAATAATGTAATAATGTGAGGGGATTACTGCTACATATTTGTATCAATTATCACATTTTATATTGTTTTTAAATCGGATACATTTCAATTTTGATTAATTACAGCTTATTGCCCGCATACATAGATTTTGGCGTGCTCTACCTTCCACATTTTTCACCCCATTCAAACCGTTCGAACTTCAAACTGTTCAGCCTATTTGGGAATCACGGGCTTTTCCTTGACAAATACCAAAAATTCCCAGATTTCCCACAATTCCGGGTTTTCCGGGACATTTTTCCCATTCAAAATGAATTGGCCATTTTTCAAACTTTCGCCATTTCCACATTTTTCAACCAATTCAAACCATTCCACCTTCAACATATTCCACCATCCTGGGAATTCAAACTACCCTTTCTCCAAGTTGTAAAAAAATTCCAGGATTTTCCATAATTCTTGGTTTTCCAAAGCTCTATTTCCATTTTTTTTTTCTGGCGACTACTCCTTCCACATTGTTTAACCCACTTCAACCGTTCTACCGTCCAAACATTCCTATTAATTAGGACAAAAAAACGACATTGTTTTTTGAACCGGAAAAATTCCATTTTTTTCAGAAATTCCAGGAATTTCGTAATACCATTTCTCAATTCAACATTTCTCGACCGATTTAAAAAATTTCAACACCAACCATTTCAACTGATTCAGATTATTCAAGTTGTTTACCATTTTGAAAAAAAATTCCCGCTTTTACCGAAATTCCCAAATGTTGTGGGAAATTCCTATTTAAACCAATTCTTCAAAGTTCCACAATTCCCAAATTGTTCATCTGATTCAAACTGTTCCAACTTCAAAATATTCAGCCTGTTCAAAATTGTGTGCTCTCTTTCAACATTTTTTTTTTTAAATTCCCGGATTTCAAAGAATTCCCAGTTTTCAGGGACATTTTTCTCATTCAAAATGTATTGGCCATTTTTCAAACTTCCACCATTTCCAAATTTTTCAACCTATTCAAACCACTCCACCTTCAACATATTCCACAATTTGGGAAATTCAAACTACCCTTTTTCCAAGTTCGAAATTTTTTCCAGGATTTACCAAGTTTCCTGGTTTTCCAAAGCCCTATTTCCATCCTTTTTTCTGGCGACTACTCCTTCCACATTGTTCAACCCACTTCAACCGTTCCACCGTCTAAACATTCCTATTAATTAGGACAAAAAAACGACATTGTTTTTTGAACCAAAAAAAATCCATTTTTTTCGGAAATTCCAGGAATTCCGTAATACCATTTCTCAATTCAACATTTCTTGACCGATTTTAAAAATTTCAACACCAACCATTTCAACTCATTCAGATTATTCAAGTGTTTTACCAATTTGAAAAAAATTCCCGCTTTTACCGAAATTCCCAAATTTTGTGGGAAATTCATATTTAAACCAATGGGACATTCTTCAAAGTTCCACAACTCCCACATTTTTCATCCGATTCAAACTGTTCCAACTCCAAAATATTCAGCCTGTTCAAAATTGTGTGCTCTCTTTCAACAATTTCTAAAAATTCCCGGATTTCCCAGAATTCCAGGTTTTCCGAGACGTTTCTCCAATTTAAAATGAATTGGCCATTTTTCAAACTTCCACCATTTCCACATTTTTCCACCGATTCAAACTATTCTACCTTCAATAAATTCCACCATCCTGGGAATTCAAACTACCCTTTTTCCAAGTTGTAAAAAATTCCCAGATTTTCCATAATTCTTGGTTTTCCAAAGCTCTATTTCCATTTTTTTTTCTGGTGACTACTCCTTCCACATTGTTCAACCCACTTCAACCGTTCTACCGTCAAAACATTCCTATTAATTAGGACAAAAAAACGACATTGTTTTTTGAACTGGAAAAATTCTATTTTTTTCAGAAATTCCAGGAATTTCGTAATACCATTTCTCAATTCAACATTTCTCGACCGATTTAAAAAATTTCAACACCAACCATTTCAACTGATTCAGATTATTCAAGTTTTTTACCATTTTGAAAAAAAATTCCCGCTTTTACCGAAATTCCCAAATGTTGTGGGAAATTCCTATTCAAACCAATGGGACATTCTTCAAAGTTCCACAATTCCCAAATTGTTCATCTGATTCAAACTGTTCCAACTTCAAAATATTCAGCCTGTTCAAAATTGTGTGCTCTCTTTCAACATTTTTTTTTTTAATTCCCGGATTTCAAAGAATTCCCAGTTTTCAGGGACATTTTTCTCATTCAAAATGAATTGGCCATTTTTCAAACTTCCACCATTTCCAAATTTTTCAACCTATTCAAACCATTCCACCTTCAACATATTCCACAATTTGGGAAATTCAAACTACCCTTTTTCCAAGTTCGAAATTTTTTCCAGGATTTACCAAGTTTCCTGGTTTTCCAAAGCCCTATTTCCATCCTTTTTTCTGGCGACTACTCCTTCCACATTGTTCAACCCACTTCAACCGTTCCACCGTCAAAACATTCCTATTAATTAGGACAAAAAAAAGACATTGTTTTTTGAACCAAAAAAATTCCATTTTTTTCGGAAATTCCAGGAATTCCGTAACACCATTTCTCAATTCAACATTTCTTGACCAATTTTTAAAATTTCAACACCAACCATTTCAACTCATTCAGATTATTCAAGTGTTTTACCAATTTGAAAAAAATTCCCGCTTTTACCGAAATTCCCAAATTTTGTGGGAAATTCATATTTAAAGCAATGGGACATTCTTCAAAGTTCCACAACTCCCACATTTTTCATTCGATTCAAACTGTTCCAACTTCAAAATATTCAGCCTGTTCAAAATTGTGTGCTCTCTTTCAACAATTTCTAAAAATTCCCGGATTTCCCAGAATTCCAGGTTTTCCGAGACGTTTCTCCAATTTAAAATGAATTGGCCATTTTTCAAGCTTCCACCATTTCCACATTTTTCCACCGATTCAAACTATTCAACCTTCAATACATTCCACCATCCTGGGAATTCAAACTACCCTTTTTCCAAGTTGTAAAAAATTCCAGGATTTTCTATAATTCTTGGTTTTCCAAAGCTCTATTTCCAACCTTTTTTCTGGTGACTACTTCTTCCACATTGTTCAACCCACTTCAACTGTTCTACCGTCAAAACATTCCTATTAATTAGGACAAAAAAACGACATTGTTTTTTGAACCAAAAAAATTCAATTTTTTTCGGAAATTCCAGGAATTCCGTAATACCATTTCTCAATTCAACATTTCTCGACCGATTTTTAAAATGTCAACACCAACCATTTCAACTCATTCAGATTATTCAAGTGTTTTACCATTTTGAAAAAAATTCCCGCTTTTACCGAAATTCCCAAATGTTGGGGGAAATTCCCATTCAAACCAATGGGACATTCTTCAAAATTCCACAACTCCCACATTTTTCATCTGAATTAAACTGTTCCAACTCCAAAATATTCAGCCTGTTTGAAATTGTGCTCTCTTTCAACAATTCCCAGATTTCCAAGAATTCCCAGTTTTCAAGGACTTTTTTTTTTCCCATTCGAAATGAATTGGCCATTTTTAAAACTTCCGCCATTTTCACATTTTTCAACCGATTCAAGTCATTCCACCTTCAACACATTCTACCATCCTGGAAATTCAAACTACTCTTTTTTCAAGTTCAAAAAAATTCCAGGATTTTCCAGTATTCCTGGTTTTCCAAAGCCCCAACACCAACCAAAAATGTTTAAAACTTCCGCCATTTTCACATTTTTCAACCGATTCAAACCATTCTACCTTCAACACATTTCACCATCCTGGGAATTCAAACTACCCTCTTTCCAAGTTGTAAAAAAATCCAGAATTTTCCAGAATTCCTGATTTTCCAAAGCCCTATTTCCAACCTTTTTTCTGGCGACTACTCCTCCCACATTTTTCAACCAACTTCAACCGTTTTACTGTCAAAACATTTCTCTTAATCAGGACAAAAAACGGAGTTGTTTTTTAACTGGAAGAATTCTGTGTTTTTCCCAAAAATTCCAGTAATTCCGTAATACCATTTCTCAATTAAAAATGTTACTACTTCAACATTTCTCGACCGACTTGAAAAATGTCAACACCAACCATTTCAACTTATTCAGACTATTCAATTGTTTTACCATTTTCAAAAAAAATTCCCTCTTTTACCGAAATTCCAAAATGTTGTGGGAAATTCCCATTTAAACCAATGGGACATTCTTCAAAGTTCCACAGTTCCCACATTTTTCATCTGATTCAAACTGTTCCAACTTCAAAATATTCAGCATGTTCATAATTGTGTGCTCTACTTCAACAGTTTTTAAAAATTCCCGGATTTCAAAGAATTTCCAGTTTTCAGGGACATTTTTCCCATTCAAAATGGCCATTTTTCAAACTTCCACCATTTCCACATTTTTCAATCGATTTAAACCATTCCACCTTCAACACATTGCACCATCCTGGAAATTCAAACTACTAGTTTTCCAAGTTAAAAAAAACATTTTCTTCCAAAAAATTCCCGCTTCTACCGAAATTCCCAAATTTTGGGAAATTCCCATTAAAATCAATGGGACATTCTTCAAAGTTCCACCATTCCCACATTTTTCATCTGATTCAAACTGTTCCAAAATATTCAGCCTGTTTGGGAATTGTGTGCTCTACTTCAACAATTCCAAACAAAATTCACGGATTTCCCAAAATTACATTTTTTTTTTTCATTTTCCCAATTCAAAATGAATTGTCCATTCTTCAACCAATTCAAACTATTCCACCTTCAACACATTCAACTCATCCTAGACATTCAAACAACCATTTTCCACATTCAACACATTTCCAGGAATTCCTGTTTTTTTTCTAACCTTATTTCCAACCTTTTTCGTTTGACTACTCCTTTTTCTTTCCCATTTCAACTGTTTCACTGTCAAAACATTTTTCTTAGTCAGGGCAAAAAAACAAGTTGGTTTAGGAACTAGAAAAATTCCCGGTTTTCCCGAAATTCCAGGAATTCCACAATGCAATTTCTCAATCAAAAAGCTGTTACTACTTCAACATTTCTTGGCCGTTTTAAACGATTCCAACACCAACCAATTCAGCTCATTCATGCTCCTAATCATTTTCAAGAAAATCCCGCTTTTCCCAAAATTTTCCAGGAAGTTCCCATTGAAATGAACGAGACATTTTCCCAAGTTGCACAATTCCCAGATTTTTCAACATATTCAAACCATTCCAACATCAACACATTCCACTCATCCTGGACATTCAAACTAACACGTTCCCAAGTTCCGAACCAAATTCCTGTTTTCCTGGCAATTCAAACTCTTCACCATTCCAACTATTCTTACATTCACACTACATTCTGTCAGCATTTCAGCTCAACTTCAGCATTGGAGCATTCACACGCAATTCCTTCAGGAATTGCCTAATCTAGTTATACTTCTTTTCCAGATTTTGGCGCGCTCTACCTTCCACATTTTTCACCCGATTCAAACCGTTCCAACTTCAAACTGTTCAGCCTATTCGGGAATCGCGGGCTTTCCTTTGACAACTTCCATAAATCTCCAGATTTCCCAGAATTCCAGGTTTTCCGGGACATTTTCCCTATTCAACATGAATTGGCCATTTTTCAAACTTCCACCATTTTTCAATTTTTCAACCGATTGAAACTATTACACCTTCAACATATTCCACTCATCCTGGACATTCAAACAACCATTTTTATAAATTTAAAACAATTTCAGGATTTCCCAGAATTTCCATTTTTTTCCAACCCTTTTTTGACCCTTTTTTCTGGCGACTACATTTTTCAACCCACTTCAACTGTCAAAACAAAGTTGTTTTTTGAACTGGAAAAATTCCCGGTTTTCATCGAAATTCCAGGAATTCCGTAATACCAGTTCTCAATTAAAAATGTTACTATTTCAACATTTCTCGACCGATTTGAAAAATTCCAACACCGACCATCCAGAACATTCAATTTTGTTTAGCATTTTCAAAATAATTCCAGCTTTTCCTGAAATACCCAAATTCCCATGAAATTCCCATTGAAAAGAACGGGACATTCTTCAAAGTTCCACAACTCCCACATTTTTTACCCGATTCAAACCGTTCCAACTTCAAAATATTCAGCCTGTTCAGGAATTGTGTGTTCCCTTTCGAAAATTATTCTAAAAATGCCCGTATTATTCAACCTATTCAAACCGTTCCAACATCAACCCATTCCACTCATCCTGGACATTCAAACTAACACTTTCCCAAGTTCCGAACCAAATTCCGGTTTTCCCGGAAATTCAAACTCTTCAACATTCCAACTATTCCTACATTCGTACTACACTCTGTCAGCATTGGAGCATTCACACACAATTCCTTCAGGAATTGCCTCATCTAGTTTTATATAATAATTTTTAAAAAGTGGCCCTCTGAAGGCAGCCATTACTGCGATGTGGCCCCCAATGAAAACAAGTTTGACACCCCTATACGTCTGTTACATTTTCATACACGTATACTTGTATAAATGATCATTACAATAACTGTATTTATTATTGTTATTATTATTATTATTAAAACATTTACACTGAGTCCTTTCATCACAAACTTGCTAGAAGGAATTGTAAGTCCTTTGTTGTGTGGACTTCAGACGTTTGTGTTGTGCGGCTTACACACACACACACACACACACACACACACACACACTCACACACACCCTTGCTGCCCCCTCGGAGACCAAAGGCTGCAAATGACAAGCGTGCAATGAGGTAATGACATTTCCGCCTGCATAATGTAGCAAAAGTCATCTGGCTCTGGCCCCGACGACAACAGAGATACGGGGCCGGTGACAAGCCGTGTTCTAATCGGCAGGTAAAGCTTTCCCTGCAGCTCAGGACCCAACCAGACTAAGAGCTTAATAATTGAACAGGTGCAGTACGTTGAGGAAAGGCGGGTGGGGGGAAAGTCACACACACACACAGAAGAAGAAAAATATCCCTGCAGTGTCCTCTGCTCAGGGAAAAATGTCATCAAATGTTGGTTTGGTGAAAATGTCAGAGCACTTGGCTTACACTTTCTGCTCTAGAAACATGCTGCCTTCCACCTGAGATTCCCCCAAAGGAACCGACAACCGGCCTTCTTGTTTTGACTTGTTTTTACGTTGGCGGGATGACACGAAAACTTAAAGGGGAACTGCACCTTTTTTTTTTTGCCTATAATGTAGTAACAGACACCTTCATAACAATATGTAATATGTACAATATACACACTGCAAGTATATATATAATGTAGTAACAGACACCTTCATAACAATATGTAATATGTACAATATACACACTGCAAGTATATATATAATGTAGTAACAGACACCTTCATAACAATATGTTTTATATACACACTGCAAGTATATATATAATGTAGTAACAGACACCTTCATAACAATATGCCATATGTACATTATACACACTGCAAGTATATATATAATGTAGTAACAGACACCTTCATAACAATATGTAATATGTACAATATACACACTGCAAGTATATATATAATGTAGTAACAGACACCTTCATAACAATATGTTTTTTATACACACTGCAAGTATATATATAATGTAGTAACAGACACCTTCATAACAATATGTAATATGTACAATATACACACTGCAAGTATATATATAAGGTAGTAACAGACACCTTCATAACAATATGTAATATGTACAATATACACACTGCAAGTATATATATAATGTAGTAACAGACACCTTCATAACAATATGTTTTTTATACACACTGCAAGTATATATATAATGTAGTAACAGACACCTTCATAACAATATGTAATATGTACAATATACACACTGCAAGTATATATATAATGTAGTAACAGACACCTTCAAAACAATATGTAATATGTACAATATACACACTGCAAGTATATATATAATGTTGTAACAGACACCTTCATAACAATATGTAATAAGTACAATATACACACAGCACGTATATATATAATGTAGTAACAGACACCTTCATAACAATATGTAATATGTACAATATACACACTGCAAGTATATATATAATGTTGTAACAGACACCTTCATAACAATATGCAATAAGTACAATATACACACTGCAAGTATATATATAATGTAGTAACAGACACCTTCATAACAATATGTAATATGTACAATATACACACTGCAAGTATATATATAATGTAGTAACAGACACCTTCATAACAATATGTAATATGTACAATATACACACTGCAAGTATATATAATGTAGTAACAGACACCTTCATAACAATATGTAATATGTACAATATACACACTGCAGGTATAAATATAATGTAGTAACAGACACCTTCATAACAATATGTAATATGTACAATATACACACTGCAAGTATATATAATGTAGTAACAGACACCTTCATAACAGTATGTTTTATATACACACTGCAAGTATATATAATGTAGTAACAGACACCTTCATAACAATATGTAATATGTACAATATACACACTGCAAGTATATATATAATGTTGTAACAGACACCTTCATAACAATATGCAATAAGTACAATATACACACTGCAAGTATATATATAATGTAGTAACAGACACCTTCATAACAATATGTAATATGTACAATATACACACTGCAAGTATATATATAATGTAGTAACAGACACCTTCATAACAATATGTAATATGTACAATATACACACTGCAAGTATATATAATGTAGTAACAGACACCTTCATAACAATATGTAATATGTACAATATACACACTGCAGGTATAAATATAATGTAGTAACAGACACCTTCATAACAATATGTAATATGTACAATATACACACTGCAAGTATATATAATGTAGTAACAGACACCTTCATAACAGTATGTTTTATATACACACTGCAAGTATATATAATGTAGTAACAGACACCTTCATAACAATATGTAATATGTACAATATACACACTGCAAGTATATATATAATGTAGTAACAGACACCTTCATAACAATATGTTTTTTATACACACTGCAAGTATATATATAATGTAGTAACAGACACCTTCATAACAATATGTAATATGTACAATATACACACTGCAAGTATATATATAATGTAGTAACAGACACCTTCAAAACAATATGTAATATGTACAATATACACACTGCAAGTATATATATAATGTTGTAACAGACACCTTCATAACAATATGTAATAAGTACAATATACACACAGCACGTATATATATAATGTAGTAACAGACACCTTCATAACAATATGTAATATGTACAATATACACACTGCAAGTATATATATAATGTTGTAACAGACACCTTCATAACAATATGCAATAAGTACAATATACACACTGCAAGTATATATATAATGTAGTAACAGACACCTTCATAACAATATGTAATATGTACAATATACACACTGCAAGTATATATATAATGTAGTAACAGACACCTTCATAACAATATGTAATATGTACAATATACACACTGCAAGTATATATAATGTAGTAACAGACACCTTCATAACAATATGTAATATGTACAATATACACACTGCAGGTATAAATATAATGTAGTAACAGACACCTTCATAACAATATGTAATATGTACAATATACACACTGCAAGTATATATAATGTAGTAACAGACACCTTCATAACAGTATGTTTTATATACACACTGCAAGTATATATAATGTAGTAACAGACACCTTCATAACAATATGTAATATGTACAAAATACACACTGCAAGTATATATATAATGTTGTAACAGACACCTTCATAACAATATGTAATAAGTACAATATACACACTGCACGTATATATATAATGTAGTAACAGACACCTTCATAACAATATGTAATATGTACAATATACACACTGCAAGTATATATATAATGTAGTAACAGACACCTTCATAACAATATGTAATATGTACAATATACACACTGCAAGTATACATATACAATGTAGTAACAGACACCTTCATAACAATATGTAATATGTACAATATACACACTGCAAGTATATATATTTAATGTAGTAACAGACACATTCATAACAACATGTAATATGTACAAGATTTTCCGTGTTTTGGTCATATTGATAATTGCTTGAACTTATTTTCTCGGCTTATTTATTACCGTTTCCATGGCAGCGCACGTCCGACTTCCGGCAACAAATGTGTGTTCCTACTCCCGGAAACAAATGAGGATTCACAACCTTATGTTTTTGAAGCTGAACCTACGGAGGATGAACTCCCGCTTCTGGAAGCGAGCAAGAAGGATGGGTGAGACGTTGGAGCAGACGGAAAACGAGAGAGTGAGGTGAAAATGACGACTATAAATGTGGAACTTGGAGCCAAGCTATTTCGACATAAATGGAGTGCTTACCCAAATAAACTGGATAGAATGTCCCCGGCCAGCTGAACCAGACGAAGAACTGTCCATGGAGTGAGTCACACTTTAATATCGATCATAATACACGCAGCACGTCATGCGTGTTATTACAACTACACTACATACACTGTCTGGCTAGCTGTGTACAAACAAAACATCAAATAATACTTTACAGATACTGTAATATGATTGTTCATGTTTTTCACTCAGTACAGATTGCTGTCCTATCACAGTGTTGTGCATTACAAACTCAAAACGCATTTCATGTTGTTGTAGAAGCTAGCTTATCTCATTCCGTAGCTAGCTTTTACAGCTAATACCGAAGCACGTCGACGTGTTACTACGCCAGAAAAATAGTTCCTCAGTGTTCACTCTTACAATAACAATGTTGCTACAGTTTGGTTATTATACGGGTTACAGAACGTAAATGAAGTATTGTTGACGCTTTTTGAATGGATTTAGAGGTAGAATTGATTGCTACCATTAGCTGCGTTGCTAGCCGCCTAGAACGAGACGATTTTTATGTGCAAGAAAGCGATTGCAAGTTATAGTTTGCTGTGTACATAACTTTAGCTGTTTGCAGTCCATCCCATCCATCCATTTTCTACCGCTTATTCCCTTCGGGGTCGCGGGGGCGCTGGAGCCTATCTCAGCTACAATCGGGCGGAAGGCGGTGTACACCCTGGACAAGTCGCCACCTCATCACAGGGCCAACACAGATAGACAGACAACATTCACACTTACATTCACACACTAGGGCCAATTTAGTGTCGCCAATCAACCTATCCCAAAGTGCATGTCTTTGGAGGTGGGAGGAAGCCGGAGTACCCGGAGGGAACCCACGCAGTCACGTGGAGAACATGAAAACTCCACACAGAAAGATCAAGATTGAACCCGGGACTACTCAGGACCAAATACTAACTTCAAGTCCTTTGTAAATTTATGTAAAGACTGAACAATGTTGGTCGTAGTATTGATCCCTGAGGTACGCCACAAGATATTTTCAGCTCTGTAGACCTTTGTTTGCCTATCTTCACGTACTGCTTCCTGTTGGTTAAGTAGCTTCTTACCCAGTTCAAGACCAACCCTCTGGTTGGAGGAGGGAGTTGTGACGGCACAGAAGCACAAGGGGGCAATATTGCTCTATGTATTTATCATATGTATATAATAAATAATGAACAATATAATTGAATTAAACAACAAAGGAATGGTGTGTGTGAACTAGATCCAAAAGGGGTGTATGGTGGAAGACTATGTGTATGAATAATTAGCTGTTGAGTATTACCATAAATGTTGGATGAGGAAGCAGACAAATCCACAGGGGCTCGGCAAAAGGGGTCCGTGGGGCATAGAGAGGCGTGAGAGTCCGTGTCCAGAGCGGGGGTCGAGGATCAAGGGAGGCAGTCGAGATCCAGGGCAAGCGAAGGAAAACGCTGCGGGCACAAGGGAGAAGACAGGGGACAAATCAAGCATGGGGAAGAACACGGAGAGCAAAGAGCTAACGATCACTTACGGGACAACGGAAGGTTATATTCCGGCGATGGATGGCAGGTTGTGAAGGCTTATGAAGGCAGGTCTGATCATCAGCTCCAGGTGTGCAGATTGCTGGATCACCTACAGCCTTGCCGGCATGTAGGGGCGTGTCTCTGCCCGCTGCCAGCGGAGGTGCTGGAAGACCCGGCTGCCGGGGAAAAGCGAGTTCGAGCCCAAGCCGTGACAGATGCCATACCTTTCTAGTTTGTTTTTTTAAGATATTGTGACCGATTGGGTCGAATGCTTTTGTTAAATCCATAAACACGGCAGTAGGGTTTCCTGAAAAAGGCCGCAATCAAGCAAAGGAAACAGAGGAAGGTGTGGTCTGACCTTGAGGGGAACCGTTCCTGCTCCCGCCCGGGGGAGAGCGCTGGACGGATTGCAGAGAGCGAGAGAGAAAAGGACGCGACGGTGCGGTGATGCGCACTCGGAGCCACACATGGCGAGTGCCGCTGGGGCAGTCATGTGAAACAGACGTGGGTTCTTCATGAAGGTGTGACGCCGCCCTCTGGCACAAGCAACAACAAGGGGCTGTTCCGCAACACGGATCTCACTGGACAGGACAACAGGTAAATAGGGCTAAGAACATTTGGTGCGGAAGGAAAAAAAACTGCGAATGAGAGACACTGTCAGATAGTACAGTACAACAGAAAGGATGTACAAACCCCGTTTCCATGAGTAGGGAAATTGTGTTAGATGTAAATATAAACGGAATACAATGATTTGCAAATAATTTTCAACCCATATTCAGTTGAATATGCTACAAAGACAACATATTTGATGTTCAAACTGATAAACATTTTTTTTTTTTGCAAATAATCATTAATTTTAGAATTTGATGCCAGCAACATGTGACAAAGAAGTTGGGAAAGGTGGCAATAAATACTGATAAAGTTGAGGAATGCTCATCAAACACTTATTTGGAACATCCCACAGGTGAACAGGCTAATTGGGAACAGGTGGGTGCCATGATTGGGTATAAAATTAGATTCCATGAAATGCTCATTAATTCACAAACAAGGATGGGGCGAGGGTCACCACTTTGTCAACAAATGCCTGAGCAAATTGTTGAACAGTTTAAGAAAAACCTTTCTCAACCAGCTATTGCAAGGAATTTAGGGATTTCACCATCTACGCTCCGTAATATCATCAAAGGGTTCAGAGAATCTGGAGAAATCACTGCACGTAAGCAGCTAAGCCTGTGACCTTCGATCCCTCAGGCGGTACTGCATCAACAAGCGACATCCGTGTGTAAAGGATATCACCACATCGGCTCAGGAACACTTCAGAAACCCACTGTCAGTAACTACAGTTGGTCGCTACATCTGTAAGTGCAAGTTAAAACTCTCCTATGCAAGGCGAAAATCGTTAATCAACAACACCCAGAAACGCCGTCGGCTTCGCTGGGCCTGAGCTCATCTAAGATGGACTGATACAAAGTGGAAAAGTGTTCTGTTGTCTGACAAGTCCACATTTCAAATAGTTTTTGGAAACTGTGGACGTCGTGTCCTCCGGACCAAAGAGGAAAAGAAACATCCGGATTGTTATAGGCGCAAAGTGTAAAAGCCAGCATGTGTGATGGTATGGGGGTGTATTAGTGCCCAAGACATGGGTAACTTACACATCTGTGAAGGCACCATTAATGCTGAAAGGTACATACAGCTTTTGGAGCAACATATGTTGCCATCCAAGCAACGTTATCATGGACGCCCCTGCTTATTTCAGCAAGACAATGCCAAGCCACGTGTTACATCAACGTGGCTTCATTGTAAAAGAGTGCGGGTACTAGACTGGCCTGCCTGTAGTCCAGACCTGTCTCCCATTGAAAATGTGTGGCGCATTATGAAGCCTAAAATAGCACAAGGGAGACCCCCGGACTGTTGAACAACTTAAGCTGTACATCAAGCAAGAATGGGAAAGAATTCCACCTGAGAAGCTTCAAAAATGTGTCTCCTCAGTTCCCAAACCTTTACTGAGTGTTGTTAAAAGGAAAGGCCATGTAACACAGTGGTGAACATGCCCTTTCCCAACTTCTTTGTCACGTGTTGCAGCCATGAAATTCTAAGTTAATTATTATTTGCAAAAAAAAATAAAGTTTATGAGTTTGAACATCAAATATATTGTCTTTGTAGTGCATTCAATTGAATATGGATTGAAAAAGATTTGCAAATCATTGTATTCCATTTATATTTACATCCAACACAATTTCCCAACTCATATGGAAACAGGGTTTGTAAATATGGCTGACGACAGAGCTTTTAAAACTATTGTCATATCATGATAGAGCATGCTGATGATAGGACAGCAACAAGACGACAACATAGTCCTCAACGGACTGTAGAGTCCTTGCTAACGGCTAAAAGCCAGTCCTCAAGGCTGAAACTAAATTACATTAAGAGCAGACATACATTGTGGAAGGGGGGGCACAGGTCCGGTGGCCACGGATGAAGTGCTGTCTGTCCAGAGCCGGGACCTGGGGTGGACCGCTCGCCTGTGCATCGGTTGGGGACATCTCTGCGCTGCTGACCCGTCCCCGCTCGGGATGGTCTCCTGCTGACCCCACTATGGACTGGACTCTCACTATTATGTTAGATCCACTATGGACCGGACTTTCACAATATTATGCTAGACCCACTCGACCCACATCTGCGTTTCTCAGGTTTCTCATTGACATCCCACTGGGTTGAGTTTTTCCTTGCCCTTATGTGGGATCTGAACCGAGGATGTCGTTGTGGCTTGTGCAGCTCTTTGAGAGACTTGTGCCCACATCCAGCAATCTGCACACCTGGAGCTGATGATCAGACCTGCCTTCATAAGCTTTCACAACCTGCCATCCCTCGCCGGAATACAACCTTTCGTTGTCCCGTAAGCGATCGTTAGCTCTTTGCTCTCCGTGTTCTTCCCCGTGCTTGATTTGTCCCCTGTCTTCTCCCTTGTGCCCGCAGTGTTTTCCTTCCCTTGCCCTGGATCTCGACTGCCTCCCTTGATCCTCGACCCCCGCTCTGGACACGGACTCTGACGCCTCTCTCTGCCCCACGGACCTCGCTTGGATCACGGACCCCTTTTGCCTAGCCCCTTTGGATTTGTCTGGTTCCTCAACCAACAACTATGGGAATACTCAACAGCTAATTATTCATACACATAGTCTTCCACCATACACCCCTTTTGGATCTAGTTCACACACACCATTTCTTTGTTGTTTAATTCAATTATATTGTTCATTATTTATTATATACATATAATAAATACATAGAGCAATATTGCCCCCTTGTGCTTCTGTGCTGTCACAACTCCCTCCTCCAACCATAACAGCATCAGCATCTGAACCGAGGATGTCGTTGTGGCTTGTGCAGCCCTTTGAGACACTTGTGATTTAGAGCTATATAAATAAACATTGATTGATTGATTGATTGATACAGGGAGACAAGACAGGACTGCTTACGGTGCCTCTTAAAGGTGGGAAACAGGTGAATATTGGGCGGGGGTATTCAGTCAAAGGCTGGGGTCCAGACTGAGGCCAAGGAACAAAAACTTCATCGCCGAAGTACACATAAACATGTTACATAGAATCAACAAAACTTGCAACAGAGGGGAGGGAGTGGGAGCCACGGAGGTACAACCCGATACCAAATAATATATCGGAATCGCAAGAGGCTGCGATATATAATTGCGATATACACTCGAGGCCACGTCGCCGATTCCTAGTGTCAGAGAGCTGTGCATTTAACATGTTTATTGATGTGTTTTAAAGGTGCAAAATTGCACAGACAAAAGCAAAGTGCATTATAGTTTTGAGCAAATTTGAGCACAACTCAGGCATGCCTGTGTCTTTGTGCGGCAAACTGCTTGTTTTTCCAGAAAGGCCCGTCCTTCCAGCTGTGCGATATATATATATATATATATTTTTTTTTTGTAAGAATCCCCATCAAAAGAGCCATTGTGGTGGAGACCTCCACTGGCCTCAAAGAGGTGTCACAGTAAGCAGGAGTGTCAAAGACGTGTCACTGCTGGGTGGCTGAGCGCATGAAAAATACCCTCTCCGGGGGGATGAAGCTGCAAGTGTGGCTGAAGAAAGAGTGTTTTTTTATGCACGCGTCGGCCTTGACTCGCAGTCGCCTGTTGCATCAACCCTTGTCAATCCTCCAGACAATAGGTCCCCATCCACACGGCAGACAGTTTTCACCTTCAAGGTTGACAGCTATATTTTTTTCAGCCTGACAAGCTGTGCCGGGGAGGAGATCAAAATCTTTGCCTTTATTCGTGAACTGACAACTTTGTTTCGCTAACACTGAAAGTTATATGGCAAACGATTATTGGACGGCTCCGGAGTCGCTTGGAAAAACCGCGGGTTAGGATTCAAAGACACTTCAGTGCTTGGTAATGGGCGCAAAGAGTGCAGGGATGGGAGATATTGTTAGAATAATTATGTATATATTATCACACAACTCTTATGCTTAAGGGCCGTTGCTATAGTTATTATCAATTGTGCTGAAGTTGTACTTTTTCTACTTTCTCGTATCAGTGTTTGTTTGCAGAATCGACCTGCTGACTGCCAAGGCCGAACATCGAGTGCCGTGACACAGACAAAGCAGAGACAGGGCGATATCACGAGTATCAACACATTTGCATTTCATTAATAGTCATATTTTGTGTCTAACTGGAGCTGTCGAGAGGAAGCATGTGGGCAGGACTTTAGAGCGTAGTTTGGATCTGAAACCATAGTACAGCCCAATAAACGTCTCTCCTCAATTGAGCAAAATTGAACTCTGTCTCTGCATGATTCCTTGCTTCTTGTCTGTTTAATAAATGTCATCAGTGTTTGAACCTGACAGATGCGGCCTAAAATCTATATAGCCATACATACTGCAGCCTCCTGTGATAACTATATAAATAATATATTATACATATATATATATATATATATATATATATATATATATATATATATATATATATATATATATATATATATACAGTCGTGGTCAAAAGTTTACATACACTTGTGAAGGACATAATGTCATGGCTGTCTTGAGTTTCCAATCATTTCTACAACTCTTATTTTGTCTTATTTTGCGGCTTCATTGCTTACCAAAATCGTACTAAAAAATTCAGATTTTTGAGTGTCGTGTGTAATGTTCTATATTTTCAATAAAACATATAAAATGTTGGTGTTGTTTACATGAGTCATATTGCAGTCTACATGTATCTCTTATGTGTCACTGCCATCTACTGGTCACACTTCATTCTAGCCTGATTTAGCCATTCCTTTACCACTTTTGACATGTGTTTGGGGTCATTGTCCTGTTGGAACACCCAACTGCGCCCAAGACCCAACCTCCGGGCTGATGATTTTAGCTTGTCCTGAAGAATTTGGAGCTAATCCTCCTTTTTCCATTTTTGTTTCATCTGATCACAGAACTTTCCTCCAGAAGGTCTTATCTTTGTCTGTGTGATGTCAGATGAAACAAAAATGGAACTGTTAGGCCACAATACCCAGCAATATGTTTGGAGGAGAAAAGGTGAGGCCTTTAATCCCAGGAACACCACACCTACCGTCAAGCATGGTGGTGGTAGTATTATGCTCTGGGCCTGTTTTGCCACCAATAGAACTGGTGCTTTACAGAGAGTAAATGGGACAATGAAAAAGGAGGATTACCTCCGAATTCTTCAGGACAACCTAAAATCACCAAACCAAACTCAATGAATGTTTTTTGTGACCAACAAGTATGTGCTCCAATCACTCTATCACAAAAAATAAGAGTTGAACAATTTATTGGAAACTCAAGACAGCCATGACATGATGTTCTTTACAAGTGTATGTAAACTTTTGACCATGACTGTATATATAAATGACAATACTAACAGTTTCCAAAGGCTCCTAATTGACATATACATTACGCCATTACCAGTTGTATTATTTGCTCAACTATTACTAATCTACTTGTTAATTTACCGTATTTTCCGGACTATAAGGCGCACTTAAAATATTTTTTTTCCCCTCAAAACTCGACAGTGCGCCTAATGTACAGAATAATTTTGGTTGTGCTTACCTATCTCGAAGTCATTTTATTTGGTACATGGTGTAATGACAAGTGTGATCAGTAGATGGCAGTCACACATAAAAGATACGTGTAGACTGCAATATGACTCACGTAAACAACACCAACATTTTATATGTCCCATTGAAAATATAGAACATTACACACGGCGCTCAAAAATCTATCAAAATGTTTTAGTAGGACTTTGGTAAGCTATGAAGCCACACCGCTTGATGGATTGTACTGTGCTTCAACATAGGAGTATTATTATGGTGTGTGTATAAGGTAAGACATATTATCTGGCGTTTTGTTTCACAATATTATGCAAAAGCAACGTTTCTTACCTTCTGGTACCTGCTGATGTGTATTTGGGATCTGCATAAGTCCTAAAAATTTCCGCGCGTCCGCCTTTGTAGTCCCTGATGACACCGTAGTCGATAAGTTTCTTCTTTTTCTCTATCTTCTTGTTATGGCACATTCATCCTCCACTGTTGCCATTTCTAATATAAAGTAGTGTAAAGTTCTTACTTATATCTGTCAGTAAACTCGCCATGAAAGCGCTAAAACATACCGGTATAGTGAGTTTACATTATTCACCCAAGGAACTTTAGTTATTAGAGAGTTCCGGTCGGACGGTTTTTCACTGGACACATTTAGGAGCTTTGGAACATAAATGCACAGCAAACTATAGTGTCTCCGTGGTAATTCCCCATGATCAGTACACGCCAAATACTCATTTAAATAAGGCGCAACCTTAGTAAATCACTTACCATATTTTTTGGACTATAAGGCGCACTTAAAATCCTTTCATTTTCTCAAAACTTGACAGTGCGCCTTATAACCCGGTGCGCCTAATGTACAGAATAATTTTGGTTGTGCTTACCGACTTTGAAGCTACTTTTTTTCGTGTAAACTGCAATATGATGGCAGTCACACATAAGAGATACATGTAGACTGCAATATGACTCACGTAAACAACACCAACATTTTATATGTTTTATTGAAAATATAGAACATTACACACGGTGCTGAAAAATCTATCAAAATGTTTTAGTACGATTTTGGTAAGCTATGAAGCCACACCGCTTGATGGATTGTACTGTGCTTCAACACAGGAGTATTATTATGGTGTGTGTATAAGGTAAGACATATTATCTGGCGTTTTGTTTCGCAATATTATGCAAAAGCAACATTTCTTACCTTTTGGTACCTGCTGATCTGTATTTGGGATCTTCATAAGTCCCGAAAATTTCCGTGCGTCCGCCTTTGTAGTCCGTACCGACACCGTAGTCGATAAGCTTCTTCTTTGTCTCTATCTTCTTGTTATGGGACATTCATCCTCCACTGTTGCCATTTCTAAGATAAAGTAGTGTAAAGTTCTTACTTATATCTGTCAGTAAACTCACCATGAAAGCACTAAAACATACCGGTGTAGTGAGCTTACATTATTCACCCAAGGAACTTTAGTTATTAGAGAGTTAAAACACGGTACTGTGAATACCTAAAATGTAATACGCATGTTTTTTGGATACTTTACATTGGGACAAATTTCCAATCCAAGGTCTGTAAATTGCGGTTTGCGGTACCTTGGTTTTATCTAAAGTTTAGTCGGGGTGTATTTTGAATGGAAAATTCCCAGCGAGAGCCTCCTTATTCGTCTTTGCACTGACGGATCGACCTGATCGCTCACCGTATGACGGGTAACCATCTGCACTTAAAGGGGAACTGCACTTTTTGGGGGAATTTTGCCTATCCTTCACAATAAATATGAAAGACATGACTACGGATGGATTTTTATTTTATTTTTTTAATGCATTCTAACTTGTAAATAAAAGTCTGCTTACAAGCCGATGGAAGCTCCGCTATTTTGCCCATAAAATCCGATAAATAACCATTCAAAAAGCGTCAACAATACTCCATTTACATTTCGCGACTTGAATATTAACAATTATTAGTAATATTGTTATTATCAATCAATCAATGTTTATTTATATAGCCCTAAATCACAAGTGTCTCAAAGGGCTGTACAAGCCACAACGACATCCTCGGTACAGAGCCCACATACGTAATATATTATTATATTATATTATATTATATTATATATATATATATATATATATATATATATATATATATATATATATATATATATATATATATATATATATATATAAATATATATATATATATATATTATATTATATTATATTATATTATAAGCGCTAACGCAGACGGACTATTTATCGCGGCAACGTGATCACTTCCTGTGAGTCTGATGCTTCCTCGCTTCCTGTAAGTTTACTCTAGTTCATAAATCTTGTCTCTCACCTGGACAGAAGAAGTTTGAGTAGGTATTCCGACAAAGTTGGTACACTTTGACAGCCATTTAGGATGGGAAAATGGCCAGAACGAACACGAAAAGACGCTTGTTCCACCCCGTCTCCCCACCCTGCTTGTCAGGTTCAAACACTGATGACATCTATTAAACAAGACAAGAAGCAAGGAATCAAACAGAGACAGAATTCAATTTGGCTCAGTGAGGAGAAACGTGTACATCTGTACCCTTGGACAGTGTCATTACGCTCTGCCGAAAGATTGTACGCCTCTTCTTTTATTTGGACTTTCCCTGATTACATGGCAACAGCTGTTTCTAAAGGGACGGGGGTCGTAAACAGCCGCCGCCTTTGATTACAAAACAGTTCAAAAGAAAAGGTCGGTTCAAAGCAAAGGTCGTAAAAGAGTTAAAAAAAGAGGTACCTGGAAATGTTGTAGGTATACAACTAAAATGTATAGATTGGCACGACCTTGTTAACGTGCTAGCTGTTAGCCTGTTACACTTTAGCTAATGTTGTAGGCGTAAAACTAAAGGTTATGGATATTGTTACTTGGCACTATCTTGCAAGCATGCTAACTGTGAACATGTTAGCCAATTTTGTAAGTTTAAATAATGACTATTATTACTTGGCCAGATCTTGCTATTATGCTTAGTGTTAGCATTTCAGCCAATTTTGTAGGTATAAAACTCAAAGTTATGGTTTTTGTCTCTTGGCACAATCTTGTTAGCATGCTATCTGTTAGCCTGTGCTCAATCTAGCCAATTTTTAGGTGTAAAACTAAACGTTAATGGATATTGTAACTTCGCACATTCTTGTTAGCATGATAATTGTTAGCATATTAGCCAATTTGGTAGGTGTAAAATATAAATCATGAATATTGTTACTTGGCACTGTCTCGCCAGCATGCTAAGTGTTAACATTTTAGCCAATTTTGAAGGTATACAATTAAAAAAAATGGATTTAGTTTTTGGCGCTGTCTTGCTATCATGCTACGTGCTAGCATTTTAGCCAGTTTTATCGGTACGTTACTTGGCACAATCTTGTTAGCAGGCTAACTGTTAGCCTCCTAACATTTTAGCCAATTTTTTAGGTATACAACTAATATATATAATAGTATATAATATAATTAATTCATTTATTTAAGAAAAATAATTATTATAAGTATATAATAACTAACTTTTTTTTAAGGGCTTTATAGGCAGAATTGAGCGTCTTCCATAGGCTCCATTGTAAGCTGACTTTTGATCGCATTTATTTAATATTTGGAAAGCAAAAAAAAAAAAAAACATTCATCATCACGTCTCTCATAATGAATGTGAACGATAAGCAAAATTCCAAAAATAAAAGTGCAGTTCCCCTTTAAATGTAAAAAAAAACAAAAAACAGATGATAATCATTTAAAGAAACAATCTCTCTCAGGTTTCAATGTTCAGTTACAAAATAAATCTATTAAAGTAAAAGTGGATTAAATACTGCATGTACTGTAATACCTTGTAGTACTTTTTCACTCAGTCAATTCACTCCCTCAGAACCTACCGTGGTAATTATTCTTGATATAAGGATTAATATCCAATTTAAAAGCACAGGCCTGTTATTAACTTGACTACAGTGGGGGGAGAACCTTTTGTCGGGTTATTTCAGGTCAATGATGACTTTTGGCTTAGCGGGAGATTGCAAATTGTCCAGGTAAGTTTACTCATATCATTGATTCTAATATCGTATAGTGCTCGGTCTCCTAGGGTCTGCAAACCGTATCAAAGATGAAAGTGCAGAGAGACCAGTTACTGGGGAGACTTTGCAAAGCGTATTATTTTCTTCATAAGTCTCTATAGTATCGAAATATGTGATGTAATACATTGTCACTGTATGCATCTTTGAAAATACTGACATCATAAACTAGATTGATCTATCTATGAATCTATAAATTGTAGTTGTATACCTACAAAATTGGCTAAAATGTTTGGAGGCTAACAGTTAGCCTGCTAACAAGATTGTGCCAAGTAACGTACCGATAAAACTGGCTAAAGTTCTAACACTTAGCATGATAGCAAGACAGCGACAAAAACTAAATCCATTATTTTACATTTTATACCTCCAAAATTGTCTAAAATGTTAACACTTGACATCCGCAAAGTAACAATATCCATTAACGTTTAGTTGTACACCTACAAAATTGGCTAGATTGATCACAGGCTAACAGATAGCATGCTAACAAGATTGTGCCAAGTGACAAAAAACATAACTGAGTTTTTTACCTACAAAAATGGCTGAAATGCTAACACTTAGCATGCTAGCAAGATCTGGCCAAGTAATAATAGTAATTATTAAAACCTACAAAATTGGCTAACATGTTCACAGTTAGCATGCTAGCAAGATAGCGCCAAGTAACAATATCCATAACCTTCAGTTTTACGCCTACAAAATTAGCTAAAGTGTTAACAGGCTAACAGCTAGCATGTTAACAAGGTCGTGCCAATCTATAAATTTGAGTTGTATACCTACAAAATTGGCTAAAATGTACGGAGGCTAACAGTTCGCCTGCTAACCAGATTGTGCCAAGTAACGTACCGATAAAACTGGCTAAAATGCTAACACTTAGCATGATAGCAAGACAGCGCCAAAAACTAAACCCATTATTTTAAATGTTATACCTTCAAAATTAGCTAAAATGTCAACACTTAACATGCTGGTGAGACAGTGCCAAGTAACAATATTTATGATTTATATTTTACACCTATGAAATTGGCTAATATGCTAACAATTATCGTGCTAACAACACCTAAAAAATTGGCTAAAATGTTAGGCCTGCTAACAAGATCGTGCCAAGTAACGTACCGATAGAACTGGCTAAAATGCTAACACTTAGCATGATAGCAAGACAGCGGCAAAAACTAAATCCATTATTTTAAATTTTATACCTTATCATGCTAACAAGAATGTGCGAAGTTACAATATCCATTAACGTTTAGTTTTACACCTAAAAAATTGGCTAGATTGATCACAGGCTAACAGATAGCATGCTAACAAGATTGTGTCAAGTGAAAAAGACATAACTGAGTTTTATACCTACAAAATGGGATGAAATGCTAACACTTAGCATCCTAGCAAGATCTGGCCAAGTAACAATAGTCATTATTTTGTATTTTATACCTGCAAAAGTTGGTACAAATGCTAAAAGGGCAGCTGTTAGCATGCTAGATGCCAACGCTGTAGTACACAACCATGACAGCAGCAAGTACAGAGATTGCTCAATGTTTTGAATGAGCATTTTGACTTTGGATCAGTTTGAATCGGTTGAGAAATGTCATAATAGGCTACAGTAGTTGATTCTGTAATACACCAAAATTCCATCCATCCATCCATCTTCTTCCGCTTATCCGAGGTCGGGTCGCGGGGGCAGCAGCCTAAGCAGGGAAGACCAGACTTCCCTCTCCCCAGCCACTTGGTCCCGAGGCGTTCCCAGGCCAGCCGTGAGAGATAGTCTTCCCAACGTGTCCTGGGTCTTCCCCGTGGCCTCCTACCGGTTGGACGTGCCCGAAACACCTCCCTAGGGAGGCGTTCGAGGGGCATCCTGACCAGATGCCCGAACCACCTCATCTGGCTCCTCTCCATGTGGAGGAGCAGCGGCTTAACTTTGAGCTCCTCCCGGATGACAGAGCTTCTCACCCTATCTCTAAGGGAGAGCCCCGCCACCCGGCGGAGGAAGCTCATTTCGGCCGCTTGTACCCGTGATCTTGTCCTTTTGGTCATAACCCAAAGCTCATGACCATGGGTGAGGATGGGAACGTAGATCGACCGGTAAATTGAGAGCTTTGCCTTCCGGCTCAGCTCCTTCTTCAACACAACGGATCCGCATTACTGAAGACGCCGCACCGATCCGCCTGTCGACCTCACGATCCACTCTTCCCTCACTCGTGAACAAGACTCTGAGATACTTGAACTCCTCCACTTGGGGCAAGATCTCCTCCCCAAACTGGAGATGGCACCCTTTTCCGGGCGAGAACCATGGACTCGGACTTGGAGGTGCTGATTCCCATCCCAGTCGCTTCACACTCGGCTGCGAACCGATCCGGTGAGAGCTGAAGATCCTGGCCAGATGAAGCCATCAGGACCACATCATCTGCAAAAAGAAGAGACCTAATCCTGCAGCCACCAAACAGGATCCCCTCAACGCCCTGACTGTGCCTAGAAATGATGTCCATAAAAGTTATGAACAGAATGGGTGACAAAGGGCAGCCTTGGCGGAGTCCAACCCTCACTGGAAACGTGTCCGACTTCCAAAATGATCAATTTCAAATTTTTGGGAGATTTAAAGTTCCTTTAAATCGAATCAGATTCGTCCTTTCTGTTTGCAACCTCCATTCCAATTCAGGGACTCGATGCATCTGAGAGGCATTCTCAATTCTGTTACACACAACATTGCTGAGTCGGTCCCCAGTTGGGTGCCAGCTAACGACACCCGCCCGCGGTAGATGGATAGCCGGGCCGCATCTCGCTTTAGTGGCGAAGGCCAGCTTGGCCACATTAAAAGCACAACAGTGTCGCTGCAACACTGTTTGGCATGCTGCTCGGATTCTGCGCGTTAGTCACACAGAGTCACCCCCGGGGGGGATACTCCCTGGCTGTGCTGATCACTCGCCTGCACCTCCTGGCCCTGAGAAATCAACGGCCAGGATTTATAGATTTACCTTAGATTGGCTGTCCCACATTTGTACCCCCATAAATACTTTCACAGCTTTCCTAATGCCACTGTGGGGAATACACAAGGTTACTGTAGACGTGGGAGAAAAGCGCCTCAGACAAGTCGCAAAACTCGCTCGGACAGCATCAAACGTCGGTATCGGACTACATACTGAGTGGCGTTGGCACTCCGAAGGTCTCCTAGAACAGGGGTGTCAAACCGGTTTTCATTGAGGGCCATGTCGCAGTTACGGCTTGTAACAGCGCATAATGTACATACCCCAAAACCAGTGAAGTTGGCACGTTGTGTAAATGGTAAATAAAAACAGAATACAATGATTTGCAAATCCTTTTCAACTTATATTCAATTGAATATACTGCAAAGACAAGATACGTTGTTATTTTTTGCAAATATCAGCTCATTTGGTAAGCCAAATTGCTTTTGCATAATAGGGCGAAATAAAACACCAGATAATGTGTCCCAATAGGTACCATTTTGGGGTCCGTATGTGATACCATAATAATACCGTATGGTGAAGCAAAGTACGTCTGACTATGGTCGCCAATAGGTACCATTTTGGGGTCCGTATACAGACACCATAATAAAACCGTATGGTGAAGCACAGTACGTCTGACTATGGTAGCCAAACTGCGGCAACAGTCCATCAAGTGTTGTGGCTTCGTAGCTTGCCAAAGTCTAAATAAAACATTTTGACAGAATTTTGAGCGCCGTGTGTAATATACGTGTAATGTAATACTTGCAGAATATTTGCAAATCATTTCCAACTTATATTCAATTGAATAGACTGCAAAGACAAGATACTTAACGTTCGTACTGGAAAACGTGATTTTTTTGCAAATATTAGCTCGTTTGGTAAGCAAAATCGCTTTTGCACAATAGGGCGGAACAAAACGCCAGATAATGTGTCCCAATAGGTACCATTTTGGGGTCCGTATACACACACCATAATAATACCGTATGTTGAAGCACAGTACGTCTGACTATGGTAGCCAAAATGCGCCGACAATCCATCAAGTGTTGTGGCTTCGTAGCTTGCCAAAGTCGGACTAACACATTTGGAAGCGCCTCAGACAAGTCGCAAACTCGCACGGACAACATGAAACGTGGGTGTCGGACTAGATACTGAGTGAGGTTTGCACTCCGAAGATCTCCTAGAACAGGGATGTCAAACTGGTGTTCATTCAACCTATATTCTATTGAATAGACTGCAAAGACAAGATACTTAATATTCGTACTGGAAAACTTTTTTTTTTTTAAATATTAGCTCATATGGTAAGCAAAATTGGTTTTGCATAATAGGGCGAAACAAAACGCCAGATAATGTGTGATAGGTGCCATTTTGGGGTCCGTATACACACACCATAATAATATCATATGGTGAAGCACAGTACGTCTGACTATGGTAGACAAAATGCGCCGACAATCCATCAAGTGTTGTGGCTTCGTAGCTTACCAAAGTCGGACTAAAACATTTGGAAGCGCCTCAGACAAGTCGCAAACTTGCACGGACAACATGAAACGTCGGTGTCGGACTACATACTGAGTGAGGTTTGCACTCCGAAGATCTCCTAGAACAGGGATGTCAAACTGGTGTTCATTGAGGGCCACGTCGCAGTTGTGGCTGCCATCAGAGGGGCCGCTTGTAACAGCGAATAATGTACAAAACCCAAAACGAGTGAAGTTGGCACGTTGTGTAAATGGTAAATAAAAACAGAATACAATGATTTGCAAATCCTTTTCAACTTATATTCAATTGAATAGACTGCAAAGACAAGATACGTTGTTATTTTTTGCAAATATCTGCTCATTTGGTAAGCCAAATTGCTTTTGTATAATAGGGCGGAACAAAACATCAGATAATGTGTCCCAATAGGTACCATTTTGGGGTCCGTATACACACACCATAATAATACCGTATGGTGAAGCACAGTACGTCTGACTATGGTAGCCAAAATGCGCCGACAATCCATCAAGTGTTGTGGCTTCGTAGCTTGCCAAAGTCGGACTAACACATTTGGAAGCGCCTCAGACAAGTCTCAAACTCGCACGGACAACATGAAACGTCAGTGTCGGACTAGATACTGAGTGAGGTTTGCACTCCGAAGATCTCCTAGAACAGGGATGTCAAACTGGTGTTCATTGAGGGCCACGTCGCAGTTGTGGCTGCCATCAGAGGGGCCGCTTGTAACAGCGAATAATGTACAAAACCCAAAACCAGTGAAGTTGGCACGTTGTGTAAATGGTAAATAAAAACAGAATACAATGATTTGCAAATCCTTTTCAACTTATATTCAATTGAATAGACTGCAAAGACAAGATACGTTGTTATTTTTTGCAAATATCAGCTCATTTGGTAAGCAAAATTGCTTTTGCATAATAGGGCGAAATAAAACACCAGCTAATGTGTCCCAATAGGTACCATTTTGGGGTCCGTATGTGATACCATAATAATACCGTATGGTGAAGCAAAGTACGTCTGACTATGGTCGCCAATAGGTACCATTTTGGGGTCCGTATACAGACACCATAATAATACCGTATGGTGAAGCACAGTACGTCTGACTATGGTAGCCAAACTGCGGCAACAGTCCATCAAGTGTTGTGGCTTCGTAGCTTGCCAAAGTCTAAATAAAACATTTTGACAGAATTTTGAGCGCCGTGTGTAATATACGTGTAATGTAATACTTGCAGGATATTTGCAAATCATTTCCAACTTATATTCAATTGAATAGACTGCAAAGACAAGATACTTAACGTCCGTACTGGAAAACATGATTTTTTTGCAAATATTAGCTCGTTTGGTAAGCCAAATTGCTTTTGCATAATAGGGCGGAACAAAACACCAGATAATGTGTCCCAATAGGTACCATTTTGGGGTCCGTATACACACACCATAATAATACCGTATGGTGAAGCACAGTACGTCTGACTATGGTAGCCAAAATGCGCCGACAATCCATCAAGTGTTGTGGCTTCGTAGCTTGCCAAAGTCGGACTAACACATTTGGAAGCACCTCAGACAAGTCGCAAACTCGCATGGACAACATGAAACGTGGGTGTCGGACTAGATACTGAGTGAGGTTTGCACTCCGAAGATCTCCTAGAACAGGGATGTCAAACTGGTGTTCATTCAACCTATATTCTATTGAATAGACTGCAAAGACAAGATACTTAATGTTCGTACTGGAAAACTTTTTTTTTTTTAAATATTAGCTCATATGGTAAGCAAAATTGGTTTTGCATAATATGGCGAAACAAAACACCAGATAATGTGTGATAGGTGCCATTTTGGGGTCCGTATACACACACCATAATAATATCATATGGTGAAGCACAGTACGTCTGACTATGGTAGACAAAATGCGCCGACAATCCATCAAGTGTTGTGGCTTCGTAGCTTACCAAAGTCGGACTAAAACATTTGGAAGCGCCTCAGACAAGTCGCAAACTTGCACGGACAACATGAAACGTCGGTGTCAGACTACATACTGAGTGAGGTTTGCACTCCGAAGATCTCCTAGAACAGGGATGTCAAACTGGTGTTCATTGAGGGCCACGTCGCAGTTGTGGCTGCCATCAGAGGGGCCGCTTGTAACAGCGAATAATGTACAAAACCCAAAACGAGTGAAGTTGGCACATTGTGTAAATGGTAAATAAAAACAGAATACAATGATTTGCAAATCCTTTTCAACTTATATTCAATTGAATAGACTGCAAAGACAAGATGCGTTGTTATTTTTTGCAAATATCTGCTCATTTGGTAAGCCAAATTGCTTTTGCATAATAGGGCGGAACAAAACACCAGATACTGTGTCCCAATAGGTACCATTTTGGGGTCCGTATACACACACCATAATAATACCGTATGTTGAAGCACAGTACGTCTGACTATGGTAGCCAAAATGCGCCGACAATCCATCAAGTGTTGTGGCTTCGTAGCTTGCCAAAGTCGGACTAACACATTTGGAAGCGCCTCAGACAAGTCGCAAACTCGCACGGACAACATGAAACGTGGGTGTCGGACTAGATACTGAGTGAGGTTTGCACTCCGAAGATCTCCTAGAACAGGGATGTCAAACTGGTGTTCATTCAACCTATATTCTATTGAATAGACTGCAAAGACAAGATACTTAATGTTCGTACTGGAAAACTTTTTTTTTTTTAAATATTAGCTCATATGGTAAGCAAAATTGGTTTTGCATAATATGGCGAAACAAAACACCAGATAATGTGTGATAGGTGCCATTTTGGGGTCCGTATACACACACCATAATAATATCATATGGTGAAGCACAGTACGTCTGACTATGGTAGACAAAATGCGCCGACAATCCATCAAGTGTTGTGGCTTCGTAGCTTACCAAAGTCGGACTAAAACATTTGGAAGCGCCTCAGACAAGTCGCAAACTTGCACGGACAACATGAAACGTCGGTGTCGGACTACATACTGAGTGAGGTTTGCACTCCGAAGATCTCCTAGAACAGGGATGTCAAACTGGTGTTCATTGAGGGCCACGTCGCAGTTGTGGCTGCCATCAGAGGGGCCGCTTGTAACAGCGAATAATGTACAAAACCCAAAACGAGTGAAGTTGGCACATTGTGTAAATGGTAAATAAAAACAGAATACAATGATTTGCAAATCCTTTTCAACTTATATTCAATTGAATAGACTGCAAAGACAAGATACGTTGTTATTTTTTGCAAATATCAGCTCATTTGGTAAGCAAAATTGCTTTTGCATAATAGGGCGAAATAAAACACCAGATAATGTGTCCCAATAGGTACCATTTTGGGGTCCGAATACACACACCATAATAATACCGTATGGTGAAGCAAAGTACGTCTGACTATGGTCGCCAATAGGTACCATTTTGGGGTCCGTATACAGACACCATAATAATACCGTATGGTGAAGCACAGTACGTATGACTATGGTAGCCAAACTGCGGCAACAGTCCATCAAGTGTTGTGGCTTCGTAGCTTGCCAAAGTCTAAATAAAACATTTTGACAGAATTTTGAGCGCCGTGCGTAATATACGTGTAATGTAATACTTGCAGAATATTTGCAAATCATTTCCAACTTATATTCAATTGAATAGACTGCAAAGACAAGATACTTAACGTCCGTACTGGAAAACATGATTTTTTTGCAAATATTAGCTCGTTTGGTAAGCAAAATTGCTTTTGCACAATAGGGCGGAACAAAACACCAGATAATGTGTCCCAATAGGTACCATTTTGGGGTCCGAATACACACACCATAATAATACCGTATGTTGAAGCACAGTACGTCTGACTATGGTAGCCAAAATACACCGACAATCCATCAAGTGTTGTGGCTTCGTAGCTTGCCAAAGTCGGACTAAAACATTTTGAAGCGCCTCAGACAAGTCGCAAACTCGCACGGACAACATGAAACGTCGGTGTCGGACTAGATACTGAGGGAGGTTTGCACTCCGAAGAACTCCTAGAACAGGGATGTCAAACTGGTGTTCATTCAACCTATATTCTATTGAATAGACTGCAAAGACAAGATACTTAATGTTCGTACTGGAAAACTTTTTTTTTTTAAAATATTAGCTCATATGGTAAGCAAAATTGGTTTTGCATAATAGGGCGAAACAAAACGCCAGATAATGTGTGATAGGTGCCATTTTGGGGTCCGTATACACACACCATAATAATATCATAAGGTGAAGCACAGTACGTCTGACTATGGTAGACAAAATGCGCCGACAATCCATCAAGTGTTGTGGCTTCGTAGCTTACCAAAGTCGGACTAAAACATTTGGAAGCGCCTCAGACAAGTCGCAAACTTGCACGGACAACATGAAACGTCGGTGTCGGACTACATACTGAGTGAAGTTTGCACTCCGAAGATCTCCTAGAACAGGGATGTCAAACTGGTGTTCATTGAGGGCCACGTCGCAGTTGTGGCTGCCATCAGAGGGGCCGCTTGTAACAGCGAATAATATACAAAACCCAAAACGAGTGAAGTTGGCACATTGTGTAAATGGTAAATAAAAACAGAATACAATGATTTGCAAATCCTTTTCAACTTATATTCAATTGAATAGACTGCAAAGACAAGATACGTTGTTATTTTTTGCAAATATCAGCTCATTTGGTAAGCAAAATTGCTTTTGCATAATAGGGCGAAACAAAACGCCAGATAATGTGTCCCAATAGGTGCCATTTTGGGGTCCGTATACACACACCATAATAATACCGCATGGTGAAGCACAGTACGTCTGACTATGGTAGCCAAAATGCGCCGACAATCCATCAAGTGGTCGTTTTCGGTTTCTTTGATCTATTGTGATCCACAGGAAGATCTTGTTTTGACCCGAGATCTATAAAGCGGAGAGGAAGCGTGCATCCAGGCATCTTTTCTTTGAACAGTTTTGTGACCGAGAGCAACAGCTTTTTACGACCCCATCTCCCCTTCGAAACAGCTGTTGCTATGTAATCAGGGAAAGTCCAAATAAAAGAGGAGGCGTGCAACCATTTCGTCAGAGCGTGGTGGAAGACTGTTCAAAAGTACAGCCCAGACGTTTCTCCTCATGAGCCAAATTGAATCCTGTCTCTGTTTAATTCCTTGCTTCTTGTCTGTTTAATAGATGTCATCGGTGTTTGAACCTGACAGTGAGACGCCGTTAAAAACAATATTTAACAGTAAAAATATGGCAGCTCAATCAACAGAATTTTAACGCAAAAAAAAAAAAGGTATTTTTTTTCAATTTACAGTAATATGCTGTAACAAACACCGTAAAATGTATTGTCACTTTTATTAATTTGGTGGGTAGTTTGCTGTAAAGTTAAATATTTTTATTTAGACAAAAACTGTTTGGAAAGTATGTTAACATACTGTAATATTTGATGCAATATTGGATACTATAGTAAAAAAAAAAAAGGCATGCAATTTCAAGCAGTACACAGTGTTTACCACACATTCATTTATTTGTTGCGGCCCGCCACGAAATAATTAAAGCCGCCACAAATCTTTTTTTTTTTTTTTTTTTGTCCAGCTTCTCAGGCAAATCATATAGTTGATGTAGATGCCCATATCGGCTGTTCAGATTTACTTTACTAAAGAGAAGTGTAGGATCAAGATTTTTGGAGCTCTTTGTTCAGTGGATCAGATGTTTGACGAAGCTTTGTGTCTATCTACCACCACTACTGTTTTCTGTTTATTTGTTACTGACTGTGGCAGGACACCTCTGCCTCTGTTTCACTTTATGTTGCTGGTAAATAATATGGTTGTAGTAGTAGGCTAAAGTTAAATTATTTAGTATGCACTAATTAAAGGGGCAGAGCTTTAAGAGACCTTTTAGCTTTTATATTTTTATAAGATATATTTTTTGTAAGAACCACAATTAATAAATATATTTCAGTGAATAACTTATTGTTCAAATCTGTATATAAATATGTACTTAAAGTGTTGTAATTATATTGTAAAATGGATGGATGGATGGACGTTTAAAACAAAACTGTTATTATTAATTAGTAAGTATACATTTTTTGAGCCTTTTTAGAGAAAATCATATCATTGTAGTAAATTATGCAAATTACTCGATGATGTCATGGGGACCACACCCATAGCCACGCCCCCACAGCCACAGGTAACTTGGCAGTTTATGGGAAACACTGCTACATATATTTTTTCTGTCAAAATGAACAAAATCTATGACATTTAGTGAGAAAATATGAAGTACTTTATTGACACGTATCATTTCCAGGTGTTTGCGGGCCAGATAAAATGATGTGGCGTGCCAAATGTGGCCCCCGGGCCTTGACTTTGACACCTGTGCCCTAGAAGGTTGTAAGGACAGTTAAATAAACCTCCCCCTACTGAAATAAATGAAACAACTTCGGTCTTAATTCTCATCTAAGTCATTTAGGATAAATTATTGAGGCACATTACTTCACTTCGGATTTCAGGCTACCCAGTTCGGACAACTTCATGAAACTTGCAAGCTGGGAGCGCATGAAATATGCATGGTGAAGCCATCACTCTCTTCATAATGAATACGCCTACCTTTAGAATTGACACTTCTGCCTTCCAAGTGACTTTGACTCGCAAAACCCAGGGGTGGCCGTGACCGAGTATTTGTATGTCTCCCGTTTGTGTGAAGGAAGTCTGCAGAAGTGAGTTCGGCCCTGAACCACCGGAAGACGACGTTGAAATGTGAGTATTTATCTAGTCAACAATATTGACATAAGTACTCGGGATTGGACAATATTGACAAAAATGTACAGTACAGGCCAAACGTTTGGACACACCTTCTCATTCGGTGTGTGTTCCTTATTTGCATGACTACCGTATTTTCCAAACCATAGGGCGCACCGGGTTATAAGGCGCACTGCTGATGAATGGTCTGTTTTTGATATTTTTTCATATATAAGGCGCACCGGATTATAGGGCGCGTTAAAATTAATTAAAATCAACATAAAAAACACAATATATACATTATATATCAATATAGATCAATACAGTCTGCATGGATACAGTCCGTAAGCACACATGATTGTATTTCTTTAAGAAAAAAAAAAAAGAAAAAAATAATAATAATTAAACACCTCCCACCCCCTCCGTGGGACAAATTTTCCAGCGTTGATCGGTCCGCAGCTACAAAAAGGTTCTGGTCTACATAACATGTGATGGTGGTTCTTTGGTCAAAATGTTGCATAGATGATGTTTTACAGATCATCTTCAAGTCAGAACTCTCTAATAACTAAAGTTCCTTGTGTGAATAATGTAAAGTCACTACACCGGTATGTTTTAGCGCTTTCATGGCGAGTTTACTGACAGATGTAAGTAAGAACTTTACACTACGTTATATTAGAAATGGCAACAGTGGAGGTTGAATGTCCCATAACAAGAAGATAGAGACAAAGACGAAGCTTATCGACTACGGTGTCGGCACGGACTGCAAAGGCGGATGCGTGCAAATTTCCAGGACTTATGCAGATCCCAAATACAGATCAGCAGGCACCAGAAGGTAAGAAAAGTTGTGTTTGCATAATATTGCGAAAGAAAACTTCACTGGTTTTGGAAAAAATTGTATAAATACATTTTACAGCGACTTTATGAAATGTACTGTGGTTTTACAGCATTGTACTGTACTGTGTTTTTTGACCATAAAATGCTGGCATCAGAGCGGTCAGTTTTTTTACTGTAAAAAAACCCGGTGGTATTGTTTCCCTATTCACAATATTCACTTACACGTTTTTACGGTAAAACCCGGCAGCTAAATTGCCAGAATTTTACTGTAAAAATGCAGTTTTATATTTATGGTTAAAAAAAAACACTGTAAATTTTACAGTAAAATTCTATCAACTGAGCTGCCAGTTTTTTCCTTTTAAAGAAATGCTGAAAAAAAAACACTGTAAATTTTACGTAAATTTTTTTGCGACTGACCTGTCAGCTTTTTACTGTAAAATCTACATTTTTTTTTTACATTGTAAATAAAATAAAAAAAATAAAATGCATAGACCAGGGGTGTCCAAAGTGCGGCCCGGGGGCCATTTGTGGCCCGCAGGTCATTTTTTAACGGCCCCACGGCACATTTTAAAAATACGATTGAAAAAAATTAAAAGTGGTATAAAAGAGCAAACAGGTGAAATGTAACAAGAAAATGTCACAATGTTTACTCTAATAACACAAAGCTGCCATGCAGGCTGTTTCTTTCTTTAAAAAATAATAATGAATCAAAATCAATGTCATTATGAATTATTGACCTATTCAAGGCTCCAATTACATCACATTTGAGATATTTTTGGGGAAAATGTTGCATATTTTGTGTTTTCCATATAAATAACTGAGCTGTTTTTTATAAAGAAGGGCCTAAAACGAACAAACGAAAAACATAAACAACAATAAAACGTATAATTAACGGATAGATCTGAAGTTGATCTCGAGATTATTGTGTTAAAAGTAAACAGTAAAAAAAAAAAGGAATTTATTTTTCAACACTATAATTATTTGGATCCCCAATAATTGTAGTGTGATTTGTTTTTAAGTGTCATTGCTCAAAAAATAATAATGAATTAAAATCAATGTTGTTATGAGTTATTGACCTTTTTAAGGCTCCAATTATTATATAATCTCAAATATTCCACTTAAAAATTTTATTGTGTGAAAATATTGCATATTTTGTATTTTTTCCATAAAAAAACATGGTTTTCTTTGACAACAAGAGCATACAACTTAAATCTTTAAAACCGTTATATTGACAGATAGACCTAATGTTGATCTAGAGCAGGGGTGTCCAAACTTTTTCCAATGAGGGCCGCACACGGAAAAATTAAAGCATGCTGGGGCCCTTTTGATATTTTTCATTTTCAAACCATAACAAAATATATGGATTCATTTTTATTTTTTTTACCTTTAGGGCTCCCGGGGACCATACAGGGTCGAAGTCATTAAAATGTTAAAAACAAGTCAAATTATTATTTGTTTTTAATTTATTTAACGCTTACAGTAAATCTCTACAGTATATCAACTTCATGTTGATATAAAGTTAAAAAAAACTAAAAGGTTTTATGCCTTTTCTGTCAAAGACAACTTTGTTTTTTATAATAAAACTGAAATATGCAGTATTTTTTCCCCACTGCCCAAAACATTCAGAAAGCAATGTTTGATGTGAAGTAATTAGAGCCTTAAAAAGATCAATAATGCAGGACACCATTGATTTTAATTCATTATTATTTTTGAGTAATCACAGTGAAAAGATCAATAAAATCCCATTAAATATATTTGGGATCCAAAAGGTGGCCCACTCATAAAGTGATACATTTTCATTAGTTTTTTTTTTTACTTTTAACAATTAAGTTACGAGAACAACTTCAGATATATCTATTATTTTGTTTGTTTTATGCTCTTTTGTCAAAGAAAACGTTGATGTTTTTGTATGGCAACCACACAATGTATGCAATATTTTCCACATAAAACATTTTAAAGTGAAATATTTGAAATAATTGGAGCCTTGAATAGGTCTTTTTTTTTTTTTTTTTGAGCAATGGCAAAAAAATAAAATAAAGATAGACAAAAGAAAAAAAAAACAGCCTGCATGGCAGCTTTGTGTCAACATTGCAACTTTTTCTCGTTAGATTTCACCTCATTCCACTTTTTTTTTTAATGTTTTTTATTTATTTTTGCAATAGCATTTCCAGAATGTGTGGCGGGCCGGTAAACAATTAGCTGCGGGCCGCAAATGGCCCCCGGGCCGCACTTTGGACACCGCTGATCTAGAGATTTAAAACTTGAATAATAATAAAAAATAATAATACTGAATAATGACACATTTTTTATATTTTTTGAACCTAAACCCTTCGGGGTCCCCGGGATCAAGCCTGAGTGGATGCCTAAATGTATATTTTTTATACATATATTGTATTGGTTTTTAAAATAAAAAATATCAAAATGGCCCCCGCTTGCTTTGATTTTTCAGAATGCGGCCCTCTGTGGAAAAAGTTTGGACACCCCTGGCATAGGCAATGGTGTAATAATATCATTCACTGTTAGAAGTGGCCCTCTGAGGGCCAACATAACTACAATATGGCCCTCAATTAAAAGGAGTTTGACACCCCTGCTTTAGTTGAATATCCCCGGTCTGGATTGACCTGGGGATTGAGATTGTAAAATGGGGGAAAAAAATGAATGTATATTAAATATTGTAATGAGGAGCGCATACAGTATTTGCAGCCGCAGTATCAAGCAGAAAAAGCACAACACAAATCTTCATCCCAGTCAATTTACAAAAGGTTAGCATTCATCTTGTTCAAATCTTACCTGATAAATTCCCCGGTAACTCGATATTTCCACAAGGGGGGAGGTACATTTGTCATCGTTGGGGTGGCGGACGGAAGTCAGCCACAGATGGAGACCCCCGCCCCCCCCCGTCATGTGAGGTATGAGGTATGAGGGTCAGAGCAGATGAGCACACGAGATGGACGACCCTGTTGGTTTGGATCTGAACCGCAGAAGTTTAATGAAGCATGTAGAAAAAAAGCAGCCCAATACTGTTAAATATTACTACAAAACCCAAAACCGGTGAAGTTGGCACGTTGTGTAATTCGTAAATAAAAAGATAATACAATGATTTGCAAATCCTTTTCAACTGAATAGACTGCAAAGACAAGATACTTAACGCTCCAACTGGAAAAGTTGTTTTTTTTTTGCAAATAATAATTAACTTAGAATTTCATGGCTGCAACACGTGCCAAAGTAGTTGGGAAAGGGCATGTTCACCACTGTGTTACATGGCCTTTCCTTTTAACAACACTCAGTAAAGGTTTGGGAACTGAGGAGACACATTTTTGAAGCTTCTCAGGTGGAATTCTTTCCCATTCTTGCTTGATGTACAGCTTAAGTTGTTCAACAGTCCGGGGGTCTCCCTTGTGCTATTTTAGGCTTCATAATGCGCCACACATTTTCAATGGGAGACAGGTCTGGACTACAGGCAGGCCAGTCTAGTACCCGCACTCTTTTACTATGAAGCCCTGCTGTTGTAACAAGTGGCTTGGCATTGTCTTGCTGAAATAAGCAGGGGCGTCCATGATAACGTTGCTTGGATGGCAACATATGTTGCTCCAAAACCTGTATGTACCTTTCAGCATTAATGGTGCTTTCACAGATGTGTAAGTTACCCATGTCTTGGGCACTAATACACCCCCATACCATCACACATGCTGGCTTTTACGCTTTGCGCCTAGAACAATCCGGATGGTTCTTTTCCTCTTTGGTCCAGAGGACACGACGTCCACAATTTCCAAAAACAATTTGAAATGTGAACTCGTCAGACCACAGAACACTTTTGCACTTTGCATCGGTCCATCTTAGATGAGCTCGGGCCCAGAGAAGCCGGCGGCGTTTCTGGGTGTTGTTGATAAATGGCTTTTGCTTTGCATAGTAGAGTTTTATCTTGCACTTACAGATGTAGCGACCAACTGTAGTTACTGACAGTGGTTTTCTGAAGTGTTCCTGAGCCCATGTGGTGATATCCTTTACACACTGATGTTGCTTTTTGATGCAGTACCACCTGAGGGATCCAAGGTACGTAATATCATTGCTTACGTGCAGTGATTTCTCCAGATTCTCTGAACCTTTTGATGATATTACGTAGCGTAGATGGTGAAATCCCTAAATTCCTTGCAATAGCTGGTTGAGAAATGTTGTTCTTAAAAAATTTGTTCACGCATTTGTTGACAAAGTGGTGACCCTCGCCCCGTCCTTGTTTGTGAACGACTGAGCATTTCATGGAAGCTGCTTTTATACCCAATCATGGCACCCACCTGTTCCCAATAAACCCGTTCACATGTGGGATATTCCAAATAAGTGTTTGATGAGCATCCCTCAACTTTCTCAGTCTTTTTTGCCACTTGTGCCAGCTTATTTGAAACATGTTGCAGGCATCACATTCCAAATGAGTTAATATTTGCAAAAAATTAAGTTTTCCAGTTCCAATGTTAAATATGTTGTCTTTGCAGTCTATTCAATTGAATATAAGTTGAAAAGGATTTGCAAATCATTGTATTCTGTTTTTATTTACCATTTACACAACGTGACAACTTCACTGGTTTAGGGTTTGGTACTTTCACGCAGTCTTCTGAACTGACTGATATTATTCATGATACCACAACTAAAAACTCATCCAACTTCACCCGTGCAGAAAATCAGTGAAATATGTTAATGTTGCTGCATGCTTCAGATGGGCAAATGTAGCACCATCTTGTGGACAAACAAATGAGTATAAAATAAAAGCCTGTACATTAAAATGTTAACAAACAGGACTACATTGGACAAGTGGTAGAACATGGATGCATGGGATTAAAAATAATGTTCAGTGGACTTTTGTGTCGTTATGGACAAATAATGTGTACCTTTGCTGTTAGTGGAAAAATTCTAAAATGTAGGAATGTTTAGTTTCATTTATCCAAGCGGACTGAACATTGGAAGAGAGCTTGTGGGCAGCCTAGGACGGAGGAGGCTCTCTTTGTTGTGTCTGATCCCGTCTACGACCATGCTCCTCAGCAGATGTGGGTGTTGAAATGGTATTTGTGTTTTTGTCTGTTTATTCATTGTGCTTTAATTTTGTAGGTGTATGTAGGAATGGCGCCTTTTGCATCAGTTCAGTGCTCCTTTAAAGGCCTACTGAAATGACATTTTTTTATTTAAACGGGGATAGCAGATCCATTCTATGTGTCATACTTGATCATTTCGCGATATTGCCATATTTTTGCTGAAAGGATTTAGTAGAGAACATCGACGATAAAGTTTGCAACTTTTGCTCGCTGATAAAAAAAAGCCTTGCCTGTACCGGAAGTAGCGTGACGTCACAGGTTGAAAGGCTCCTCACATTTCCCCATTGTTTACACCAGCAGCGAGAGAGATTCGGACCGAGAAAGCGACGATTACCCCATTAATTTGAGCCAGGATGAAAGATTTGTGGATGAGGAACGTGAGAGTGAAGGACTAGAGTGCAGTGCAAGACGTATCTTTTTTCACTCTGACCGTAACTTAGGTACAAGCTGGCTCATTGGATTCCACACTTTCTCCTTTTTCTATTGTGGATCACGGATTTGTATTTCAAACCACCTCGGATACTATATCCTCTTGAAAATGAGAGTGGAGAACGCGAAATGGACATTCACAGTGACTTTTATCTCCACGACAATACATCGGCGAACCACTTTAGCTACGGAGCTAACGTGATAGCATTGTGCTTAAATGCAGATAGAAACAAAAGAAATAAACCCCTGACTGGAAGGATAGACAGAAGATCAACAATACTATTAAACCATGGACATGTAACTACACGGTTAATGCTTTCCAGCCTGGCGAAGCTTAACAATGCTGTTGCTAACGACGCCATTGAAGCTAACTTAGCAACGGGACCTCACAGAGCTATGCTAAAAACATTAGCTATCCACCTACGCCAGCCCTCATCTGCTCATCAACACCCGTGCTCACCTGCGTTCCAGCGATCGACGGAGCGACGATCATAGATGCGGTCGGCGGCCCGGAGACGGAGGAAGTCAAAGTGAGATCGGCGGCTAGCGCGTCTGCTATCCATCTCAAAGTCCTCCTGGTTGTGTTGCTGCAGCCAGCCGCTAATACACCGATCCCACCTACAACTTTCTTCTTTGCAGTCTTCATTGTTCATTAAACAAATTGCAAAAGATTCACCAACACAGATGTCCAGAATACTGTGGAATTTTGCGATGAAAACAGAGCTTTTTGTATTGGATCCAATGGGTCAGAATACTTCCGTTTCAACCATCACGCGCATACGTCATCATACATAGACGTTTTCAACCGGAAGTTTAGTGGGAAATTCAAAATGGCACTTTATAAGTTAACCCGGCCGTATTGGCATGTGTTGCAATGTTAAGATTTCATCATTGATATATAAACTATCAGACTGCGTGGTCGCTAGTAGTGGCTTTCAGTAGGCCTTTAAAGTGCTCTCTGGTAGTTCTTCCATGTTTCTCGCACTGAGCAAAGAGAGCACGGTCTACCAAGTCAGATTTCTTCAGTTAAAGATACTCGGCCAACAATACTGATTCTGATTCAAATGGATCTCGGGAGGGTGGAGCTGCATTTTACCCACTTTGTGTTCAGAAGAAACTAAAAAAAAAAAAAAAGTGCGCATAGTGTGAAAGGTTAATAGATTTCAGGATACCGTTAAATGGTTCAGGAAGTTTTAGCAGTTTCATTCAGTTTTATGCTCCTTGAAGTCTCACAAAAGATGTAAAAACAGGCCTTTAATTGTGCATATGACAACTTCAAAGTACTTTATTCTACATTCTTTGATTTTAATTGAATTGATTCATGATCGTTTTTATTCATAACTGTATTGACCTTCTTGTATTTTTATGCACCTGTAAAGCACGTTGAATTGCCTCGCGTACAAAGTGTGCTCTATAAATAAACTTTCCTATTTGCCGATTACAATGTTGACCCTTTCTCTCACTTTATGAGAAACTATATTTTGTATTGGCTGCAAGCTATTATCATCCAAAGTGTTAATAATTGAACAATTCCTAGGAAAAACTTGACTATTTTTACTCTGTGTAGTGAATATATACAAACCCCAAAACCAGTGAAGTTTTCACATTGTGTAAATGGTAAATAAAAACAGAATACAATAAATCCTTTTCAACTTATATTCAATTGAATAGACTGCAAAGACAAGATATTTAACGTTCCAACTGGAAAACTTTATTTTTTTGCAAATATTAGCTCATTTGGAATCTGATGCCTGCAACATGTTTCAAATAAGCTGGCACAAGTGGCAAAAAAGACGGAGAAAGTTGAGGAATGCTCATCCAACACTTATTTGGAACATCCCACAGGTGAACAGGCTAATTGGGAACAGGTGGGTGCCATGATTGGGTAAAAAAGCAGCTTCCATGAAATGCTCAGTCATTCACAAACAAGGACGGGGCGAGGGTCACCACTTTGTCAACAAATGCGTGAGCAAATTGTATAAGAACAACATTTCTCAACCAGCTATTGCAAGGAATTTAGGGATTTCACCATCTACGGTTCGTAATATCATCAAAATGTTCAGAGAATCTGGAGAAATCACCGCACATAAGCGATGATATTACGGACCTTCGATCGCTCAGGCAGTACTGCATCAAAAAGCGACATCGGTGTGTAAAGGATATCACCACATGGGCTCAGGAACACTTCAGAAAACCACAGTCAGTAACTACAGTTGGTCGCTACATCTGTAAGTGCAAGTTAAAACTCTACTATGCAAAGCAAAAGCCATTTATCAACAACACCCAGAAACGCCGCCGGCTTCGCTGGGCCCGAGCTCATCTAAGATGGATTGATGCAAAGTGGAAAAGTGTTCTGTGGTCTGACGAGTCCACATTTCAAATTGTTTTTGGAAACTGTGGACGTTGTGTCCTCCGGACCGAAGAGGAAAAGTGTAAAAGCCAGCATCTGTGATGGTATGGGGGTGTATTAGTGCCCAAGACATGGGTAACTTACACATCTGTGAAGGCACCATTAATGCTGAAAGGTACATACAGGTTTTGGAGCAACATATGTTGCCATCCAAGCAACGTTAACATGGACGCCCCTGCTTATTCCAGCAAGACAATGCCAAGCCACGTGCTACATGTGTTGCTGCCATTAAATTTTAAGTTAATGATTATTTGCACACACAAAAAATGACTTACTCGGTGTGAACATGAAATATCTTGTCTGCAGTCTATTCAATTGAATATAAGTTGAAAAGGATTTGCAAATCGTTGTATTCTGTTTTTATTTAGCATTTACACGTGACAACTTCACTGCTTTTGGGGTTTGTATGTATTCTAACTTGTTGAAATATCCCTGTAGATGGAAATATTACAGACTGTTAAAAAACCTAAATAATTTTGGAAGTATTTATGATTGATGATTTGTTGACAAATATAAGAGTACCCCTTATATTGAAGCGTGATAACATTTTAAAAGTCATAGCATCAGTGAGGATTTTTAGGAGCACCGTCACTTTTTGAAGAGTACTGTTCAAAATATTTTTTGGGGGATATATATTTTCTCCTCGCCATTTCTCATCTTAGTTTTGTCGAAGAAGACGTCCCAAAGTTTAATTCACCTTTTACTGCCGTTTGTCTGGCACACTTCCAGTATTACCTGACCCCGCAGAGGACAAAAACTATTTGATTTCCAAATCCTCAAATATGACGGACGCTGAGGGGGAAAGTTCACTCTCCGAGGTTTACTCTGTAATAATGCAGGTGGGCCAAGACCAGATTGTAAACTTAAGCTGAAGCAGGCGCAGCAATTTCCCACAGACTTCACTCCATTTGGTTTGTTTGCAGTGTGTGTGTTCTTGTATTTCTACCCTTCTTGAGACATCAACAAGGAGGACCGGTGAACAAGTTAGGACTTCAATCATAAATAGAGAATGTCTTATTTGCACCCCTGGTAGTGAAATCTATCAAAATGAGGGTGGTCCCAAAAAGAAGGGATTTTTCAAATTGACTGTGTCGGTTTTAAAAGTGCTCCCCCTCTGGTCAACATATGAAATAACAAGTGTGTGTAAGAAATTGAAATGTGCCCCCTTTGGCCAAAATTAATTTAAAACATATATGTATGTAGAGACATACTGTAATAACGAAGTAAATAATGAAGATTAAAAACCAATTACAAACAAAAAAATCCACAAAAATATAAATAACTAAAAGCTTACCTTTTTTATATTTGCATAGTATGTATATATTATTAATGTTGTAAGAACAAATCTTTATATATCTAGAAAGGGTGGTCCTAAAGAGGTAGGCATTTTTCGGAGGTCTCAAGAAGGTAACAAATACAAAAATGTGTGTGTGTGTGTGTGTTCTTGTATTTTTACACTTCTTGAGACATCAACAAAGAAAAGTAGCTTCCATATGAGGAGGTGTGAACAAGTGATGACATAAATCATGGTCCCAAAACGGAAAAGCATTGCATCTAATAGAGAATGTCTCAGTTGCACCCCTGGTGGTGAAATCTATCAAAATTAGGGTGGTCCCAAAAAGAAGGGATTTTTCAAATTGACTGTGTGTCGCTTTTAAAAGTGCTCCCCCTCTGGTCAACTTATGAAATAACAAGTGTGTGTAAGAAATTTAAATGTGCCTTCTTTGGCCAAAATTAATTTAAAAAATATATGTATATAGAGACATACTGTAATAACGAAGTAAATAATGAAGATTAAAAACCAATTTCAAACAAAAAACTCCACAAAATTATAAATAACTAAAAGCTTACCTTATTTATATTTGCATAGTATGTATATATTATTAATGTTGTAAGAACAAATCTTTATATATCTAGAAAGGGTGATCCTAAAGAGGGAGGTACTTTCCGGAGGTCTCAAGAAGGTAACAAATACAAAAATGTATGTGTGCGTTCTTGTATTTTTACACTTCTTGAGACAACAAGGAAAAGTAGCTTCCATATGAGGAGGTGTGAACAAGTGATGACATAAATCATGGTCCCAATAACATTGCATCTAATAGAGAATGTCTCATTTGCACCCCTGGTGGTGAAATCTATCAAAATGAGGGTGGTCCCAAAAAGAAGGGTTTTTTTCAAATTGACTGTGTGTCGGTTTTAAAAGTGCTCCCCCTCTGGTCAACATATGAAATAAGTGTGTGTAAGAAATTGAAATGTGCCCCCTTTGGCCAAAATTAATTTAAAACAAATATGTATATAGAGACATACTGTAATAACGAAGTAAATAATGAAAATTAAAAACCAAATACAAACAAAAAATCCACAAAAAAATATATAACTAAAAGCTTACCTTATTTATATTTGCATAGTATGTATATATTATTAATGTTGTAAGAACAAATCTGTATATATCTAGAAAAGGGTGATCCTAAAGAGGGAGGTATTTTTCGGAGGTCTCAAGAAGGTAACAAATACAAAAATGTGTGTGTGTGTGTGTGTTCTTTTATTTTTACACTTCTTGAGACATCAACAAGGAAAAGTACCATCCATATGAGGAGGTGTGAACAAGTTAGGACATAAATCATGGTCCCAATACGGAAAAGCATTGCATCTAATAGAGAATGTCTCAGTTGCACCCCTGGTGGTGAAATCTATTAAAATGAGGGTGGTCCCAAAAAGGATGGATTTTTCAAATTGACTGTGTCGGTTTTAAAAAGTGCTCCCCCTCTGGCCAACATATGTAATAACAAGTGTGTGTAAGAAATTGAAATGTGCCCCCTCTGGCCAAATTAATAAAAAAAATAAAAAATACTGTATGTAAATAGAGACATACTGTAATAAAAAAGTAAATAATGAAGATTAAAAAACAATTACAAAAAAAAAAAATAATTAACTAAAAGCTTACTTTTTTAATATTTGCATAGTATGTATATATTATTAATATTGTAAATACAAATCTTTATATATGTAGAAAGGTTGGTCCTGAAGAGGTAGGTATTTTTCAGATGTCTCAAGAAGGTAACACATACAAGAATGTGTGTGTGGTACTTACTTTGTGTTTGGGACTGAAATGCACTCAACATGTAGCATGTGTTTGGTCTTTTGTGTGATATTAAAAGAGACAAACTCATTTTCTATACAGTCCTTTTTGTTTTTATTTATTAAAAGATGACGACGTCTGATGACCATCACCTGAAATCAGTTAAAAAATGAGGGAGAGAATGTTTTAAAATACCATTTAAGCACATTAAATCAACAAGACATGATTAAAAAAGAGAAAAACAATGACATGTTCTTGTGGATTTAGGTCAATGAACTTAAAAGGTCAACATGTTCCATTGCTTCCACAAATAGAAGTGCCCTCTTTTTCTTCAGTATTTTTCCAAAGGATATGCTCAAATAAGGATACAAATGCTTCTGCTGGCCCACAAAATCAAGCCTTGGTATCTTGAATGAATAAAGTATAAACACAAATGTAAAAGAAAGCGGAGTCACGGCACTTATTTTTGATACAATTGCTGAAAAACAATTGTAGCATTTCCTCATATAGGGTCACTTATGTAGCGGGCACCTATTTGTGATTAGTCCTTTCTTTTAAAAGTAACATAATATGAAGAATGTAATATACTGTTCCCTTGAAAGGTGTAAATCCAATTTATAACTACGATTAAATGTAAAAATATTTTAATTTCCCCGCAAATAATATAAGATAATAAAACACAGGTAAATAAGTACAGTATAACCATTTATATTTATTTTATATGGAATAATCTGGACTGCGTAACGAGTGCATAAATAGTCATTACTGCTGCCTAGACTCGTATAAAAAGAGTATGGCCAACTAAAAAAGGCGCCATGACTGCTACCAAAGACGTGTGCAGCTCTGCTCGGATGCATGCAATTGCTGTCATTTTGTTGTTAGTTTTTCTGACCCAATAAACCAAAATAATATGTCTATATACTGTATGTTCTTCACATGCTGGGAGAATAAACACACATTTATTTAATGAGAATTTTTTTTTTTCAATCTGAATCATTTTTAAACAGACTTTTTGTTTATTTCTGCAAAAATTCAACTCCTCTGATATAACATATTTTATTTTTGTATCATCATTTATCTATTTTAGATATACTTCTTTAGTAATTTACTGTACTTATTTATGTGTGTATGTATTGTTTCACTTTTGTCTAACAGATTTGAGCACAAACAAATGTGTTATAAATTTATATAAACCGGAAAGGGCTACGATTAAATAAACTCTGCTTCTCCATACTCCTTTTCGGACATGCTGTCATGAGAAACTGGAAATATGTGATGTATCATATTGGAAGTGCATGCATGTTAGAAATAAACGAACACCATACTTATACGCAGAGGTGGGTAGTAACGCGCTACATTTACTCCGTTACATCTACTTGAGTAACTTTTGGGATAAATTGTACTTCTAAGAGTAGTTTTAATGCCACATACTTTTACTTGAGTATATTTATAGAGAAGAAACGCTACTTTTACTCTGTTCCATTTATCTACATTCAGCTCGCTACTCGCTACTGATTTTTATCGATCTGCTAATGCACGCTTTGTTTGTTTTGGTTTGTCAGACAGACCTTCAAAGTAGGATCTATCGCATGCCTGCGTTTCACCAATCAAATACAGTCACTGGTGATGTTTGACTCCGTTTCACCAATCAAACAGAGCCAGGCGGTCACGTGATTAACTGCACATAAAGTTTCAGCAGCAACAAGCTTAAGCTTACATGAACTCAACGTCAAATTTGAGGAAGCACATCGCGGTAAGTAACGTTAGTAGATATTTTGGCTGTCACCGTAGGCTGATGTTAGCTTCCCTGCTATGAATCACTGTCAAATTTACATCGTGTGGGGACATTTATTAACGCATTGCAGCCTCATAGAGACAGACAAAGACACACACACACACACACACACACACACACACACACACACACACACACACACACACACACACACATACACACACACACACACACGCACACACACGCACACGCACACGCATGCATACAAACACCAATTAGAAGTGCACAGTGTGTTCCCAGGTGCAGCCCACACCTATCAGTTAATGGTTTGCGTAAAGGCTAACTTGTTATTTTCCTTTGTAATCTCTGCCTACTGAGCCTATGGTGCTGTTAAGTTATTGTGGCTCAATTTGCCTTAATTTTTTTAATGTTAATGTCTTATTATTTAATATATATTATTGTTTTAGTTGCTTAAGAGATATTCCTGGCTCTGAATTTGCTCATTGCTATTTTTATGTTTTTGTGCATTATTTGTTGCCGTCATCATTAAACGAACAGGTTACTCATCAGTTACTCAGTACTTGAGTAGTTTTTTCACATACTACTTTTTACTTTTACTCAAGTAAATATTTGGGTGACTACTCCTTACTTTTACTTGAGTAATAAATCTCTAAAGTAACAGTACTCTTACTTGAGTACAATTTCTGGCTACCCTACCCACCTCTGATTATAAGATTATTTTCATTGCATCCCAGATGTTTAATGGCAGTTTAACTTAATTACGCTCATAAAAATTCTGAAAATTCATTGGGTTTTCATAAAAAAAGTATTGTCATGTACCAGGATTACAGTCTGTTAAAAGATGGCAGCTCTAATGAGAGTTAATAGGGCCAAAATAGTTTTTTATGAGAACGTGTGTAATACTTCATGTTTTTATCCTATTCTAACAACTAAGAAATGTTTTTGTTTTTTTAAATACCTGAAAAAAAACTCAAAATTTCTAATTGCTAACCTTCAAACTGAACAATCATATCACATAATGCTTGTTTTGGGCCCTTGGGTTGCACAAGGGTTAATTAAGTCTACCATCTACTATAGCAGAAGCCCACTATTTGAGGAAATTATATACATGAGTTACTGCATTTATATAAAAAAATCAAGATTATTGAAATATTTTTGAACTTGTACATACCTGGGGAGTTTATCGTTGCTTCGCTCCCTTCTTGGCGTCTGTGTTGTCCTGTTTTGGTCTGGCAGATCGAGCAAATTGCTGTGGTTTGTAGTTAAGGCGCTTTAAGGGGTTACCAAAGTTTCTACAAACATAAGGAATTGTCTATACCAGGTAAAAGTAATGTCTTGCTTTAACACCCCTTCAAGACAGCAGCCATGTTCAATACGTCATGCTCTCTTCCTGTCACTCGCTGTCTCATATTAATCTCATTTTAGAAAAGGCCACAGCTGTTTTCCACTAAATGCCAGAAAATCTCAGGTTGTAAATGCCCCTCTTATAAGACTGAGGCTATTGCCTTTTCCTTGAGGTCTGCGGACAGCTACTGTCACTCATGGTGAGTGATGAAATGTAGGGTCTTGTGACTGGGGAGCACTTAACAGGGGAGCCAAACCTAAAAAAGGATTATTTGAAGTAGAGATGTCCCTATTCCAAAACATGGGATTGGATCAAGGCCGATATTTGCCTTAATTAAATTACCGTTGATAGGTTGATTAGCTGCAGATTGTACTAACGAGGAAGATTCCTTCAAAAAGGATGCACAATTACCTTTCGATTTTCCTTGCTTTTGCATAATATTGCAAAACAAAACACCAGATAATATGTTTTACCTTATACACACACCATAATAATACTCCTACGTTGAAGCACAGTACAATCCATCAAGCGGTGTGGCTTCATAGCTTACCAAACCTACTAAAACATATTGATAGGTTTTTGAGCGCCGTGTGTAATGTTCTATATTTTCAATGGAAATGTTTGTGTTGTTTACTTGAGTCATATTGCAGTCTACACCAGTGTTTTTCAACTAGTGTGCCAGGAGATACAGTGGGAGATTATCTAATTTCACCTATTTGGGTTAAAAATGTTTTGCAAACCAGTATATATAGTCTGCAAATGATGTGTTGTTGTTGAAGTTCTGTACTATCTTAAGCTCGGCAGAGTAACCGTGTAATACTCTTCCATATCAGTAAGTGGCAGCAGGTAGCTAATTGCGTTGTAGATGTGGGAAACAGCGGGAGGCAGTGTCAATGTAAAAAGGTGTCTATTGCTTAAACAAAAGGTGAGTGCCCCTAAGAAAAGGCATTGAAGCTTAGGGAAGGCTAAGGAGAACGAAACTAAAACTGAACTGGCTACAAAGTAAACAAAAACAGAATGCTGGACGACAGCAAAGACTTACAGCGTGTGGAGCAGACAGTGTCCACAAAGTACATCCGAACATGACATGACGATCAATAATGTCCCCACAAAGAAGGATAAAAACCACTGAAATATTCTTGATTGCTAAAACAAAGTAGATGCGGGAAATATCGCTCAAAGGAAGATGTGAAACTGCTACAGGAAAATACCAAAAAAAGAGAAAAAGCCACCAAAATAGGAGCGCAAGACAAGAGGTAAAACACTACACACAGGAAAACAGCAAAAAAGTCCAAATAAGTCATGGTGTGATGTGACAGGTGGTGACAGTACACCTACTTTTAGACTAGAGCTATGTTGATGCATGCTTGGTGATGGTTTAAAGTAGAGATGTCCGATAATATCGGCCGATAAATGCTTTAAAATGTAATATTGGAAATTATCGGTATCGTTTTTTTAATTATCGGTATCATTTTTATTTATTTTTTTTTATTAAACCAACCCAAAAAACCTCCCTCCCCCATTTACACTCATTCATACAAAAGGGTTGTTTCTTTCTGTTATTAATATTCTGGTTCCTACATTATATATCAATATATATCAATACAGTCTGCAAGGGATACAGTCCGTAAGCACACATGATTGTGCGTGCTGCTGGTCCACTAATAGTACTAACCTTTAACAGTTAATTTTACTCATTTTCATTAATTACTAGTTTCTATGTAACTGTTTTTATATTGTTTTACTTTCTTTTTTATTCAAGAAAATTTTAATTTTTAAAAAAAAGACCTTATCTTCACCATACCTGGTTGTCCAAATTAGGCATAATAATGTGTTAATTCCACGACTGTATATATAGCGGTATCGGTTGATATCAATATCGGTTGATATTGGTATCGGTAATTAAGAGTTGGACAATATCGGAATATCGGATATCGGCAAAAAGCCATTATCGGACATCCCTAGTTTAAAGTCATATCCAATATTTGCGACAACAACTTTCTATGTGTGACTGCCACCTACTGGTCACACTTATCATTTCAACATGTACCAAATAAAATAGCTTCGAGGTCAGTAAGCACAACCAGAACTATTCCGTACATTAGGCGCACCGGGTTATAAGGCGCACTGTCGAGTTGTAAGAAAATGAAGGGATTTTGGGTGCGCCTTATAGTCCGAAAAATATGGTACATGATTTTTTTTTTTTAGAAGGAAATCCACTTAAGTTGTTTTTGGCGGCTCTTGCAGGTTTCATTGTGACATTTACTACGCCAACTCATGGCGAGGATGCTTGTAACTCCAATTTTTGCTAGCAACTTAATTTAAAACTTCTAAAGACTTAGTGGCCACATGCGTGGACAGCACCTTTTAGCTCTTATTTCCAAAATTGTGTACACTACTGAATTGGGATCTTATGGCCCTTATGTGGACACTTATACTGCCATCTGGGGGTGTCAGAAGAGTATAACATACAATGGAATTTGGAAAAAAAAAAGTGTAAAAATAAGAATTAGCATGTCACTAAACATGAAGTATACGTTTGTTACTCATGGACTACATCATATAAAAAGATGATTCTTAGTTTTTATTCTAATTAGGGTCCAATAAGCCCAAATAGCAAAGAGAAATAAAAAAAAGCATGTAAACAAACAGCTTGGGCCTTAAGCACAACAATTTGCTGAGAAACAAATCAATTTTTGTGGCACTCTTTAAGTTAAAGTTAAAGTTAAAGTACCACTGATAGTCACACACACACTAGGTGTGGTGAAATTACCCTCTGCATTTGACCCATCCCCTTGTTCCACCCACTGGGAGGTGAGGGGAGCAGTGAGCGCTCCGCTACAAAATACGAAGAAGTAAAAAGGATACAACCACCAGGGGTTTGTCGTAGAGAACAAAACCGTTGGTTTCCCGCAGGGCTTTCTCAGCACTCGTCTCACTGGGAAGTCCGACAAAAGCCTGTCCTTTCATCCGGCCCTCCTTCATTAGCAACACGTCAAACCTGCCAAAGAAACAGGAAGCACAGGAGACGTTATCACTTGTGGTATTGCACTAAGAAAAAAATAATAATCTGCTTCCCTTCTTCTACTGCACAGAAAAGCAGTTAGACTCGGAGGGGAAACTGTGCTTCGTCTACAAAAACAGGTCTTTTACAGCACTCCGGCAAGGTCTGAAAATATCATAGCAGGAAATGAAAATGCTTTACATTTTCGTCTATAAAAAAAGGCGGCCTCCTCGAGCCCGCACGACACTCTTGAGGGCTTTTAAAATGCGATGAGATGCAACCAGAACGATCCTCTAAAGCTTAGGCGCGATCCCTTCTACTGGCGAGGCATGTTTAATCGCTTCCATTTGACAAAAATGCAATTCAAAAAGGATCATACACTGACTTTGGACTCTTGGTTAAATACACCAAAACAATCTAATAAGAGTAAGGATGTATTATTTGCTATATCTCCTTTGGGCAAATATGGGGAAACTCAGTAGTATTAGTTATGTATTTCTTAAATTTAAAAAAATTATACTTTTAGATGTAATAAATACTAAGGAAAGTGTGTTTTAGTTTTAAATAACTCTTATTACATGAATTGTTTCATCAAACATTATATTATGTATTTGCTATATATGTCTACAAATTGCATTGGTGACCACCTCCTTGATCGCAAAAACAACAAAGATGCAAACACGGCAAAACATAAACCCTGAAGGTAAAAAGAAACATTCACATATTGATATCATATCACGGTTCTGCAGGACTTTGTTGCAGAAATCTGCCTTCGTCTGACACTCGCTATCAGGCTTTTTTGGTCTGTAAACAAGCCCCGCCCACACTACCCCTCCCAGTTCGTTGCCAGAGCTCTGTATGTCATTCAAAAGTGCAGATTTTAACCATTGGAATTGTTTATATAGTTTGAAAATATCCAGCGGGTTGCATTGAAATGTTAATTATGTTGTATTATGCCCAGGTAGCCCTATACCCCAAAATGATCATGTGAAAATGTTTATGTCAGAAAAATTGTATGTAAATTATCAAAAAAACTTTCCGTTCTCTGGGTTCCCAGTGAACAGACGAAAGCTGTCTTTGTTGCACCAAGCCAAAGGCTTGGAAAATTCCGCTGTGTACGATGGGAGGAGACGGGAGGGGTTATCTATTGTCATCCAAGACCTGCCCAAGTTCGATCCAGGACCAGTCCAAGCCAGAGGCATCTTTTCTTTTATGTTAATATGACCAAAAACAAGGGCTGTTTACATACCCCCCATTCCTTTAGAAACAGCTGTTGTTATGTAAACAGGGAATATCCAAATAAAGGAGGAGACGTGAACCTGTTTCTGTTAGAGCGTGATGACACTGTGCAAGGGTACAGATGTACACGTTTCTCCTCACTGAACCACATTGAATTATGTCTCTGTTTGATTCTTTGCTTCTTGTCCTGTTTAATAGATGTCATCAGTGTTTGAACCTGACAGTTTAAGAGATTTTTGCAAATGTATTGAAAAAAATAAACAAAGAAATCCCAAGTACACAAGTACTCAAAAACCTTCGCACAAAACTTTGTTGATGCACCTTTGGCAGAAATTACAGCCCCAAGTCTTTTTGAACACGATGCCAAAAGCTTGGCACACCTATCTTTGGGCAGTTTCGTCCGTTCTTTTTTACAGCACCTCTCAAGCTCCATCAGGTTGGGTGGGAAGCGGCAGTGCACAGCCATTTTCAGATCTTTCCAGAGATGTCCAATGGATTCAAGTTTGGGCCGCTCCAGGACATTTACAGAGTTGTCCTGAAGATATTCCTTTGATATCTTGGCTGAGTGCTTAGAGTCGTCGTCCTGCTGAAGGATGAACCAGTCTGAGTTCAAGAGCGCTCTGGAGCAGGTTTTCATCAAGTATACCTCTGAAGATTGCTGCATTCACATTTCGCTCTATCCTGACTAGTCTCCCACTATCACTGTAGGGATGGTATCGGCGTGGTGATGAGCGGTGCCTGGTTTCCTCCAAACACGACGCCTGGCATTCACGCCAAAGACTTCAATCTTTGTCTCATCGGACCAGATAATTTTGTTTCTCACAGTCTCAGTCTTTCAGGTGCATTTTGAAAAACTCCAGGCGGGCTGCCATTCGTTTTTTTACTGGCTATACAGGCCTGATTGGTGGATTGCTGCAGCGTTGGTTGTCCCTCTGGATGCTGTAGCTCTGGCAGAGTGACCATCAGGTTCTTGGTCAGCTCCCTGACTAGGGCCCTTCTCCCCCTATTGCTCAGTTTAGACGGCCGGCCAGCTTTAAGAAGAGTCTTGGTGGTTCCAAGCTTCTTCCACTTACTAATGATGGAGGCCACTGTGCTCATTGGGACTCTCAAGGCAGATATTTTTCTGTATGCTTCCCAAGATTTGTGCCTCGAAACAATGCCTTTAACTTCATGCCTGCTTTGTGCTCTGCCATGCGAAGTCGAATGTGGGACCTTATACTGTATATAGACAGGTGTCTGCCTTTCCAAATCGTGTTCAATCACCTAAATTTCCACCGGTGGACTCCAATTAGGCTGTTGGAACATTCCAAGGATGATCAGTTGAAACAGGATGCAGCTGATCTCACTTCTGAGCTTCATGGCAAAGCCTGTGAATACTTATGTACATGCTATTTATTTTTTAATCGTTAATACATTTGCAAAAAGCTCTAAAAACACTTTTTCACAGTCATTGTGTGAATGCTCCAAAGCATTCACACACATGGTTTTCTACACCAAAATTCATCTATTTATTAAACTTCTTCAACTTCTTCTTCTTCTTCTCCAGATTTTGACACGCTCTACCTTCCACATTTTTCACCCGATTCAAACCGTTTTAATTTCAAACTTTTCAGCCTATTCGGGAATGGCGGGCTTTGACCAATTCCAAAAATTCCCAGAATTCCAGGTTTTCCGGGACATTTTTCCCATTCAAAATGAGTAGGCCAATTTTCAAACTGCCACCATTTCCACATGTTTCAACCTATTCAAACCATTCCACCTTTAACATAGTCCACCATCCTGGAAATTTAAACTACCATTTTTCCAAGTTAAAAAAAATTCCAGGATTTTCCAGAATTCCTGGTTTTCCAAAGCCCTATTTCCACCCTTTTTTCTGGCGACTACTCCTTCCACATTTTTCAACCCACTTCAACCGTTCCACCGTCAAAACATTCCTCTTAATCAGGACAAAAAAACAAAGTTGTTTTTTTGACCTGGAAAAATTCCCGGTTTTCCCGAAATTCCGGAATACCATTGGTCGATTCAACATGTTACTACGTCAACATTTCTTGACCGATTTGAAAAATTCCAACACCAACCATTTCAACTCACTCAGAACATTCAAGTTTTTTACCATTTTCAAAAAAATTCCCGCTTTTCCCGAAAGTCCCAAATCACTTGGAAATTCCCAACGAAATAAATGGGACATTCTTCAAAGTTCCATATTCACCACAATTTTAATCTGATTCAAACTGTTCCAACTTCAAAATATTCAGCCTGTTTGGGAATTGTGTGCTCTACAACAATTCTAAAAAAAATCCAGGATTTCAGTTCAATTTCAGCATTGGAGCATTCACACGCAATTCCTTCAGTAATTGCCTCATTTAGTTATGTGGTATTGTTTGTAGAATTCTGAGGACAATTAATGTATATATTCCATTTTGGAATACAGCTGTAACATAATGTGGAAAAAGTGAAGCACTGTGAATACTTTCTGGATGCACTGTACATATATGTTCATATATATAGTGGGCAACCATTATCGGGACGTGACAGTCAAGAAACACAGGTCTATGTTCTCAATATCAGAAGTGAAGAAGTTGTATTGGCACATCTCTACTATCTTAATATACTGCAGAATACAGTTTCACCACTGTAAATAGTGTGATTTTAATTCATCATCTTTCTAAAGGCAAACATGTTAGAAATGTTGCACACGAGAATTGGATTTGATTACGCTGTGCTGTAATGTTTGGTCCTGTATGTTATGCGTGCTGGGCTTGGCCCTGGTGGAATATCATTTTAAAGTACTGCTGACGCGCAAACATAAAAAGACATCCCTCCTGATCTGTGTGTCAGGTTGGATCCTTTTTTAATAACGTAACACCAAGTCAGCATGAATTACTAAAATCTCTCAAGAGAAAGTGACAAATTGCCTGAGTCAAAAATAGCGGACGGACAAGAGGGGCTGCGTAGATTCCAAGATATTTGCTTCTCCTGCTCCCGTCTTATCAAAACGGTCCTTAAAACTTCACTGTTTTGTTGCTATCAAGGTGGAAAAAAATAGACACCTACATGTTTCGCTCGGTTTCGGAGGAGGGATCGATGTATCTCCCGTAGATGTACTTTAGATCCTGGAAGATAAATGATGAAAATAAAGACAACAAATAACAGCTGCAGCAGGGCTAATAATGGAATGTTTTCACCTTGACATTCAGCAACACAACAATGTGATGACTTCAGCAATAAACACACACTTTGCATGCAGAGGGACAAACACAAGTGGGTCAAGCACCAGAGAACAACCTACTTTCTCTTCCACTGGCTTTGCAATGTTCTTCACATACAGCCTGCAGGTTGGCTCGCCCGGCTCGTAATTCTTAAACACTGACATCCGTTTAATCTCTGTTTTGGAAAACAAAACAAAGTTTGAGGTCGTATCTGAGTGTGTGTGTGTTATCGAGCGTGACCCTCGTGGTTTACCGTCTTTTGACAGGCGTCCTTTCTCAAGCTCTTTTCTTGTGATGACATCGGACGGGAGATCCTGCTCGTCGTCGCTGTGCTCTTCACACTGCTGGAACGTCTGGGTGCTGGGGTAGAGCTTCCCAAATCCTACTGTATCCTCCGTGCCGTTGTTGTTGTTGTTGATGGTGGCCTTGCTCTCATTTATTTCTGTAGGCCTCACAGGTGCTGGCAAAAGAGCAGGTTATTAATTCAAAGGACCCATAGCGTCCAGATTTTACTAACAAGTTCTCTTATGTGTTTTTTGCTCCTGAAAAATAATCTGGCCGCAATTTCCCATAATATTAATAAATTTTTGAGTAATGGGCAGATAACTAACTGTATTTGGAACACCCCCTTCCCATCGCAAGACTCGATGAGCTGCCCCCTCTTGGTACTGGAGCCCATTTCCCTGCATAAACAGTGTAGATAAATCTAAAACTATTATTATTATCACTTAATTCCATGTTTTTGTCCACGATTACTTCAAAACTGATAAGGTTAACATTATGAGCAAAAATAAATATAAAAGAATCAGCTATTCTGGACTTCCCTGCTCTTCCATTGACACCATAGCCTGCGATTCCTAATGCTCTCTCAGAATTTCTTCAAGCATCTTGAGGAAAACATCAGGAGAAGAGGACACAAAATAGAACACTAAAAGCCTATTCTTTTTTGCTCGTTTTTGAGCATGAGCCTTGCTTTTCTTTCTCCGTTTTCTCCACAGATTTGGACTCAGTCTTTCGCCCCTGAAGGGTGCTCCTGTTTTTCGGTATCCCATTTGGCTGGAGTCTTTAACATTTTTCCATCCAAACTTTGGCCAAAACCCTTCCTCTCCGAGGTCATAATCCTTAAAAAGGATCGCTGCAAATTATACTTTTCCATTTAAAATTTGACCGGAGAGGTCCATAATTTCCTCATATTACCAGCATTTGCAAATGTATGCAGGCTGACCCCTTCCTTAGTTGTATTGCTACAACCTTGAACAACGCATTTGGCAGACTATTTGATCATTCTTTCAAATTCTGCGTGAAAATAACATGATTTGCGACGAAGATGCTAACAAACGTTTTATTAACAACATAACTGTGGAGGGAGGTGTGGCCAGCGCTGCTTGCAGGAGCAAAAGTCCCCGCCTCTGTCCATGGTACTGAGGACAGAGTGCCATCAGATGGGGGCGTGGCAGTGCTGACGGCGAGACACAGCTGAACAGGGGATTAGATCTCTCAGGTGGTACGAGTTATCTAATCATCTGTTGTCTTTAACAGTAAGCGGCCGGGAACAGGAGGGGAGAGAGGATACGGAGGTGACTGAAAAGCCACGTCTTGCTGGTGAAAACTTTGATAAAATCGATGTACATTAAAAGCTGGTTAAAAAGTGCACGCTTGGCTCCTGTGCCGTGTCTAACAGTGGAACTGCTGAAAAGCAACTTCTACAGTAACATTGTATTGTTAATATGCACATGTATACCTCGGGATTTAGCATTGGAAAGAGAGACTTGGTAGGAGTTTAACCTTAGCCAACATATCGTAGGACATTTCCGACTGGGCGTCCTTGCTTTGTGTCCGCCGCGTCATCTCCTCCCGACAACGAACCACTGTGAGCCACTGATCTCGCTATATGATCTGAGATGTTGTGTTGTGAACACTGCTTCTAAAGATGGACCGTTTTTAGAAGCAACCAGATAGTGGCCTAAAGAAAGGTCCTTAAAGCAAGATCTATGCAGAAGTTTGACCAAAGAACCATCATTACATGTTATGTAAACCAAAGTGAAGTGTTTGAAGAATTAAAATAAAAATTCATGATATGACCTCTTTAAAGGCCTACTGAAATGAAATTGTTTTATTTAAACGGGGATAGCAGATCCATTCAATGTGTCATACTTGATAATTTCGCGATATTGCCATATTTTTGCTGAAAGGATTTAGTAGAGAACATCGACGATAAAGTTTGCAACTTTTGGTCGCTGATAAAAAAAGCCTTGCCTGTACCGGAAGTAGCGTGACGTCGCAGGTTGAAAGGCTCCTCACATTTCCCCATTGTTTACACCAGCAGCGAGAGCGATTTGGACCGAGAAAGCGACGATTGACGTCACTCGCATACGTCATCATACATAGACGTTTTCAACCGGAAGTTTCGCGGGAAATTTAAAATTGCACTTTATAAGTTAACCCGGCCGTATTGGCATGTGTTGCAATGTTAAGATTTCATCATTGATATATAAACTATCAGACTGCGTGGTCGGTAGTAGTGGGTTTCAGTAGGCCTTTAAAAGCATGAGAAGGAGCCGATGCTTCGGTTAGCAACTAGCTGTAGCTGCAAGTTGCCTGCAGAGAATGCCAATGACTGCTAATTAGACGGGGGTTAACTGATTCTTTACACTGATATTTCCTGTTATGATGATGGATACAGTGTGACTCTGCAACAGATTCTTACTATTTCCATTGTGTCCTATGAGAAACTTTGCTTTACAATTCCAACGAGTTGGAGGTCGACTATTGAGGCTCAGTGGTCATCTCCAATGCATAATGAACTTTCTCTGGGTTGGAGATGCGCTTGTCACAAAGTTTTAAGCATGGAATCAAAATAATGTAATAATAATCTGATGTTGAAGGCATGAAGGACAAAAGCACACGGGTTGCGTAACAAGGAATCACAAGTAGTAAACCTGTACTGGAATGAGAACTGGAGTAGGTTTACTCGAGCGAGACATGTTAGTATTGCTGCTTATCTCCTGCCGTCCTCTCACGTTCTCATTTAAATGGCTTGTTTATCGGACAAAACAAGACTAATCCAAAGCCACCTGTCAATGTTTATTTTCCCTCCATGCCTTTAGGAAATGTGCCGTGTTTGACTTTGAGATTTGTTTTACTCGTCTGTGGAGTTTGCTAAAGAGTGGGGACAGTGAAGCCGGCTGGATAAAGTGTCAAAATAAATACATAAGGTTGAGAAGTGCACCGCTGACAAGTAACACAGACGGTGTCCCCACATGACATTTCGTCACACTGATAATGGCAAAACCTTTTCAGTGCCAGTTGCTCCTGTGATTTATTGTTGCTGCTGCTTCCCAGAGATTCAACAGAAGCGACAAAACAGGGTCATTGTGTTCATAAAAACACATTTTTAATTATTCTAAAATAATTAGAGACACACACTACCTGTTGAAAGTCGTCTGAGAAGTCTTCATTTAACTATATTATATTGTGGTTGTAGTTCGGAAAGCTGTTGCTAAAACGGTATCCGGTGTTTCCCAGACATTCATTTATTTGTGGCGGCCCGCCACGAAAGAATTAAGGCCGCCACAAAAAAATGTTGTTTTTTTTTTATTGTTTTTTTTAATAATTTTTTTTTGTCCTCTCCAGCTTCTCAGGCAAATCATATAGTTTATGTAGATGCCCATATCGGCTGTTCAGATTTACTTTACAAAAGAGAAGTGTAGAATCAAGATTTTTGGAGCTCTTTGTTCAGTGGATCAGATGTTTGATGAAGCTTTGTGTCTATCTACCACCACTACTGTTTTCTGTTTATTTGTTACTGACTGTGGCAGGACACCTCTGCCTCTGTTTCACTTTATGTTGCTGGTAAATAATATAGTTGTAGTAGTAGGCTAAAGTTAAATTATTTAGTATGCATTAATTAAAGGGGCAGAGCTTTAAAAGACATTTTAGCTTTTATATTTTTATAAGATATTTTTTTTGTAAGAACCACAATTAATAAATATATTTCAGTGAATAACTTATTGTTCAAATCTGTATATAAATATGTACATAAAGTGTTGTAATTATATTGTAAAATGGATGGATGGATGGATGATGGATGGACGTTTAAAACAAAACTGTTATTATTAATTAGTAAGTATACATTTTTTGAGCCTTTTTAGAGAAAATCATATCATTGTAGTAAATTATGCAAATTACTCGATGTCATGGTGACCACGCCCATAGCCACGCCCCCACCGCCACAGGTATCTTGGCAGTTTATGGGAAACACTGGTATCCCATATTCGAAGCTACATTAGATAACACCACAGAAAAAGGATGATTAGACTGTGCGGGTGTACCTAATGTTGTAGCTTGTCCTGGGCATGACGTTAAAGTGCATCCGGCAGTGGAGGCTCCTCTATGGGGTCTTGGGGCACTAGGAGGATAACCCCTTTACTACTGTTACCCCAGGTGGCCCTTGGCAAAGGCCTAGTACCTGACTGCCCCCTAGCCAGGGACACGGTGAAGACCTCAACGGCGGAGCAGGCGGAAGACGGTAGATTTAAGAACTACCACAACGGCTGCGATGGCGGCAGAAGGCTGCAGCAGAAAAGGGTCCCCAGTCATCTCGGACTCCATGCCACTGGACCCTGACCCGATTCTGTCAAGGATCGTGTGGTGGCTGTCTGTGCACCAGTCTCCCCACGTAAAACATAGTCACGCACAGGCATCCTCCATAAAAGGGATACACCCCTATCAGGAGGGTTGTCATACTCGTTCGAGTGATCGCCGAAGATGATGATGGTAGCTGTTAAATGTGAGTACCGTACATGTTTTGGGGGAAGCGATATGAAATCAAAGTTGTTGTTTGTTTTTCCACTTACAACGCTTAAATAAACAGTTTGATTTAATTGTTGCTGAATACATCTTGTAAAACGCAAAATAAATGTCTGCAATTTAAGCTTATACCTATTTTCAGTTTTATATTGGTAAATTTCTATTCAAATGAAATACTGATAGTCAATTTGGGCCAAAATAAAAGTCATTAAAGTGAATCAAAATAAGAATAAGGAAACAGAAGCCTTACCTAGGCCTTCTTCGCACTGAGTCCCTTGACCAGGTGTGCTTCCTTCCACCCTGGCTGTCACCTCCGGAACCGAAATGTGGAATTCTATTTTCTTGGATCCAGCGGGGTTAGGCTGCTCAAATACGTCTGACGGCTGCATGACTGGAGCGCTGAAGACAGCAGAGACAATCGCCACTTCCCTGAGCACACACGTCTTAAAACACCAGCAATAAAACCTGGCTCCTGCATTGGAGTTCTCTTCATTTGGTCAACCCAGCCAATTCCCAGTCTGCTCACATGCGGTCGGGAGACAATGGGCCCCGTTGCTTGTATAGTGTTTTTTGTGGTGTGTCATTAAGGGAGTGTGTGCATGTGCAGTGCTGAAACATTCCTCCTAAATCCAACCAGTCTGCTTTTATGACAAATACACATCGCCTAAAGTTTTGGGGCTTTTTTTTTTGGATAATGATGAATAGTTTCTTGCGTGAGGACATGCACGAGTGCCTACTACCTTTGAGAGTCCGGTTTGGGCGCAAAGAGCAGATCCTTGATCTTGGGTTTTTTTCTCTTTGAAGATGTTTTGGGTCTCAGGGGTCTCTTGCATGCCTGGTTGACCAGGCCCATCAGACGAACAATCCTGAGATGAATCAAGGAGGGAGAACAATAGAAGGGATCGTCAGCTATGCACGCACAACGGGAAATATACAATAGATATTACAAGAATTCTTCTATCAAACAACTTCAGTTATGTATGAATATGGGTTGTTTGGTATACCGGTACTAATAAAGCACCGCGATACTAATTGATTGAAATCGGTACTATACTGCCTTTGAAAAGCACCGGTACCGTTCTGTCATTTAAGTGCCGCGGTGTGGCGGTGACTACAGAGCCAAGGCGCATGATGTTGAGTGTGTCAAAACGCACACACAAAGTGCATACAAGCAATAACACCGTGATGGGGAAGAATGTCAAAAAACGACAATTCTACTGGTTAATAAAGAGGGTGCGTGAAGCACAATATGGAGGTATTTGGGATGCAAAACTAACGATAAAGGGGACGCTTAAAACAAGAAAGCTGCGCGCTTCAAGTGTTGCTTTAAAACACGCCTCGCCAAATGTGGCGATTAGTATTACCACCTTTGCTTTAAACTTAGGTCAACATTTAAATAATAGGCATTCTGGGAGTTATAAAGAGTGACAGGTAATATTGTAGTTGCTACACCTGTCCTGCTGTTCGCCCCGGTGCAGACCGTAGTAGAGGAGGGCAGGGGAGACGTTCCCTTCAGTTCACTTTACCCCGCAATGTGTCTGCTAAGATCCACTTTCCGGTAAGAATTTGAGGCCGCCGATTTGTGAAAATCCGGTTACTTTATTATTAGTTTTGCAGGACACAACCGGACCCATGCATCACTTTACCGCGCAGTGCACACGCTCCTCTTTCTCTGTACTCGCCCACCCACTCACTTACTGACGTCACTCAGACAACACATTGACATTCTCACAAACACACATACTGTACGCTACTCTCATGAGTTAACAGCTCCTCTGTTGTGCACATGTTTATACAAAATATGTAGATACGTAGACGCGCATGCCAAATATTAGCGGAGTTAAGACCGCCCAGCTAACGTCAAGTAGTGCAAGTAAAAAGATTGAATTTGGGAACAAATTGCTACAATTCGTGTTTTATCTTTAACAAACTCTTTATAACTGGGTACATTTATCCATAGTTTTGTTTTTAGTACTTACTAATAATTGTGTTTTCCTAAAGCACCGACCAGGATTGGCAACCGTAAATCATGAAGCATTTAAAATAATGTAAATGAAGTGTTTTTATTATATTCTAATCCTTGATTATGGCTGACTATATGTAATATGGAAAATTGCAAATCGTTCTATGAGTGCAACAAGAAAACACAATGTGTTTAATGCCTTTTAAATTATATTTTAACCTTCTAAAATTGTTTTTTGAGTGCAATAGGAAACATATGTTTATTGTATTGCAAAATGTTCTGTTAAAATAAAGCCACTTTTTCGTAGTTCCCTTAATTTGGAAAAGTATCGAAAAGCATCGATATACATTTTCATATACAGAGTGTTTTTAGAGCGGCCGGCCTGAAATGCGGGTGAGGTTTTTACAAGAAAGTTCTAAAGCTTAGTGCAGGGGTGTCCAAACGTTTTCCACTGAGGGCCGCACACTAAAAAAATAAAAGCAAGCGGGGGCCATTTTGATATTTTTTATTTAAAAGCCAATATACTATATGTATAAAAATATACATTTAGGCCTCCACTCAGGCTTGATCCCGGGTAACCCAAAGGGTTTTCGTCAAAAAAAATAAAAAATGTGTCATTATTCAGTATTATTATTTGTATTATTATTCAAGGTTTAAATCTCTAGATCAACATTAGGTCTATCTGTCAATATACAGTTTTTAAAGATTTAAGTTGTATGCACTTTTTGCCAAAGAAAACTCTGTTTTTTATGGAAAAAACACAAAATATGCAATATTTTCCCCCAATAAATTTTTTAAGTGGAATATTTGAGATTTTATAATAATTGGAGCCTTAAAAAGGTCAATAACTCATAACAACATTGATTCATTATTATTTTTTAGCAATGACACTTCAAAAAACAAATCACACTAAAATTATTGGGGATCCAAAAGGGTCCTACTCATTAAAGTGCTAAAAAATAAATTATAATTTTTTTTTTACTGTTTACTTTTAACACAATAATCTCAAAATCAACTACAGATCTATCCGTCAACTATAAGGTTTATTGTTGTTTATGTTTTTTGTTTGTTCGTTTTAGGCCCTTCTTTAAAAAAAACAGCTCAGTTTTTTATATGGCAAACAAAAAACATTTTCCCCAAAAAATATCTCAAAGTGGAAAATTTAATGTGACGTAATTGGAGCTTTGAATAGGTCAATAATTCATAATGACATTGATTTTGATTCATTATTATGTTTTAAAGAAAGAAACAGCCTGCATGGCAGCTTTGTGTTATTAGAGTAAACATTGCAACATTTTCTTGTTACATTTCACCTGTTTGCTCTTTTATAACACTTTTTATGTTTTTAATTTTTTTAATTGTGTTTTTAGAATGTGCTGTGGGGCCGTTAAAGAATGACCTGCATGCCACAAATGGGCCCCGGGCCGCACTTTGGACATCCCTGTCTTAGTGATACAACAGATATATCAGATTATAGTATTTTTTTTTTTTTACCCTTCGCGTTCAAACCTTGCTGTGTTTGTTGCATTTTGCTTTGATCGAGAGGGGGTGTGACGTTCATATGTTGTCAATATTCAGTGTTTTATCGTTCATAGTTAATATTGTAAACCCCCCATTCTTTATTTTCATGTACATTCTGGGTGTCTCATTCAGTAAAAAAAAATGTAAAATTGCATTCCGTTATTTAAGGCGATCTGTCATAACGTTTATAGCATTCAATCGGACATTATTGTGAGGTTTTGTATTAGTATTCCTAAAAATCAGATATACCGGCCCCCAGACACATTTTTTTCTCTAAAAAAGTCAAAATAATTGCCCAGGCCTGCCTTAACGTAATCCTCACCTCTCCTTGTCTTCGTCATCACCACTCTCGTACTCGGATTCTTCATCACCAGACACCATCTCTTCAGTGGGTGTCGGTGGGAGGTCAGGAGGCAACGGGGGAGGCATGGGGACGGGAGGGGCAGCAGGCAGGGGCTCAAACTGCAAAGGTAACACAGCATATAATGACGTTGCTAAATAAATACTTTTAAAAAATGTCCTCTTTCTTAATCATAAAAAGCTCACCGAAGGGGGTCTTGGTGTAACCGGTCCAAACGGACACGGTAAATTCATCTTGTTCATTAAATGCAGAACCTACACATTTGAAAATAAAAGAAATATGATCAGTTCAGTACTTGTAAATATAGCATAGAGCGCATCAAAAGAGATTGCACCGTCTTTCTAAATGGATCAAAGAGAGACTGAAGCCAAGTAAGATGTGGGTGACACTACAACAGCACCACCAAGATGTGAACGCTCCAAACAGCAGCTTTGAAAATCCATGCAGCCGAGCTCCCGAGGAAATGTTAGACCCATTACTCAGCGTTTATTATTAACACTGTGCAAATTGAAATTTAAAAAGGCAAATGTTTTGCTGGATGATCTTTAAAGGATGCTGGATGCAGTTCAGAAGCCTCATATTTTCCTTTTATAATAGCGATTCCCAAGGCTTAGAGTGCAATGACATAACGACATTCTTTTTTTATGACACATCATCACATTTACTGTCAAATTTGAACTGCAGGCAAAGTGCGGGATGTGGGGAAATTAACAACAGAACTGGGGAATAGGAAAGGTTGAACAAAATAGTTTTTACTTACTTGAACATAAAACTTGGGCACACACATGAGGGTATGTGCGATGTTTGCCAGGACAATATTTGAAGGAGGCGGGTACAAATATTTCAAAGTGGGATTTGGATGATATTTCAACCTGTAAGAGAATACAGTTGTCAGAAAGCGATATGGAATTCCTGTTCTTCATCAATTATATGGGAATTTGAAAAAATATGTTACACAAATACAAACCCCGTTTCCATATGAGTTGGGAAATTGTGTTTGATGTAAATATAAACGGAATACAATGATTTGCAAATCCTTTTCAACCCGTATTCAATTGAATGCACTACAAAGACAAGATATTTGATGTTCAAACTCATAAACTTTTTTTTTCTTTTGCAAATAATATTCAACTTAGAATTTCATGGCTGCAACACGTGCCAAAGTAGTTGGGAAAGGGCATGTTCACCACTGTGTTACATCACCTTTTCTTTTAACAACACTCAGTAAACGTTTGGGAACTGAGGAGACACATTTTTGAAGCTTCTCAGGTGGAATTCTTTCCCATTCTTGCTTGATGTACAGCTTAAGTTGTTCAACAGTCCGGGGGTCTCCGTTGTGGTATTTTAGGCTTCATAATGCACCACACATTTTCAATGGGAGACAGGTCTGGACTACAGGCAGGCCAGTCTAGTACCTGCACTCTTTTACTATGAAGCCACGTTGATGTAACACGTGGCTTGGCATTGTCTTGCTGAAATAAGCAGGGGCGTCCATGGTAACATTGCTTGGATGGCAACATATGTTGCTCCAAAACCTGTATGTACCTTTCAGCATTAATGGTGCCTTCACAGATGTGTAAGTTACCCATGTCTTGGGCACTAATACACCCCCATACCATCACACATGCTGGCTTTTCAACTTTGCGCCTATAACAATCTGGATGGTTCTTTTCCTCTTTGGTCCGGAGGACACAACGTCCTCAGTTTCCAAAAACAATTTGAAATGTGGACTCGTCAGACCACAGAACACTTTTCCACTTTGTATCAGTCCATCTTAGATGAGCTTAGGCCCAGCGAAGCCGACGGCGTTTCTGGGTGTTGTTGATTAACGGTTTTCGCCTTGCATAGGAGTGTTTAAACTTGCACTTACAGATGTAGCGACCAACTGTAGTTACTGACAGTGGGTTTCTGAAGTGTTCCTGAGCCCATGTGGTGATATCCTTTACACACCGATGTCGCTTTTTGATGCAGTACAGCCTGAGGGATGGAAGGTCACGGGCTTAGCTGCTTACGTGCAGTGATTTTTCCAGATTCTCTGAACCCTTTGATGATATTACGGACCGTAGATGGTGAAATCCCTAAATTCCTTGCAATAGCTGGTTGAGAAAGGTTTTTCTTGAACTGTTCAACAATTTGCTTACGCATTTGTTGACAAAGTGGTGACCCTCGCCCCTCCTTGTTTGTGTATGACTGAGCATTTCATGGAATCTACTTTTATACCCAATCATGGCACCCACCTGTTCCCAATTTGCCTGTTCACCTGTGGGATGTTCCAAATAAGTGTTTGATGAGCATTCCTCAACTTTATCAGTATTTATTGCCACCTTTCCCAACTTCTTCGTCACGTGTTGCTGGCATCAAATTCTAAAGTTAATGATTATTTGCACAAAAAAAAATGTTTATCAGTTTGAACATCAAATATGTTGTCTTTGTAGCATATTCAACTGAATATGGGTTGAAAAGGATTTGCAAATCATTGTATTCCGTTTATATTTACATCTAACACAATTTCCCAACTCATATGGAAACGGGGTTTGCAACATTCAAACATGCTGTAACAAACAAATTAAACTGTTTTTGTTATTGTCACAACTTATTAACATAAAGACTTACATAAACGCAATGAATTGCTTATCCACATGATACGAGACGATAGTTTTAAATTGCACATCACGATGACTGTGGCCAAAATGATTTAATGTGCTCAAAAAGTACTTATCCACACGGAAGTCTTTTAACCAGGTTTTATATGGATGATTATAAAAATCGATTAGTAAACGTCAGTAATTGATCATCGATTTATTTATTGTAAATAAAGTAATGCAGACAGTTCTAAAATTTGGCTGACTGCAGCGAGCCACCTCGACAAGAGGTCAGACCAGCTCCTTTATGTTATGTTCCAGTTATGCACACATGTTCATTCATTTAATAAATGTGATGGGAATGTCTTAATACAAATGAACTGTTTTTAAAAGTTGCAAGTGATAGACGCTTATTTAGTGAAACAAAAAGAAATGTAAAACTGCATCAATATACATAAATAATAATAACAGATATCTAATCGAATCATGAGGTGGTCAAAGATTCCCACCTCTAGTAATTATATTTCTGTATAAATTAAAAAAAAATTAAAATCATGATGATGAAAATGTGTGATTTTGAGTCAACTGTTTTTTTCTCATGTTATGAAAAAAATATGATCAACTTCTGAACGTTGTATACAAAAAGTCAGTGTTCAAAAACAAGGGAAAAAAATACAAAAATTAGGGGTATTTTACTTGAACTAAGCAAAATTATCTGCCAATAGAACAAGAAAATGTGGCTTGTCAAGTAAAATTTGCTAACCTCAATAAACCCCAAAATACCTTAAAATAAGTATATTCTCACTAATAACAAGTGCACTTTTCTTGATAGAAAAACAAATATGAGATTTTTTTTCTCAATATGTTGAAAAATATTGTTAAATAAAGTAAATGCTCGTGCTTTTATCTTGACATAATGATATGCGCTCGGCATTACATTTCTTGAAACCAGCAAACTTATACTAAAAACGAGTTTATTGTTCTTAATGGAAAGGCAACAAGGCAACCGCTTGTTACTCTCGGGGTCTACGAGCCGCTCAGGCAAATCATATTGTCTAAAAAGGCATTTTCCCATCGATAACATGACATCATCGCGCCAAGTACATGCTCTTTTCAGTCAATTAGTGTATAGTGTTAGAATATATATATATATATATATATATATATATATATATATATATATATATATATATATATATATATATATATATATATATATATATATATATATATATATATATATATATATATATATATATATATATATATATATATATATATCACAATCAGCTCCGGATTGATGGTCAACCTACCCAGCAGGGTACTGAGCATACCCAAATTTTACAAATCATTCATGTTTCTTATTTGAGCAAAGCATGCCCAACCGTAACATGAACTTACAAACGAACAAAAAGCTGATACAACCACACACATTACTCACCCAAGACTTGGAGCGATGCCGGTCTCTATAAGAGGAACATTTGGCTGCTTCGTTTCCTGTTTGTTCTTCGCTTCTGCGCCATGTTTATTACTGCGAGGAAGAAGGGAAAAAAAATCAGATGCAAACTGGGATATTAAATATGTCAATCTGAGAACAATGGAACGTTTGGTTGTCAGTGCGGTCACGTACCTTTCTGTCACAGGTGGATCCTTTAATACTGTGATATTATCCTGGCCCTTTGCAAATTCCACAATGAGCTTCCGGTTGAGAATCTCTAACTGATGGAGGCGCGCGAGAGCCTTTAAAAGAAAGACAATAAGCGCAGGTGACTCAAAGTAATTGTTGGGGGGGGTTATACCATGTGACCTTAGAGCAGACCTGGGCAAAAATTAAGGCCCGGGGGCCACATGCGGCCCGTTAAGTCTTTCAATCTAATCTGGCCCTCCGGACATTCCCAAATAATTTATTTAGATCTTTAAGATGGAAAGTGTAGCTGCTATAATGATGTGCAGTGATGTTTTCCAATGACTGTAAGTCTTGAACTATACAAAGTAGGGCTGTGAATCTTTGGGTGTCCCACGATTCGATTCAATATCGATTCTTGGGGTCACGATTCGATTCAAAACGATTCTCTATTCTTTCAATACGTAGATTTCAGCAGGATCTACCCCAGTCTGCTGACATGCAAGCAGAGTAGTAGATTTTTGTAAAAAGCTTTTATAATTGTAAAGGACAATGTTTTATCAACTGATTGCAATAATGTAAATTTGTTTTAACTATTAAATGAACCAAAAATATGACTTATTTTATCTTTGTGAAAATATTGGACACAGTGTGTTGTCAAGCTTATGAGATGCGATGCAAGTGTAAGCCACTGTGACACTATTGTTCTTTTTTTTTATTTTTTATAAATGTCTAATGATAATGTCAATGAGGGATTTTTAATCACTGCTATGTTGAAATTGTAACTAATATTGATACTGTTGTTGATAATATTCATTTTTGTTTCACTACTTTTGGTTTGTTCTGTGTCGTGTTTGTATCTCCTCTCAATTGCTCTGTTTATTGCAGTTCTGAGTGTTGCTGGGTCGGGTTTGGTTTTGGAATTGGATTGCATTGTTATGGTATTGCTGTGTATTGTTTTGTTGGCATGATTGATTTAAAAAAATAAAAATACTTTTTTTTTTAAATTTAAAAATAATAATAATACAATTTTAAAAATACATTTTTTTTAAAATGAGAATCGATTCTGTATCGCACAACGTGAGAATCGCGATTCAAATTCGAATCGATTTTTTCCCACACCCCTACTACAAAGTATTTCAATGGTTGCAATATGCCTTTTTGCATGATATGCTAGTGACCATGGTCATATAATTAGTTACTATGGTAATCAAATTCACAGCAGCTCAGACGAGGCACCAAGCAGTGTGGGTGGGGAGCGTTTCCACAGAGTGTTTCCAGAGCGGCCAGCCTGAAATGTGGGTGTCAGGGACAGACGTGGAAGGAGATTTTTACAACAAAGTTTTAAAGCTTGGTGATATATCAGATACATCAAATAGTAGGAGGATTTTTTTTTTACCCTTCGCGTTCATATTTCGCTGTGTTTGTAGGATTTTTGTTGCGTTTCGCTTGATTGTAAAATATGTTGGGACCATGAAAAATTCAGTGATTCCCCACTAAAAGGGGCTGTTTGTAACCTTAACGCTAATGTGCTAGCTTTCCAATGATTTTTAAAAAAATATTTGTTTATTCATTTGATAGGGAAAATAATACAGGTACTGAGAAACAAACTACCCTCCCCCCAAAAAAAATAAATCAATAAAAGTAAAACCAAAACAAAAAAATTATGTTATTAGGAAAAAAAGAATAATTAAGAAAAAAAGAAAAAAGAAAATTAAACTTTCCTCCCCCTGCCTCCCTGTCCTACATTTCAGTCACAATCACTGTGGGTGGCAATGTACTGCCTTCCTCTTCACCACAAGCAGATAAAATCAAACGAACTGACTAAAAATTAAAAAAAAATTAAAAAAACATACAGACAAGTGTCACTGAATAAAAACAAAACAAAGTGAATTGAGGTAAGTGGAAAGTGTAGGAGCCTAAATGATGTTTAAGTTAATTTACATTTTATGGAAGGTGCTTTATGTTTAGTCAGCCAAAAGGGGACTGTTTACTTTATTTGCATAATACGAAAATGTATATATTGCATGCTTAGAATAATTATAAGGTACACTATTTGTAATTATTACATTTGTCTGAATAATTTGATGACGTACTATTTTATACTGCTTTAATACAGTGAAGATTACGTAACTGTTTAATTGCATATATGGCGGAAGGATCTGTGTGGTAATATGGTTTGGACACAATGTATTATGGGTAATGGCAGTCGGGTATGGTAGAATCGAGCCACACAGTTTTTTTTACCTTACTCTAACTTTTTTTAACTCTTTCTTACTGTAACAAACTCGCTTTATTTTGCCATTCATTTGTTCCCATATCGTTATTGTTTTACGTTTTGGAATGATTAAAGTTCACAAGTAAACGATATAAAAGGAAGAGGAGCGTCTGGAGTTGTGTTTGTTGTTGCCGCAGCAAGCTGGACCAGGAGAAAGTAGAGGAGCGTCAAGCTAAGGCTTCATTAGGAAACTACAGAAAGGTTAATTGTCAACAGTGAGTGTCACATTTGTCCTATAGTGTCTTTAATTTAGCTATATCACTAATCATACAGCCCCAGGTCAAGTCCAATTGTTTTGGTGTACCCCTCAGATTATATTTAAAGGCCTACTGAAATGAGATTTTCTTATTTAAACGGGGATAGCAGATCCATTCTGTGTCATACTTGATCATTTTGCGATATTGCCATATTTTTGCTGAAAGGATTTAGCAGAGAACATCGACGATAAAGATCGCAACTTTTGGTCGATGATAAAAAAGCCTTGCCTGTACCGGAAGTAGCGTGACATCACAGGTTGTGGAGCTCCTCACATCTGCACATTGTTTACAATCATGGCCACCAGCAGCGAGAGCGATTTGGACCGAGAAAGCGACGATTATCCCATTAATTTGAGCGAGGATGAAAGATTTGTGGATGAGGAAAGTGAGAGTGAAGGATTAGAGGGCAGTGGAAGCGATTCAGATAGGGAAGATGCTGTGAGAGGCGGGTGGGACCTGATATTCAGATGGGAATGACTAAAACAGTAAATAAACACAAGGCATATATATACTCTATTAGCCACAACACAACCAGGCTTATACCGTAATTTCCGGACTATAAGCCGCACCTGACTATAAGCCGCACCAGCTAAATTTAGGGGAAAATACAGATTGCTCCATATATAAGCCGGACCCGACTATAAGCCGCAGGGTTTTGATGTGTAATTACCGTAGTATATAGGGGTTCCTGCTACCACAGAGGGGATTGTTGGGACAGAGATGACTGTTTGGGAACCCAAAGCGTCCCATTTATTAACAATAAATCTTTCAATCATTCAATCAAACTTTCACATCTTTGACATGGCGAACAGCATTCATGCAGAGTACAAATAATACAACGGTGCAAAGTAATACAAAGTGCTCGCCTGTACGTTATCAAAATAACCAGCCTACCGGTATATGAAAAGTCAGTCTTTAATCATTTAATCTTCCTCCTGTGTACTAAAACCACCGAAATCCTCTTCCGTCGGTGTCGGAGAAGAACAGGCCGTATATAAGCCGCACCGTTGTATAAGCCGCAGGGACCAGAACGAGGGGAAAAAGTAGCGGCTTATAGTCCGGAAATTACGGTATTTAATATGCCACAAATTAATCGCGCATAACAAACACCTCCCCCCTCCCGTCCATATAACCCGCCGATACAAATCAAACACCCGCACAACACACTGGATCCCACAGCCCAAAGTACCGTTCACCTCCGCAAAGTTCATACAGCACATATATTTCCCCAAAGTCACGTACGTGACATGCACATAGCGGCACACACGTACGGGCAAGCGATCAAATGTTTGGAAGCCGCAGCTGCGTACTAACGGTAGCGCGTATCCAACTCAAAGTCCTCCTGGTAAGAGTCTCTGTTGTCCCAGTTCTCTACGTGTTTGTGTTGCTGCAGCCGGCCGCTAATACAACGCTTCCCACCTACAGCTTTCTTCTTTGCTGTCTTCATTGTTCATTAAACAAATTGTAAAAAATTCACTAACACAGATGTCCAGAATACTGTGGAATTTTGCGATGAAAACAGACGACTTAATAGCTGGCCACAATGGTGTCCCAAAATGTCCGCTACAATCCGTGACGTCACGCGCAGGCGCCATCATACCGAGACGTTTTCAGCAGGATATTTTGCGGGAAATTTAAAATTGCACTTTACTAATCTAACCCGGCCGTATTGGCATGTGTTGCAATGTTAAGATTTCATCATTGATGTATAAACTATCAGACTGCGTGGTCGGTAGTAGTGGCTTTCAGTAGGCCTTTAATGTTCTTTAGATGTAAGTAAAACATGAGGTCATAGGAGGCCTCGGGGGCAAACTGATTTCCACGCCAACAAAATCCTTTTACGAGCTAGTATTGATGCAAAGTCGATACTATCCTTAAAAGTCTGCTCAATTTTTTGAGAGCTTGGTAGAATTCCAAAAATAGCCAAGGAGTCAACTTAAAATTTAGTGCACCTGCAAGATGTTTAAAAATATTAATCCAGTAGGCTGTCAGACAGGGACAGGACCAGAACTGCAAGATGTTTAAAAATATTAATCCAGTAGGCTGTCAGACAAGGACAGGACCAGAACATGTGTCATGTGTGCAGGAGTCAATCGATTACATGTGTCTGCGATATTAGCAAACTCTTTCCAAGGATTTTTAAGCTAGCATTAGCAATCATTGAATGTGTCTATCATAACAAGACGGCTGTAAATTGTTAGTTGCTTCTCTGGGACTGGACTTGTGTGTGTACGTGTGTGTGTGTGTGTACACAGCATGGTTAGTGACAAGCAGTGGCGTAAAGTACAAAGAAGAAGAATTATGAGAAACACTGTCAACCTTATTGAAAATGGGATATTCTTCATCTCAGTATGGTTATCATGATTGACTTAATTATCTATAACAAAAACTGCTGTATTAATAATTCACTGCTGTCAGTGTGCTACAAAAAGAAGTCAGTAAATGAACGTATGTAGAGCTGCAGCTATCGAATATTTTAGTAATCGAGTATTATATCGAATATCCCAATCGATTAATTGAATAAATCATATTTTTGCTTAATTAAGGTTTAATTATACATGTTAAGATGTGCCCTCAGTTATTGTGTTTGGCCTAATTGTCTTTTATTTCCTAAACGCTTTTTTTCATCTTTGAAGGCTGACACACACAGCTGAAATGCGTCCGTGTGTACACGGCATGGTTAGTGACAAGCCGTGGCGTAAAGTGAATTATATTTATATATAGTTTTTTCTCTAGTGACTCAAAGTGCTTTAAATTGAAAAACCCATTATCTACATTTAAGCTACATTTATATCAGTAAAGCATGAGCGCCATACAAATTTCTCGGGCCGACGAGCAATTTTTATTCTATATAATTGGTCATTTGTAAAAAAAAATCTGGAAAACTTAAAAAAAAAAAGAAGGTATGTCCTGTTAAACCACGAATGGTAACATAAGCTAGCCAGCCGGTGGTGTTCTTGTTCGATTTTTTGTAATTGTAATTCATTTTGTAATCTAACAGATCAATTTGCAAACAGCCCCTTTAAAAAAAAATATATATATTTCATTCTAGTTTTTATGTTCTTATTTTTCTAAAAATGTAGTATTAAATTCTTTTAATGGTGGCATGGTTATAAATAACGGATGTATGAATTTATGTTGAAAGTATATCTGAAATTAAACAAAAGACTATTGAAACAGGGACATGACATGTAGCAACATAAAAAGCACCAAAATAAATGACTAAAATGAAAATGAAAACAAGTAGTACCAAAAAAATATAAATAAAAGTGCTGATTTTAACACAAACAAAACATTCTTAACCGCTATAGATGTTCCTGTGTTATGAGTAGTGAAAATGTTGCAGTACATAAAAACTAATCTGAAAACCAGTGTTTCTTAACCTTAGTTATGTGATGTGTGATGTGTCCTTTGTGTTGCAGTATATTCAATTGTGTGAATGCCTTATGACACTTTTTTTAGCTAATGCGATTAAAATCACGAGTAAGACGACTAATTCAGCATTAATATCTGAGTGGGCTTCAAGTTCAAAAAGGTTAAGAGCCCCTGTAATAAACGTTAAAACACCACCGACATGAATGAGCACAATATCAAACAGTTGAAATGGGGGTGTATTTGTAATTACATAAGTATCTTTAATCGTTGAAATGAAATCTGCGATGAATGGATAGTAGCGACTAAACTAGCACGTTGTGATGCTGTGTTGAGCATCTCAGATTGCAGAGGGTTGAAACAGCGCTTGTCAAGTTGGCTGGCAACAAATATTTTTGTTCGTAACTGTGATTTTCAAACACGATTTGTTCACAGTGTATTGTTTTTCAATGGGAAAATCCAGGCTAAAAAAAAAAAACTATTTAATTGTGCATATGACAACTAAAAATATTCTATCCACACTCTGATTTTAATTTGAATTGTGATTGTTTTTATGATTATTTAATTTTTGCCTTATTGTAATTTCCTATAAAGCACTTTGACTTGCCCGTGTGCGAAGTGTGCTGTATGAATTAATGAGGTGCGTCTCTGGGACACATAGACTGTTAGGTTACCGGGTCATTTAAGGTTTGAATGCATCAGCAACGCAGACGCATACCTGCACTGTGTTCAGTGTTCAAAAACAAGAAAAGAAAAAAATACAAAAATTAGGGGTATTTTATTTGAACTAAGCAAAATTATCTGCCAATAGAACAAGAAAAGTTGGCTTGTCAAGACTTTCCAAAACAAGTCAAATTAGCTAACCTCAATGAACCCAAAAATACCTTAAAATAAGTATTATCTCACTAATAACAAGTGCACTTTTCTCGGTAGAAAAAAAAGAGAGACCTTTTTGCTCAATATGTTGAAAAATATTCTTAAATAAAGTAAATGCTAGTGCCATTATCTTGACATAATGATATGCGCTCGGCATTACATTTCTTGAAACCAGCAAACTTATACTAAAAACTAATGTATTGTTCTTAATGGAAAGGCAACAAGGCAAGCGCTTGTTACTCTCGCCGCTTGCCGCTCAGGCAAATCATATGGTCTAAAAATGCATTTTCCCATCGATAACATGACATCATCGCGTCAAGTGTGTGCTCTTTCAGTCAATTAGTGCGCATATATACAGCCCGGCCCTCGGCCAAATTTTTTTTAATTGTATTTTTGAAGAATTTATCTGAATATGCATGAACTATATCTGTTCAAAGTTGTTTGAAAAGTCACATGTTAAATGTTTAAATATTAACTGTCAGTTTACTGTACTGTGCCAACTGTACTACTATATGAGTACATGTTTTCTATTGTTTCATTGAAAATAAAACAGCAAAGTCCATTTGGCTGTCATCTGTTTTAATTATGAGACAATTGTGTCAAAGTCATGATTTTTTTTTCAAGCTTGAAATAAAAAATTATTACTTTAAAAAAATAGTTGTATACTTGTGAGTGTTGATGACACAGCTTTGCAACAGTTGATATTCTAGTTTCAAGCATGTTTTACTCAATATAGGTCATAAAATGTCAGCAACAAGCTGTAATATCTTACTGAGATCATTTAGGACCAAAACCCTTACAACAAGTAAAACACTAACATAACATCTGCTTAGTGAGAAGAATTATCTTATCAGACAGAAAATAAGCAAATATCACCCTTATTTGAGATATTTCATCTTACTTAGATCTCAGTTTTTGCAGTGTAGCAACATCACTAAGTTAAATTTCCTTTTTAAAAAGCATGTTACATGTTAAAATGGTGCTCTTCTGGAGGGGCCAAGCGACATTTAAATTGATTTCAATGTCAGGTGTTGATTTAAGACAAGGGTTCTTAAGTTAAGACCAATTAAATACAAGTGGGGGAAATAATCAATTTTTTTATGCATTGCAATTTGGACATGACGATTATAAAATCAATTAGTAAACGGCAATAATCGATTTATTTATTGTAAATAAAGTATCTCAGACAGTTTTAAAATTTGGCTGACTGCAGCGAGCCACCTCACCGAGAGATCCGACCAGGTAATTTATTATAGGGCACTTTTATTCCAGTTTGACACACATTTCCATGAATTATAAAACATGTGATGGGAATTTCCTATTACAAATGTTTTTAACAGTTGCAAGTGATAAACGCTTAGTGAAACGAAAATAAATGTAAAACTGCCACAATATAATACAGTACAGGCCAAAAGTTTGGACACACCTTCTTATTCAATGTGTCTTTATTTTAATGACTATTTACATTGTAGATTGTCACTGCAGGCATCAAAACTATGAATGAACACATATGGAGTTACTGAATGTACGTAACAAAAAAAGGTGAAATAACTGAAAACATGTTTTATATTCTACTTTCTTCAAAATAGCCACCCTTTGCTCTGATTACTGTTTTGCACACTCTTGGCATTCTCTCGATGAGCTTCAAGCACACCTGTGAAGTGAAAGCCATTTCAGGTGACTGCCTCTTGAAGCTCATCGGGATTAGACAAACTGCCTTCTCCTTACACTAAACAAAAAAAATAAGTCAAATGTCCACTGATGTTTAAAAACTCTACACTCGGAATCTATTTTACATTTCCCCCAATGATTTCGCCATTTTTTTCCTCGTGCACTAATTGACTGAAAGAGGGTGCACTTGCCGCGCGAGCGTGATGACGTCACGTTGTCAGTAGGAACATTTTTAGACAATATGATTTCCCTGAGCAGCTAAAAGACCCTGAGAGTAACAAGTGGTAGAAAATGGATTGATAGTTGGGCTAGAAAGGACAAAAAAATAATACAAACACAAATAAAAACTTTTTTTTTAAATTCTGTGCTTCCCGTGGGCCGGATTTTGGACGTTGGCGGGCCGTAGTCTATAGACCACTGCTGTAAATCAAAAATGTATCAATAACGGCTTTTTAATCAAATTGTGCGTTGGCCAAAGATTCCCACCTCTACAATTACACTCGTATATTGAGGTACACTATACAATATATGCTAATAAAAACACACTCACCTTCTCTGCAGCTTTTTCACTGCGAAAAGCTGCAAATGCTGCATGTTTCTGTGGAGAAGAAAAGACATGAGTACAACTAAAAGTCTCTCAAAGTGTTTGGGGAAGTCCTTGAATCTCAGTAAAACTAAAATAATGCTATTTGCAACAGTAGAAAAGAGCATGATACACGAATACAAATAGACGGAGTAGATACTGAAAGATTAAAAGAAACGACATTTTCGGGAGTATTAATAGATGATAAAACGAACTGGAAATCTCATATAAAAAATATACAACATAAGGTGGCAAGAAACATTTCAATAATGAACAAGACAAAATACGTCCTGGGCCAAAAATCACTTCATATTCTCTACTGCTCGCTAGTGTTACATATCTGAGTTTATGTGCAGAAATATGGGGAAATAACTACAAAAGTACACTTCATTCATTAACCGTGTTACAAAAAAGATCAATAAGAATAATATATAATGATGGATATAGAGAACATACAAACATTTTATTTATTGAGTTAAAAATATTAAAATCCGATGGTAAAATTGCTAACAGCTAAAATTACCGTATTTTTCGGAGTATAAGTCGCACCTGCCGAAAATGCATAATAAAGAAGGAAAAAACATATATAAGTGGCAATGGAGTATAGGTCGCATTTTTGAGGGAAATTTATTTGATAAAAGCCAACACCAAGAATAGACATTTGAAAGGAAATTTAAAATATATAAAGAATAGTGAACAACAGGCTGAATAAGTGTACGTTATATGAGGCATAAATAACCAACTGAGAAGGTGCCTGGTATGTTAACGTAACATATTATGGTAAGAGTCATTCAAATAACTATAACATATAGAACATGCTATACGTTTACCAAACAATCTGTCACTCCTAATCGCTAAATCCCATGAAATCTTATACGTCTAGTCTCTTACGTGAATGAGATAAATAATATTATTTGATATTTTACGCTAATGTGTTAATAATTTCACACATAAGTCGCTCCTGAGTATAAGTCGCACCCCCGGCCAAACTATGAAAAAAAATGTGATTTATAGTTCGAAAAATACGGTATATACAAAGCAAACTATAACCTGCTACCAAAGAATGTACAACAATTCTTCTGAACTAAAGAGGAGAAATATAGCCATAGAGGAAAATGTAATTTAAAACATTTGTATGCACGTACATCACTTAGAACCTTTAGCACATCAGTATGTGGAATTGAATTATGGAATGGATTAAGTAAATAAGTTAAACATTGTACTGATACGACCAAGTTTAAGAGGTTGTTCAAATTAGTAGTGCTTACAAAGTACAAAGAAGAAGAATTATGAGAAACACTTTCAACCTTATTGAAAATAAGATATTCTTCATCTCAGTATGTTAATAATGACTGACTTAAAAACTGTTGTATTACTCATTCACGGATGTAATTTTACTATAAAAAGTCAGTAAATGAATGTATATATTTGTCAACGCTCTGGAGTGGGAAAAGGGCAGGATTAAATAAGCTTTGCTTCTTCCTACTCCTTTTCGGACATGATGCAAAGTGAAATGACATGAAATTGTGTGATGTATTATGCTGTAAGTGTGTTCATGTTCGAAATAAACTAAAGACAGAAAGAAAGACGTTTAATCCTACCATACGGCCAAAGTTGGAGAAGACTCTGACGGACTCCGCTCCAAAGTACTTGAGCAGATCCTCCTTTTCATCCTCAGTCAACTCGGCTGGCAGATGGTGGACCAGCAGAGTCTTGCTGCCTCTTTTCCTGGCTGCTTCCTCACACATCTCCATTTGTCTGCAGGTTTGTTTTTTTTGAAACTTTTATTAGTAGATTGCACAGTACAGTACATATTCCGTACAATTGACCACTAAATGGTTTGAGTTTATTTGGAACATGCAAGCATACAACATGATACATCATAATTTCCAGATTCTCTTTTCAACATGTTCGAAAAGGAGTAGGAAGCAGCAGAGCCTATCTACGGTAATCCTACCCCATTTCTTTTACTTAACAGTTGCTAAAACTTTTGTTTACTTCCTGTTCTCAATGTATTCACAATATACTCCATAAGTAATCACAATAAAGATAAATAAATAAATAATACTCATATAGTGAGATGAGTAAGATTATTTTGAAAATGAATGGATGGATGAAATAAATTCAGAATGTTTATCATGGACTGGACTCTCACTATTATATTAGATCTACTATGGACTGGACTCTCACTATTATGTTAGATCCACTATGGACTGGACTCTCACTATTATGTTAGATCCACTATGGACGGGACTCTCAATATTATGTTATATCCACTCTGGACTGGACTCTCACACTATTATGTTAGATCCACTATGGACTGGACTCTCACACTATTATGTTAGATCCACTATGGACTGGACTCTCACTATTATGTTAGATCCACTATGGACTGGACTCTCACACTATTATGTCGGATCCACTATGGACTGGACTCTCACTATTATGTTAGATCCACTATGAACTGGATTCTCACTATTATGTTGGAACCACTATGGACTGGACTCTCAATATTATGTTAGATCCACTATGGACAGGACTCTCACACTATTATGTTAGATCCACTATGGACTGGACTCTCACACTATTATGTTAGATCCACTATGGACTGGACTCTCACTATTATGTTAGATCCACTATGGACTGGACTCTCACACTATTATGTTAGATCCACTATGGACTGGACTCACACTATTATGCTAGATCCACTATGGACTGGACTCTCACAATATTATGTTAGATCCACTATGGACTGGACTCTCACACTATTATGTTAGATCCACTATGGACTGGACTCTCACACTATTATGTAAGATCCACTATGGACTGGACTCTCACACTATTATGTTAGATCCACTATGGACTGGACTCTCACAATATTATGTTAGATCCACTATGGACTGGACTCTCACAATATCATGTTAGATCCACTATGGACTGGACTCTCACTATTATGTTAGATCCACTATGGACTGGACTCTCACTATTATGTTAGATCCACTATGGACTGGACTCTCACTATTAAGTTAGATCCACTATAGACTGGACTCTCACTAATATGTAAGATCCGCTATGGACTGGACTCTCACTATTTTGTTAGATCCACTATGGACTGGACTCTCACTATTATGTTGGATCCACTATGGACTGGACTGTCACTATTATGTTAGATCCACTATGGACTAGACTCTCACACTATTATGTTAGATCCACTATGGACCGGACTCTCACTATTATGTTAGATCCACTATGGACAGGACTCTCACTATTATGTTAGATCCACTATGGACTGGACTGTCACACTATTATGTTAGATCCACTATGGAATGGACTCTCACACTATTATGTTAGATCCACTATGGAATGGACTCTCACTATTATGTTGGATCCACTATAGACTGGACTCTCACTATTATGTTAGATCCACTATGGACTGGACTCTCACTTTTATGTTGGATCCACTATGGACTGTACTCTCACTATTATGTTAGATCCACTATGGACGGGACTCTCACACTATAATGTTAGATCCACTATGGACTGGACTCTCACTATTATGTTAGATCCACTATGGACTGGACTCTCACACTATTATGTTAGATCCACTATGGAATGGACTCTCACACTATTATGTTAGATCCACTATGGACTGGACTCTCACTATTATGTTAGATCCACTATGGACTGGACTCTGACACTATTATGTTAGATCCACTATGGACTGGACTCTCACTATTATGTTAGATCCACTATGGACTGGACTCTCACTATTATGTTAGATCCACTATGGACTGGACTCTCACACTATTATGTTAGATCCACTATGGACTGGACTCTCACACTATTATGTTAGATCCACTATGGACTGGACTCTCACTATAATGTTAGATCCACTATGGACTGGACTCTCACACTATTATGTTAGATCCACTATGGACTGGACTCACACTATTATGCTAGATCCACTATGGACTGGACTCTGACTATTATGTTAGATCCACTATGGACTGGACTCTCACACTATTATGTTAGATCCACTATGGACTGGACTCTCACACTATTATGTTAGATCCACTATGGACTGGACTCTCACTATAATGTTAGATCCACTATGGACTGGACTCTCACACTATTATGTTAGATCCACTATGGACTGGACTCACACTATTATGCTAGATCCACTATGGACTGGACTCTCACAATATTATGTTAGATCCACTATGGACTGGACTCTCACACTATTATGTTAGATCCACTATGGACTGGACTCTCACACTATTATGTTAGATCCACTATGGACTGGACTCTCACACTATTATGTTAGATCCACTATGGACTGGACTCTCACAATATTATGTTAGATCCACTATGGACTGGACTCTCACTATTATGTTAGATCCACTATGGACTGGACTCTCACTATTATGTTAGATCCACTATGGACTGGACTCTCACTATTAAGTTAGATCCACTATAGACTGGACTCTCACTATTATGTAAGATCCGCTATGGACTGGACTCTCACTATTTTGTTAGATCCACTATGGACTGGACTCTCACTATTATGTTGGATCCACTATGGACTGGACTGTCACTATTATGTTAGATCCACTATGGACTGAACTCTCACACTATAATGTTAGATCCACTATGGACTGGACTCTCACTATTATGTTAGATCCACTATGGACTGGACTCTCACTATTATGTTAGATCCACTATGGACGGGACTCTCACACTATTATGTTAGATCCACTATGGAATGGACTCTCACGCTATTATGTTAGATCCACTATGGAATGGACTCTCACTATTATGTTAGATCCACTATAGACTGGACTCTCACTATTATGTTAGATCCACTATGGACTGGACTCTCACTATTATGTTGGATCCACTATGGACTGTACTCTCACTATTATGTTAGATCCACTATGGACGGGACTCTCACACTATAATGTTAGATCCACTATGGACTGGACTCTCACACTATTATGTTAGATCCACTATGGACTGGACACTCACACTATTATGTTAGATCCACTATGGACTGGACTCTCACTATTATGTTAGATCCACTATGGACTGGACTCTCACTATTATGTTAGATCCACTATGGACTGGACTCTCACTATTATGTTAGATCCACTATGGACTGGACTCTCACACTATTATGTTAGATCCACTATGGACTGGACTCTCACACTATTATGTTAGATGCACTATGGACTGGAGTCTCACTATTATGTTAGATCCACTATGGACTGGACACTCACACTATTATGTTAGATCCACTATGGACTGGACTCACACTATTATGCTAGATCCACTATGGACTGGACTCTCACAATATTATGTTAGATCCACTATGGACTGGACTCTCACACTATTATGTTAGATCCACTATGGACTGGACTCTCACACTATTATGTTAGATCCACTATGGACTGGATTCTCACACTATTATGTTAGATCCACTATGGACTGGACTCTCACAATATTATGTTAGATCCACTATGGACTGGACTCTCACTATTATGTTAGATCCACTATAGACTGGACTCTCACTATTATGTTAGATCCACTATGGACTGGACTCTCACTATTATGTTAGATCCAGAATGGACTGTACTCTCACTATTATGTTAGATCCACTATGGACGGGACTCTCACACTATAATGTTAGATCCACTATGGACTGGACTCTCACACTATTATGTTAGATCCACTATGGACTGGACTCTCACTATTATGTTAGATCCATTATGGACTGGACTCTCACTATTATGCTAGATCCACTATGGACTGGATTCTCACTATTATGTTAGATCCACTATGGACTGGACTCTCACACTATTATGTTAGATCCACTATGGACTGGACTCTCACTATTATGTTAGATCCACTATGGACTGGACTCTCACTATTATGTTAGATCCACTATGGACTGGACTCTCACTATTATGTTAAAACCACTATGGACTGGACTCTCACACTATTATGTTAGATCCACTATGGACTGGACTCTCACTATTATGTTAGATCCACTATGGACTGGACTCTCACACTATTATGTCGGATCCACTATGGACTGGACTCTCACTATTATGTTAGATCCACTATGAACTGGACTCTCACTATTATGTTGGAACCACTATGGACTGGACTCTCAATATTATGTTAGATCCACTATGGACAGGACTCTCACACTATTATGTTAGATCCACTATGGACTGGACTCTCACACTATTATGTTAGATCCACTATGGACTGGACTCTCATTATTATGTTAGATCCACTATGGACTGGACTCTCACACTATTATGTTAGATCCACTATGGACTGGACTCACACTATTATGCTAGATCCACTATGGACTGGACTCTCACAATATTATGTTAGATCCACTATGGACTGGACTCTCACACTATTATGTTAGATCCACTATGGACTGGACTCTCACACTATTATGTAAGATCCACTATGGACTGGACTCTCACACTATTATGTTAGATCCACTATGGACTGGACTCTCACAATATTATGTTAGATCCACTATGGACTGGACTCTCACTATTATGTTAGATCCACTATGGACTGGACTCTCACTATTATGTTAGATCCACTATGGACTGGACTCTCACTATTAAGTTAGATCCACTATAGACTGGACTCTCACTAATATGTAAGATCCGCTATGGACTGGACTCTCACTATTTTGTTAGATCCACTATGGACTGGAGTCTCACTATTATGTTGGATCCACTATGGACTGGACTGTCACTATTATGTTAGATCCACTATGGACTAGACTCTCACACTATTATGTTAGATCCACTATGGACCGGACTCTCACTATTATGTTAGATCCACTATGGACAGGACTCTCACTATTATGTTAGATCCACTATGGACTGGACTGTCACACTATTATGTTAGATCCACTATGGAATGGACTCTCACACTATTATGTTAGATCCACTATGGAATGGACTCTCACTATTATGTTAGATCCACTATAGACTGGACTCTCCATATTATGTTAGATCCACTATGGACTGGACTCTCACTATTATGTTGGATCCACTATGGACTGTACTCTCACTATTATGTTAGATCCACTATGGACGGGACTCTCACACTATAATGTTAGATCCACTATGGACTGGACTCTCACGATTATGTTAGATCCACTATGGACTGGACTCTCACACTATTATGTTAGATCCACTATGGAATGGACTCTCACACTATTATGTTAGATCCACTATGGACTGGACTCTCACTATTATGTTAGATCCACTATGGACTGGACTCTGACACTATTATGTTAGATCCACTATGGACTGGACTCTCACTATTATGTTAGATCCACTATGGACTGGACTCTCACTATTATGTTAGATCCACTATGGACTGGACTCTCACACTATTATGTTAGATCCACTATGGACTGGACTCTCACACTATTATGTTAGATCCACTATGAACTGGACTCTCACTATAATGTTAGATCCACTATGGACTGGACTCTCACACTATTATGTTAGATCCACTATGGACTGGACTCACACTATTATGCTAGATCCACTATGGACTGGACTCTCACTATTATGTTAGATCCACTATGGACTGGACTCTCACACTATTATGTTAGATCCACTATGGACTGGACTCTCACACTATTATGTTAGATCCACTATGGACTGGACTCTCACTATAATGTTAGATCCACTATGGACTGGACTCTCACACTATTATGTTAGATCCACTATGGACTGGACTCACACTATTATGCTAGATCCACTATGGACTGGACTCTCACAATATTATGTTAGATCCACTATGGACTGGACTCTCACACTATTATGTTAGATCCACTATGGACTGGACTCTCACACTATTATGTTAGATCCACTATGGACTGGACTCTCACACTATTATGTTAGATCCACTATGGACTGGACTCTCACAACATTATGTTAGATCCACTATGGACTGGACTCTCACTATTATGTTAGATCCACTATGGACTGGACTCTCACTATTATGTTAGATCCACTATGGACTGGACTCTCACTATTAAGTTAGATCCACTATAGACTGGACTCTCACTATTATGTAAGATCCGCTATGGACTGGACACTCACTATTTTGTTAGATCCACTATGGACTGGACTCTCACTATTATGTTGGATCCACTATGGACTGGACTGTCACTATTATGTTAGATCCACTATGGACTGAACTCTCACACTATAATGTTAGATCCACTATGGACTGGACTCTCACTATTATGTTAGATCCACTATGGACTGGACTCTCACTATTATGTTAGATCCACTATGGACGGGACTCTCACACTATTATGTTAGATCCACTATGGAATGGACTCTCACGCTATTATGTTAGATCCACTATGGAATGGACTCTCACTATTATGTTAGATCCACTATAGACTGGACTCTCACTATTATGTTAGATCCACTATGGACTGGACTCTCACTATTATGTTGGATCCACTATGGACTGTACTCTCACTATTATGTTAGATCCACTATGGACGGGACTCTCACACTATAATGTTAGATCCACTATGGACTGGACTCTCACACTATTATGTTAGATCCACTATGGACTGGACACTCACACTATTATGTTAGATCCACTATGGACTGGACTCTCACTATTATGTTAGATCCACTATGGACTGGACTCTCACTATTATGTTAGATCCACTATGGACTGGACTCTCACTATTATGTTAGATCCACTATGGACTGGACTCTCACACTATTATGTTAGATCCACTATGGACTGGACTCTCACACTATTATGTTAGATCCACTATGGACTGGACTCTCACTATTATGTTAGATCCACTATGGACTGGACACTCACACTATTATGTTAGATCCACTATGGACTGGACTCACACTATTATGCTAGATCCACTATGGACTGGACTCTCACAATATTATGTTAGATCCACTATGGACTGGACTCTCACACTATTATGTTAGATCCACTATGGACTGGACTCTCACACTATTATGTTAGATCCACTATGGACTGGACTCTCACACTATTATGTTAGATCCACTATGGACTGGACTCTCAAAATATTATGTTAGATCCACTATGGACTGGACTCTCACTATTATGTTAGATCCACTATAGACTGGACTCTCACTATTATGTTAGATCCACTATGGACTGGACTCTCACTATTATGTTAGATCCAGAATGGACTGTACTCTCACTATTATGTTAGATCCACTATGGACGGGACTCTCACACTATAATGTTAGATCCACTATGGACTGGACTCTCACACTATTATGTTAGATCCACTATGGACTGGACTCTCACTATTATGTTAGATCCATTATGGACTGGACTCTCACTATTATGCTAGATCCACTATGGACTGGATTCTCACTATTATGTTAGATCCACTATGGACTGGACTCTCACACTATTATGTTAGATCCACTATGGACTGGACTCTCACTATTATGTTAGATCCACTATGGACTGGACTCTCACACTATTATGTTAGATCCACTATGGACTGGACTCTCACTATTATGTTAGATCCACTATGGACTGGACTCTCACTATTATGTTAGAACCACTATGGACTGGACTCTCAATATTATGTTAGATCCACTATGGACTGGACTCTCACACTATTATGTTAGATCCACTATGGACTGGACTCTCACACTATTATGTTAGATCCACTATGGACTGGACTCTCACTATTATGTTAGATCCACTATGGACTGGACTCTCACACTATTATGTTAGATCCACTATGGACTGGACTCACACTATTATGCTAGATCCACTATGGACTGGACTCTCACAATATAATGTTAGATCCACTATGGACTGGACTCTCACACTATTATGTTAGATCCACTATGGACTGGACTCTCACACTATTATGTTAGATCCACTATGGACTGGACTCTCACACTATTATGTTAGATCCACTATGGACTGGACTCTCACAATATTATGTTAGATCCACTATGGACAGGACTCTCACTATTATGTTAGATCCACTATGGACTGGACTCTCACTATTATGTTAGATCCACTATGGACTGGACTCTCACTATTATGTAAGATCCGCTATGGACTGGACTCTCACTATTTTGTTAGATCCACTATGGACTGGACTCTCACTATTATGTTGGATCCACTATGGACTGGACTGTCACTATTATGTTAGATCCACTATGGACTGGACTCTCACACTATTATGTTAGATCCACTATGGACTGGACTCTCACTATTATGTTAGATCCACTATGGACTGGACTCTCACTATTATGTTAGATCCACTATGGACAGGACTCTCACACTATTATGTTAGATCCACTATGGAATGGACTCTCACACTATTATGTTAGATCCACTATGGAATGGACTCTCACTATTATGTTAGATCCACTATAGACTGGACTCTCATAAGGCTGCAGCTAACGATTATTTTTCTATCGATTAATCTATAGATTATTTTTTCGATTAATCGGTTAATCTGTAGATTATTTTTCCGATTAATCTATAGATTATTTTTCCTTTTACCGATTATTTTTTTTATTCAAAATGAAGATGAAAAAATAAATGTAGGCCCGTTTTTTCAAAAGGCATGGCTTTTATTTACAAAAAAAAAGAAGTATGGCCACTCAGTCAACATTGACAACAACATGACTAAATATTCTGTAACAATGTAAACATTTAAAACTTTTAACATTTAACAAAATTAAAAGTAGCTTATTTGCTTTTTAATGTGCAAATATAAAAGTCAACATCCAGTGCAAATCTTAATATTCTGCAATAGTATAAGCATTTCAAAAGTAAAAGTATTGCTTATTTTGCTTTAAAATGTGCAAAAATAAAGATAAACATCCAATACAAAAAAGTGCAAAACGAAATATTCTGTAACAACAGTGTAAACATTTCAACAAAAGTGAAAGTATTGCTTATTTGCTAAAATGTGCAAAAATAAAGATAAACATCCAATACAAAAAAGTGCCAATCTAAATATTCTGGAGCACTGTAAACATTAAGTATTGCTTTTAAAATGTGCAAAATAAACATCCAGTCCAACACCGTACACAATAACCAATTCTACTCATTCCAGTGAGTGTCTAACAGTTGTAATGAAGAAAGGTTAGCATGTGTACATGTTTGGTTCTTTTCTTGTTTACAATATTCCCAGCAGCTGAAAATAGGCGCTCAGAAGGGGTCGATGTGGCTGGAACGAGAGGTAATTAGCCTTCACCTCAAGCCAGGACTGCGAGTGAGCTGAGCTGCAGTTTATATTTCTAGAAGGTCAACGGGCTCATAGTGATGTTACTAGTAGTTGACTGGGAGGTGTTTATTATCATTTGGGGAGAGTCCGCTGCCTGATGCTCACCTGCTAAACACCTATCTGCTCCACGCTGAAGCGCTGACTACATGCGCTCTGAATACGCACTGCTGATTGGCTGATAATGCTTCGTGTGTACCAATCAGATGGTTGTGTGGGTGGGACAATGCTGCGTGTGTACCAATCAGATGGTTGTGTGGGTGGGACAATGCTGCGTGTGTACCAATCAGATGGTTGTGTGGGTGGGACAATGCTGCGTGCTGAGACAGACGCAGAGGAGCGAAGCAGCTTGTTAAGACTTTAGCAGCTAAAGTTAGCTTTAGCTTAGAAACTCGTTCGGTACACCCCCGTGCCGAACCGAAAGCCCCGTACCGAAACGGTTCAATACAAAACATGTACCGTTACACCCCTAGCAGATACAAATGACACAGTCATGTTTTTGTGTAATGATGACCACGTATGCTCGCGCGGACGATTGACTAGTTGATGGTTTTCTTTTCAAATGTTCGTTCATAGCCGTTGTGCTGCTATGATAGGCCATTTCCGCTCGACACAGTGTGCATACAACAACATTATTAGGCCGTTTATTGAAATACTCCCACACTTTTGACCACTTTTGGCATGCTTTTCCCCCCTCGCTCGCACCGCTCGCATCGTCTGCTTTGCGGTCCGCCATGACGGTAGTGTGACGTAAATATGCGACGCGTCGACGCACAAAAACGGCGTCGACGTATTTACGTAACCGATGACGTCGACTACGTCGACGCGTCGTTTCAGCCTTAGACTCTCACTATTATGTTAGATCCACTATGGACTGGACTCTCACTATTATGTTGGATCCACTATGGACTGTACTCTCACTATTATGTTAGATCCACTATGGACTGGACTCTCACACTATAATGTTAGATCCACTATGGACTGGACTCTCACACTATTATGTTAGATCCACTATGGACTGGACTCTCACTATTATGTTAGATCCACTATGGACTGGACTCTCACACTATTTTGTTAGATCCACTATGGACTGGACTCTCACTATTATGTTAGATCCACTATGGACTGGACTCTCACTATTATGTTAGATCCACTATGGACTGGACTCTCAATATTATGTTAGATCCACTATGGACTGGACTCTCACACTATTATGTTAGATCCACTATGGACTGGACTCTCACACTATTATGTTAGATCCACTATGGACTGGACTCTCACTATTATGTTAGATCCACTATGGACTGGACTCTCGCACTATTATGTTAGATCCACTATGGACTGGACTCTCACACTATTATGTTAGATCCACTATGGACTGGACTCACACTATTATGCTAGATCCACTATGGACTGGACTCTCACAATATTATGTTAGATCCACTATGGACTGGACTCTCACACTATTATGTTAGATCCACTATGGACTGGACTCTCACACTATTATGTTAGATCCACTATGGACTGGACTCTCACACTATTATGTTAGATCCACTATGGACTGGACTCTCACAATATTATGTTAGATCCACTATGGACTGGACTCTCACTATTATGTTAGATCCACTATGGAATGGACTCTCACTATTATGTTAGATCCACTATAGACTGGACTCTCATAAGGCTGCAGCTAACGATTATTTTTCTATCGATTAATCTATAGATTATTTTTTCGATTAATCGGTTAATCTGTAGATTATTTTTCCGATTAATCTATAGATTATTTTTCCTTTTACCGATTATTTTTTTTATTCAAAATGAAGATGAAAAAATAAATGTAGGCCCGTTTTTTCAAAAGGCATGGCTTTTATTTACAAAAAAAAAGAAGTATGGCCACTCAGTCAACATTGACAACAACATGACTAAATATTCTGTAACAATGTAAACATTTAAAACTTTTAACATTTAACAAAATTAAAAGTAGCTTATTTGCTTTTTAATGTGCAAATATAAAAGTCAACATCCAGTGCAAATCTTAATATTCTGCAATAGTATAAGCATTTCAAAAGTAAAAGTATTGCTTATTTTGCTTTAAAATGTGCAAAAATAAAGATAAACATCCAATACAAAAAAGTGCAAAACGAAATATTCTGTAACAACAGTGTAAACATTTCAACAAAAGTGAAAGTATTGCTTATTTGCTAAAATGTGCAAAAATAAAGATAAACATCCAATACAAAAAAGTGCCAATCTAAATATTCTGGAGCACTGTAAACATTAAGTATTGCTTTTAAAATGTGCAAAATAAACATCCAGTCCAACACCGTACACAATAACCAATTCTACTCATTCCAGTGAGTGTCTAACAGTTGTAATGAAGAAAGGTTAGCATGTGTACATGTTTGGTTCTTTTCTTGTTTACAATATTCCCAGCAGCTGAAAATAGGCGCTCAGAAGGGGTCGATGTGGCTGGAACGAGAGGTAATTAGCCTTCACCTCAAGCCAGGACTGCGAGTGAGCTGAGCTGCAGTTTATATTTCTAGAAGGTCAACGGGCTCATAGTGATGTTACTAGTAGTTGACTGGGAGGTGTTTATTATCATTTGGGGAGAGTCCGCTGCCTGATGCTCACCTGCTAAACACCTATCTGCTCCACGCTGAAGCGCTGACTACATGCGCTCTGAATACGCACTGCTGATTGGCTGATAATGCTTCGTGTGTACCAATCAGATGGTTGTGTGGGTGGGACAATGCTGCGTGTGTACCAATCAGATGGTTGTGTGGGTGGGACAATGCTGCGTGTGTACCAATCAGATGGTTGTGTGGGTGGGACAATGCTGCGTGCTGAGACAGACGCAGAGGAGCGAAGCAGCTTGTTAAGACTTTAGCAGCTAAAGTTAGCTTTAGCTTAGAAACTCGTTCGGTACACCCCCGTGCCGAACCGAAAGCCCCGTACCGAAACGGTTCAATACAAAACATGTACCGTTACACCCCTAGCAGATACAAATGACACAGTCATGTTTTTGTGTAATGATGACCACGTATGCTCGCGCGGACGATTGACTAGTTGATGGTTTTCTTTTCAAATGTTCGTTCATAGCCGTTGTGCTGCTATGATAGGCCATTTCCGCTCGACACAGTGTGCATACAACAACATTATTAGGCCGTTTATTGAAATACTCCCACACTTTTGACCACTTTTGGCATGCTTTTCCCCCCTCGCTCGCACCGCTCGCATCGTCTGCTTTGCGGTCCGCCATGACGGTAGTGTGACGTAAATATGCGACGCGTCGACGCACAAAAACGGCGTCGACGTATTTACGTAACCGATGACGTCGACTACGTCGACGCGTCGTTTCAGCCTTAGACTCTCACTATTATGTTAGATCCACTATGGACTGGACTCTCACTATTATGTTGGATCCACTATGGACTGTACTCTCACTATTATGTTAGATCCACTATGGACTGGACTCTCACACTATAATGTTAGATCCACTATGGACTGGACTCTCACACTATTATGTTAGATCCACTATGGACTGGACTCTCACTATTATGTTAGATCCACTATGGACTGGACTCTCACACTATTTTGTTAGATCCACTATGGACTGGACTCTCACTATTATGTTAGATCCACTATGGACTGGACTCTCACTATTATGTTAGATCCACTATGGACTGGACTCTCAATATTATGTTAGATCCACTATGGACTGGACTCTCACACTATTATGTTAGATCCACTATGGACTGGACTCTCACACTATTATGTTAGATCCACTATGGACTGGACTCTCACTATTATGTTAGATCCACTATGGACTGGACTCTCGCACTATTATGTTAGATCCACTATGGACTGGACTCTCACACTATTATGTTAGATCCACTATGGACTGGACTCACACTATTATGCTAGATCCACTATGGACTGGACTCTCACAATATTATGTTAGATCCACTATGGACTGGACTCTCACACTATTATGTTAGATCCACTATGGACTGGACTCTCACACTATTATGTTAGATCCACTATGGACTGGACTCTCACACTATTATGTTAGATCCACTATGGACTGGACTCTCACAATATTATGTTAGATCCACTATGGACTGGACTCTCACTATTATGTTAGATCCACAATGGAATGGACTCTCACTATTATGTTAGATCCACTATGGACTGGACTGTCACTATTAAGTTGGATCCACTATAGACTGGATTCTTACTATTATGTAACATCCGCTACGGACTGGACTCTCACTATTTTGTTAGATCCACTATGGACTGGACTCTCACTATTATGTTGGATCCACTATGGACTGGACTGTCACTATTATGTTAGATCCACTATGGACTGGACTCTCACACTATTATGTTAGATCCACTATGGACTGGACTCTCACTATTATGTTAGATCCACTATGGACTTGACTCTCACTATTATGTTAGATCCACTATGGACTGGACTCTCACACGATTATGTTAGATCCACTATGGAATGGACTCTCACACTATTATGTTGGATCCACTATGGAATGGACTCTCACTATTATGTTAGATCCACTATAGACTGGACTCTCACTATTATGTTAGATCCACTATGGACTGGACTCTCACTATTATGTTAGATCCACTATGGACTGTACTTTCACTATTATGTTAGATCCACTATGGATGGGACTCTCACACTATTATGTTAGATCCACTATGGACTGGACTCTCACTATTATGTTAGATCCATTATGGACTGGACTCCCACTATTATGCTAGATCCACTATGGACTGGATTCTCACTATTATGTTTGATGCACTATGGACTGGACTCTCACACTATTATGTTAGATCCACTATGGACTGGACTCTCACTATTATGATAGATCCACTATGGACTGGACTCTCACACTATTATGTTAGATACACTATGGACTGGACTCTCACTATTATGTTAGATCCACTATGGACTGGACTCTCACTATTATGTTAGATCCACTATGGACTGGACTCTCACAATGTTATGCTAGATCCACTATGGACTGGACTCTCAGAATATTATGCTAGATCCACTATGGACTGGACTCTCACTATTATGTTAGATCCACTATGGACTGGACTCTCACTATTATGTTAGATCCACTATGGACTGGACTCTCACTATTATGTTAGATCCACTATGGACTGGACTCTCACTATTATGTTAGATCCACTATGGACTGGACTCTCACAATGTTATGCTAGATCCACTATGGACTGGAATCTCACTATTATGTTAGATCCACTATGGACTGGACTCTCACTATTAAGTTAGATCCACTATAGACTGGACTCTCACTATTATGTAAAATCCGCTATGGACTGGACTCTCACTATTTTGTTAGATCCACTATGGACTGGACTCTCACTATTATGTTGGATCCACTATGGACTGGACTGTCACTATTATGTTAGATCCACTATGGACTGGACTCTCACACTATTATGTTAGATCCACTATGGACTGGACTCTCACTATTATGTTAGATCCACTATGGACTGGACTCTCACTATTATGTTAGATCCACTATGGACTGGACTCTCACACTATTATGTTAGATCCACTATGGAATGGACTCTCACACTATTATGTTAGATCCACTATGGAATGGACTCTCACTATTATGTTGGATCCACTATGGACTGGACTGTCACTATTATGTTAGATCCACTATGGACTGGACTCTCACACTATTATGTTAGATCCACTATGGACTGGACTCTCACTATTATTTTAGATCCACTATGGACTGGACTCTCACTATTATGTTAGATCCACTATGGACAGGACTCTCACACTATTATGTTAGATCCACTATGGACTGGACTCTCACACTATTATGTTAGATCCACTATGGACTGGACTCTCACTATTATGTTAGATCCATTATGGACTGGACTCTCACTATTATGCTAGATCCACTATGGACTGGATTCTCACTATTATGTTAGATCCACTATGGACTGGACTCTCACACTATTATGTTAGATCCACTATGGACTGGACTCTCACTATTATGATAGATCCACTATGGACTGGAATCTCACACTATTATGTTAGATCCACTATGGACTGGACTCTCACAATGTTATGCTAGATCCACTATGGACTGGACTCTCACAATATTATGCTAGATCCACTATGGACTGGACTCTCACTATTATGTTAGATCCACTATGGACTGGACTCTCACTATTATGTTAGATCCACTATGGACTGGACTCTCACTATTATGTTAGATCCACTATGGACTGGACTCTCACTATTATGTTAGATCCACTATGGACTGGACTCTCACTATTATGCTAGATCCACTATGGACTGGACTCTCACTATTATGTTAGATCCACTATGGACTGGACTCTCACTATTATGTTAGATCCACTATGGACTGGACTCTCACTATTATGTTAGATCCACTATGGACTGGACTCTCACAATGTTATGCTAGATCCACTATGGACTGGACTCTCACTATTATGTTAGATCCACTGTGGACTGGACTCTCACTATTAAGTTAGATCCACTATAGACTGGACTCTCACTATTATGTAAGATCCGCTATGGACTGGACTCTCACTATTTTGTTAGATCCACTATGGACTGGACTCTCACTATTATGTTGGATCCACTATGGACTGGACTGTCACTATTATGTTAGATCCACTATGGACTGGACTCTCACACTATTATGTTAGATCCACTATGGACTGGACTCTCACTATTATGTTAGATCCACTATGGACTGGACTCTCACTATTATGTTAGATCCACTATGGACTGGACTCTCACACTATTATGTTAGATCCACTATGGAATGGACTCTCACACTATTATGTTAGATCCACTATGGACTGGACTCTCACTATTATGTTAGATCCACTATGGACTGGACTCTCACTATTATGTTAGATCCACTATGGACTGTACTCTCACTATTATGTTAGATCCACTATGGACTGGACTCTCACACTATTATGTTAGATCCACTATGGACTGGACTCTCACTATTATGTTAGATCCATTATGGACTGGACTCTCACTATTATGCTAGATCCACTATGGACTGGATTCTCACTATTATGTTAGATCCACTATGGACTGGACTCTCACACTATTATGTTAGATCCACTATGGACTGGACTCTCACTATTATGATAGATCCACTATGGACTGGAATCTCACACTATTATGTTAGATCCACTATGGACTGGACTCTCACTATTATGTTAGATCCACTATGGACTGGACTCTCACTATTATGTTAGATCCACTATGGACTGGACTCTCACAATGTTATGCTAGATCCACTATGGACTGGACTCTCACAATATTATGCTAGATCCACTATGGACTGGACTCTCACTATTATGTTAGATCCACTATGGACTGGACTCTCACTATTATGTTAGATCCACTATGGACTGGACTCTCACAATGTTATGCTAGATCCATATTGGACTGGACTCTCACAATATTATGCTAGATCCACTATGGACTGGACTCTCACTATTATGTTAGATCCACTATGGACTGGACTCTCACTATTATGATAGATCCACTATGGACTGGACTCTCACTATTATGTTAGATCCACTATGGACTGGACTCTCACACTATTATGTTAGATCCACCATGGACTGGACTCTCACTATTATGTTGGATCCACTTCCACTATGGACTGGACTCTCACTATTAAGTTAGATCCACTATAGACTGGACTCTCACTATTATGTAAGATCCGCTATGGACTGGACTCTCACTATTTTGTTAGATCCACTATGGACTGGACTCTCACTATTATGTTGGATCCACTATGGACTGGACTGTCACTATTATGTTAGATCCACTATGGACTGGACTCTCACACTATTATGTTAGATCCACTATGGACTGGACTCTCACTATTATGTTGGATCCACTATGGACTGGACTCTCACTATTATGTTAGATCCACTATGGACTGGACTCTCACACTATTATGTTAGATCCACTATGGAATGGACTCTCACACTATTATGTTAGATCCACTATGGAATGGACTCTCACTATTATGTTAGATCCACTATAGACTGGACTCTCACTATTATGTTAGATCCACTATGGACTGGACTCTCACTATTATGTTAGATCCACTATGGACTGTACTCTCACTATTATGTTAGATCCACTATGGACTGGACTCTCACACTATTATGTTAGATCCACTATGGACTGGACTCTCACTATTATGTTAGATCCATTATGGACTGGACTCTCACTATTATGCTAGATCCACTATGGACTGGATTCTCACTATTATGTTAGATCCACTATGGACTGGACTCTCACACTATTATGTTAGATCCACTATGGACTGGACTCTCACTATTATGATAGATCCACTATGGACTGGAATCTCACACTATTATGTTAGATCCACTATGGACTGGACTCTCACTATTATGTTAGATCCACTATGGACTGGACTCTCACTATTATGTTAGATCCACTATGGACTGGACTCTCACAATGTTATGCTAGATCCACTATGGACTGGACTCTCACAATATTATGCTAGATCCACTATGGACTGGACTCTCACTATTATGTTAGATCCACTATGGACTGGACTCTCACTATTATGTTAGATCCACTATGGACTGGACTCTCACTATTATGTTAGATCCACTATGGACTGGACTCTCACAATGTTATGCTAGATCCATATTGGACTGGACTCTCACAATATTATGCTAGATCCACTATGGACTGGACTCTCACTATTATGTTAGATCCACTATGGACAGGACTCTCACTATTATGATAGATCCACTATGGACTGGACTCTCACTATTATGTTAGATCCACTATGGACTGGACTCTCATACTATTATGTTAGATCCACCATGGACTGGACTCTCACTATTATGTTGGATCCACTTCCACTATGAACTGGACTCTCACTATTATGTTAGATCCACTATGGACTGGACTCTCACTATTATGATAGATCCACTATGGACTGGAATCTCACACTATTATGTTAGATCCACTATGGACTGGACTCTCACTATTATGTTAGATCCACTATGGACTGGACTCTCACAATGTTATGCTAGATCCACTATGGACTGGACTCTCACAATATTATGCTAGATCCACTATGGACTGGACTCTCACAATATTATACTAGATCCACTATGGACTGGACTCTCACAATATTATGCTAGATCCACTATGGACTGGACTCTCACAATATTATACTAGATCCACTATGGACTGGACTCTCACAATATTATGCACTGATGTGGGACCTGAGCCGATCGATTGATTCTAACTGATCATTTTTGTGACACGGTTAATGAATGAAGTGTACTTTTGTAGTTATTTCCCCATATTCCTGCACAATAACTCAGATATGGCAACACTAGCGAGCAGTAGAGAATATGAAGTGATTTTTGGTCTAGAACATCCATCCATCCATTTTTCTACCGCTTGTCCCTTTCATGTTTTGCTTTATTCATTCTCTCCCTGATGTGGGATCTGAGCCGGGGATGTCTTTGTGGCTTGTGCAGCCCTTTGAGAAACTCGTGATTTAGGGCTATATAAGTAAACATTGATTGATTGATTGATTGATTGAATATTGACGTGTTTCTTGCTACTTTATGTTGTATATTTTCCAGTCCAATTTATCATCAATCATTATACCTAGACATTTGGTTTCATTTACTCTTTCAATTTATTGGTAACACCCGAATAAGTTTATCAGCTTGTTTAAGTCGAGGTCCATCCATCCATCCATCCATCCATTTTTTACCGCTTGTCCCTTTCGGGGTCCACGTTCATCAATTCATGGTAAAGCAAAGCAGCAATAACTACCAAAAAAAAACGACTGCATTGTTACTCACCACTATCAGAGAGTGTAGTGTTATCTCCAAATGAGCACCAAATATGCCTTATTTTACACCGTACAATAATAAAGCAACAGCAAGTGTTACTGGAGGACCCTCATTTAGCTTTATGCTAATGTGAAACTACGTACACAAACACGAGTTGCCTCGACTTTCTGATCGTTTATACTGTCTTTTCTTCATTTGTACCACTTCCGACACATGTTAGCACCTGCATAACACCGTTAACCGAACAGAAACGTGTACAAAAGCTCACCTTTCGTTGGACGATAGTTCCGTATGTTAGCAAAAAACGCTAGGAGAAACTCAACTTCCGGCTTTTTCTTCTTCTTCCGACAAAAACATGTGCGCTAAGTGGAAATGTACGCGGTCGCCCCCTTTGTTCAGGTTTAAAACATCCACATCAAATATATATATATTCCATAGGGAATAAGCGGTAGCAATGGATGGATGGATATATATATAACTTACTTCACCGAATATATATATATATATATATATATATATATATATATATATATATATATATATATATATATATATATATATATATATATATATATATATATATATATATATATATATATATATATATATATATATATATATATATATATATATATACATACATACCCTGGGAGAATTTATGATTTCTTGGCCATTCTTCAGAGAATATGAATGATAACACAACAATCTTTCTTCCACTCATGCTTAATGGTTCTGTGAAGCTATTTATTGGCAAACAACTGTGTTTACTCTTTTTAAACTGAAATGGCAAAAGAAAGTACCCAAATGACCCTGAACAAAAGTTTACATACCCCAGTGACTTTGATCTGATAACATGCACAAAAATTGACAAAAACAGGTTTGAATGGCTAATCAAGGTTCCAATCCTCAACTGTGACCTGTTTGTTTGTAATTAATGTGTGTGTATAAAAGGTCAGTGAGTTTCTGGGCTTCTGACAGACCATTGCATCTTTCATCCAGTGCTGCACAGATGTTGCTGGATTCTGAGTCATGGGCAAGGCAAAAGAATTGTCAAAGGATCTGCGAGTAAAGTAAAGGAAAGGGGTATAAAAAGATATCCAAGGAATTGAGAATGCCAATCAGCAGTGTTCAATTGCTGATTAAGAAGTGGAAAATGAGGGATTCAGGTAGACCAGCAAATATTTCAGCCACAACTGCCAGGAAAATTATTCGAGATGCAAAGAAAAATCCACAAATAACTTCAGCTGAAATACAGGACTCTCTGAAAAATTGTGGTGTGGCTGTTTCAAGATGCACAATAAGGAGGCACTTGCAGAAAAATGTGCTGCATGGTCGAGTCGCCAGAAAAAAGCCGTTTCACAAAGTAAAAAATGTCACAAAGTATCCCGCTTACATTATACGCTAAACAGCCCAGAGACAAGCCTCAAAACTTCTGGAACAAAGTAATTTGGAGTGATGAGACCAACATTGAACTTTTTGGCCACTCGACCATGCAGCCCATTTTTCTTCAAGTGCCTCCGTATTGTCCTTACGTAACATCACCAGAATGATTGACAATTAGGAGGACCAATAGTCAACATGATCCACCCAGAAATAAATAAAACAAATGGCTTTTCGATAAGCCATTTAGAAAAAAAATATATTTTAATATTTATTTATTGTATCATTATTCTCCTACTCACCTTTCCAGTAGAGGCCTCTCCCCTCTCACTTTCTGTGCTCCTCTGCCCTGACTCCTACAGGTCAATAGGGGTTGTGGAGTGATTATTATTATTATCTACTGATGATAGTCATACGTGAATGAGTTCAGCTCCTGTTCTCCTCCATGTGTAAAGTGAGAAACACAGCTGATGCTCCAGAAGGAAGTAACCCATACTTGCCAACCCTCCCGGATTTTCCGGGAGACTCCCGGAATTCAGCGCCTCTCCCGAAAACCTCCCGGAAGAAATGTTCTCCCGAAAATCTCCCGGAATTCAGCCGGAGCTGGAGGCCACGCCCCCTCCAGCTCCATGCGGACCTGAGTGGGGACAGCGGCGACAGTCTGTTTTCACGTCCACTTTCCCACGATATAAACAGCGTGCCTGCCCAATCACGTTATAACTATAGAATGGTCGAGGGCGAGTTCTTGGTTTCTTATGTGGGTTTATTGTTAGGCAGTTTCATTAACGTCCTCCCAGCGCGGTAACAACACACAACAACAGCAGTCACGTTTTCGTCTACCGTAAAGCAGTTCGTCTGCCGTGAACAGCAATGTTGTGACACTCTTAAACAGGACAATACTGCCATCTACTGGATAGCCTACGGACCACTGAAATTCAAGTATTTCTTTTATTTATATGTATAATGATAAATTTATATGTACAATAAAATAAATATATATATATATATATATATATATATATATATATATATATATATATATATATATATATATATATATATATATATATATGAAATATATATGAAATACTCGAGTTGGTTAATTCTAGCTGTAAATATACTCCTTCCCTCTTAACCACGCCCCCAACCACGCCCCCCCCACCCTCATTTTCTATCAATCAATCAATCAATTCCTTTATTGTCATTGTCATAATAACACTTAAGTCATACATTTTCTTTCAGGGTTTGTGTGGCAGCACTTTCTGCTGATAAATATATTTGTTTTTTATCAAAGGGTGCTCACATCCCTGCAATTTGACAATGTCTTTAATTGAGTGTAGTGAGGTGTGTGTAAATGTATCTCCATGTCACTATCACCATACCTGCATTCATAGTGTCAGTGTGTCACTATTTCATCTTGATCTTGTTCTTGATGGAGCCTGCATGGTGTATAGCTTGCTTTTGTCCAACTTTGCTTCACTGATCCTTGCTTTTACACAGAGTTCTGGATTGGAGGGGGCCATTGAAAACACCACAGTTGGAATCTAGGTTGTTAGACAAAGTTCAAGTCATGAAGTAGAGGACATGGGCATGGTTCTTGAGGGTATGAAGGTTTTGGACCATCTGGACAATGTCACATTGGCTGTTGTTATGCTGTTTGGACTTATGCGTGCCCTGAACCTCAGCTACACTTTTGCGGTCATCCAAAACATTTGCATGGAGCTGCTTTGATCATTAGTGAGGTCTTAGAACATGCTACTTGGAAGCTTCAACGTGTTGAGCTTGTGTAAAGATGGAAAAGCACAGCTGTAGGACAACATACATTTTCATACATTGTATACATTGCATTGTCCATTGCAAAACACTAAATGTTCTAATAACTGTAAGAGTTATTGAGAAGTGCTTTCTGATGACTTCACAGCCCTGAAACACTATCCCCTATTTGTTCCCACTACCGCACCTTAAGTTGGAGTCCTTCATCTCGTTATACGCAAATATAATGACAATAAAGTCCATTCTATTCTATTCTTTTCTTTGATTCAATGAATAAGTTGGTGAGCAGTAGAAAAACAGCCGATGAGGAAGTTTGGCGGCAAACTTGTCACACCTGTTGTGCTTGTCAGGTCAGGTGATTTCCCAGAAAAGCCACGCAGGCATTTACCTGACGTGGCCACAAGGGGCGCTTGTAGAAGACTTCTTGTCAGTTGACTGCTGCCACTTTTCAGCAATAACGCCACCAGGGGGTGCACTGCAAAAACTGAAATCTAAGTAAGATGAAATATCTCAAATAAGGGTGATATTTGCTTATTTGCTGTCTGATAAGATCATTCTTCTCACTAAGCAGATTTGATGTTAGAGTGTTTTACTTGTTTTAAGTGTTTTGCTCCTAAATGATCTCAGTAAGATATTACAGCTTGTTGCTGAGATTTGATGACCTATATTGAGTAAAACATGCTTGAAACTAGAATATCAACTGTTGCAAAGCTGTGTCATCAACACTCACAAGTATAAAACTACTTTTTTAAAGTAATAATTTCTTATTTCAAGCATGAAATAAAAAATCATGACTTTGACACAATTGTGTCTCATAATTAAAACAGATGACAGCCAAATGGACTTTGCTGTTTTATTTTCAATGAAACAATAGAAAACACGTACTCATATAGTAGTACAGTTGGCACAGTACAGTAAACTGACAGTTAATATTTAAACATTTCACATTTCTAACTATTTTGAGCAGAAATAGTTCATGCACATTCAGATAAATTCTTCAAAATGACAATTAAAAACATTTTGGCCGGGGGCCGGGCTGTATATATGCGCACTAATTGACTGAAAGAGCACGCACTTGGCGCGATGATGTCATGTTGTGGATGGAAAAATGCATTTTTAGACCATATGATTTGCCTGAGCGGCTAGGAGACCCCGAGAGTAACAAGCGCTTGCCTTGTTGCCTTTCCATTGAGAACAATAAACTAGTTTTTAGTATAAGTTTGCTGGTTTCAAGAAATGTAATGCCGAGCGCATATCATTATGTCAAGATAATGGCACCAACGTTTACTTCATTTAAGAATATTTTTCAACATATTGAGCAAAAAGGTCTCTTTTTTTTTCTACCAAGAAAAGTGCACTTGTTATTAGTGAGAATATACTTATTTTAAGATATTTTTGGGTTCATTGAGGTTAGCTAATTTTACTTGTTTTGGAAAGTCTTGACAAGCCACATTTTATTGCTCTATTGGCAGATAATTTTGCTTAGTTCAAATAAAATACCCCTCATTTTTGTATTTTTTTAAAAAGACAAGCTGCAAAAAAAGATGACTATGTCTAGAGTGTAGGCAGTGCTGTTAAGTTTCTCTGTGTGTGAATAAGTGGAGAATGCGGAAACTTTGAGGCATGATGCAGCTGACTTGTTGATAAACTAGTTTGAGAAGAATGTTTTTGTTTTGTTCATAAGTGGACTGTACTTTTCACTTTTGTAAATATTGACTATTGTGTGTGAAGTCCTACTAAAGGTGAACATTCAGTTGAAGAATTAGGCCGTCAAGTTAAGATAAATGGCGTGAAAAATGTGGATCAAGGATACTTTATTGAATTGATTTGACTTTTCTATTTGAGATTGTCACCTTATTGTGGTTAAGAGCTACCAGCAGGAGCTTAGTCTTCAGGTGGCACACCCAAGTTGCACAGGTGTGACAAAGTACAATCCTCTTCTCCAGGATGCCAGCACTATTTAGTTTTTATTTAGTAAGTGTGCACACTGACACTTCCACACACGGCTGCAGGATCAGTGCTTGTGCTCCACACACACACATTTTACACATATCCTCTTTTCAGCAACATCATTTTATAGCTGCTAAACCACTTAAGGGGCTAATCAAAACACATTTGATTGATACATTTTTGTGGACTTTATTTTTTTTTTCATGTTCTTTTTTTCAATATACAAACCCCAAAAGCAGTGAAGTTGTCTCGTTGTGTAAATTGTAAATAAAAAGAGAATACAACAATTCCTTTTCAACTTATATTCAATTGAATAGACTGCAAAGACAAGATATTAAATGTTCAAACTGGAAAACTTTATTTTTTGCAATTTGGAATTTGATGCCTGCAACATGTTTCAAAAAAGCTGGCACAAGTGTCAAAAGAGACTGAGAAAGTTGAGGAATGCTCATCAAACACTTATTTGGAACATTCCACAGGTGAACAGGCTAATTGGGAACAGGTGGGTGCCATGATTGGGTATAAAAGCAGCTTCCATGAAATGTTCAGTCGTTCACAAACAAGGACGGGGCAAGGGTCACCACTTTGTCAACAAATGAATGAGCAAATTGTTTAAGAACAACATTTATCAACCAGCTATTGCAAGGAATTTAGGGATTTCACCATCTACGCTACGTAATATCATCAAAAGGTTCAGAGAATCTGGGGAAATCACTGCACGTAAGCGACAAGGCCGAAAACCAACATTGAATCCCTGTGACCTTCGATCCCTCAGGTGGTACTGCATCAAAAAGCGGCATCAGTGTGTAAAGGATATCACCACATGGGCTCAGGAACACTTCAGAAAACCACTGTCAGTAACTACAGTTGGTCGCTACATCTGTAAGTGCAAGTTAAAACTCTGCTATGCAAAGCGAAAGCCATATATCAACAACACCCAGAAACGCCGCTGACTTCGCTGGGCCCGAGCTCATCTAAGATGGACTGATGCAAAGTGGAAAAGTGTTGTGTGGTCTGACGAGTCCACATTTCAAAAATTTTTTGGAAACTGTGGACGTCGTGTCCTCTGGACCAAAAAGGAAAAGAACCATTCGGATTGTTCTAGTTGCAAAGTGTAAAAGCCAGCATGTGTAATGGTATGGGGGTGTATTAGTGCCCAAGGCATGGGTAACTTACACATCTGTGAAGGCATCATACAGGTTTTGGAGCAACACGTGTTGCCATCCAAGCAACGTTATCATGGACGCCCCTGCTTATTTCAGCAAGACAATGCCAAGCCCCGTGTTACAACAGCGTGGCTTCATAGTAAAAGAGTGCGGGTACTAGACTGGCCTGCCTGTAGTCCAGACCTGTCTCCCATTGAAAATCTGTTTGAAAGTCTATTCAATTGAATATAAGTTGAACAGGATTTGCAAATGATTGTATTCTGTTTTTATTTAGGAATTACACAACGTGCCAACTTCACTGGTTTGGGGTTTTGGATATTAATTATGAAATGCTGTTCCTAGATTATATACATGCTAATAAAAAAAACTCTGCAATGATGTATTTTACAGACAATTAGTGACACACTTTATCCCATGCTTGTGCAACAGCACACATCTCATTGTGAAAAATGTGAATGTTTGAAGGGGAACAAAATGTGATCTCTGAAAGGGTTACATGTCTCATATTCTACACAGTAGGACACCCACCCAGACATACCACATACAGAATCACAATCAGAAATACTTTAATAATCCCAGAGGGGAAATACAGATTTTCAGCACAATCCCATTCAAGAGCAGACAAACATTACAGGGAGACAGAACAGGATCAAACATTACAGGGAGACAGAATAGGATCAAACATTACAGGGGGACAGAACAGGATCACTGATGGGTCTGCCAACTTCCGGCGCCCCTTAAAAAAAGGTGAAAAACAGGTAAACGCTGGGGTCGGGGTGGGAGGTGAGAAAAAAAAAATCAGTGTAAGCCTGGGCCCCTGGAGAGGGGGTCCAGACTGAGGCCAAGGGAAAAAAACCTTATAGCCATAGCACAAATAAACATGTGTGTAAGAGGGAATCATCAAAGACCACAAAGGACATTAAAGACATTAAAGGCCTACTGAAATGAAATGTTCTTATTTAAACGGGGATAGCAGATTCATTCTATGTGTCATACTTGATCATTTCGCAATATTGCCATATTTTTGCTGAAAGGATTTAGTTGAGAACATCGATGATAAAGTTCGCAACTTTTGGTCGCTGACAAAAAAGCCTTGCCTGTACCGGAAGTAGCGTGACGTCACAGGTTGTGGAGCTCCTCACATCTGCACATTGTTTACAATCATGGCCACCAGCAGCGAGAGCATTTCGGACCGAGAAAGCGACGATTACCCCATTAATTTGAGCGAGGATGAAAGATTTGTGGATGAGGAAAGTGAGAGTGAAGGATTAGAGGACAGTGGAAGCGATTCAGATAGGGAATATGCTGTGAGAGGCGGGTGGGACCTGATATTCAGCTGGGAATGACTAAAACAGAAAATAAACACAAGACATATATATACTCTATTAGCCACAACACAACCAGGCTTATATTAAATATGCCACAAATTAATCCGCATAACAAACACCTCCCCCCTCCCGTCCATACAACCCGCCAAAACAACTCAAACACCCGCACAACACACTCAATCCCACAGCCCAAAGTACCGTTCACCTCCGTAAAGTTCATACAGCACATATATTTCCCCAAAGTTACGTACGTGACATGCACATAGCGGCACGCACGTACGGGCAAGCGATCAAATGTTTGGAAGCCTAAGCTGCGTACTCATGGTAGGGCGTCTGCTATCCAACTCAAAGTCCTCCTGGTTGTGTTGCTGCAGCTGGCCGCTAATACACCGCTTCCCACCTACAGCTTTCTTCTTTGCTGTCTTCATTGTTCATTAAACAAATTGCAAAAGATTCACCAACACAGATGTCCAGAATACTGTGGAATTTTGCGATGAAAACAGACGACTTAATAGCTGGCCACAATGCTGTCCCAATATGTCCGCTACAACCCGTGACGTCACGCGCAAACGTCATCATACCGAGACGTTTTCAGCTAATTATTTCGCGGGAAATTTAAAATTGCACTTTATAAGTTAACCCGACCGTATTGGCATGTGTTGCAATGTTAAGATTTCATCATTGATATATAAACTATCAGACTGCGTGGTCGCTAGTAGTGGCTTTCAGTAGGCCTTTAACAGCACCATAGGCTCAGTAGGCAGAGATTACAAAGGAAAATAACAAGTTAGCCTTTACGCAAACCATAAACTGATAGGTGTGGGCTGCACCTGGGAACACACTGTGCACTTCTGATTGGTGTTTCTATGCGTGTGTGTGTGTGTGTGTTTGTTTGTGTGTGTGTGTGTGTGTGTGTGTGTGTGTGTGTGTGTGTGTGTGTGTGTGTGTGTGTGTGTGTGTGTGTGTGTGTGTGTGTGTGTGTGTGTGTGTGTTTGTGTGTGTCTTTGTCTGACTGTCTATGAGGCTGCAGTGCGTTAATAAATGTCCCCACACGATGTAAATTTGACAGTGATTCATAGCAGGGAAGCTAACATCAGCCTACGGTGACCGCCAAAATATCTACTAACGTTACTTACCGCGATGTGCTTCCTCAAATTTGATGTTGAATTCATGTAAGCTTAAACTTGTTGTTTTGCCGCTGAAAGGTGGTCACGTGACCGCCTGGCTCTGTTTGATTGGTGAAACGGAGTCAAACGTCACCAGTGACTGTATTTGATTGGTGAAACGCAGGCATGCGATAGATCCTACTTTGAAGGTCAGTCTGTCAAACCAAAACAAACAAAGCGTGCATTAACAGATCGATAAAAATCAGTAGCGAGTAATGAGCTGAATGTAGATAAATGGAGCGGAGTAAAAGTAGCGTTTCTTCTCTATAAATATACTCAAGTAAAAGTAAAAGTATAATGCATTAAAACTACTCTTAGAAGTACAATGTATCCCAATAGTTACTCAAGTAGATGTAACGGAGTAAATGAAGCGCGTTACTACCCACCTCTGCTAATGACCTTAGTTACCTTATCATGATGTGTTTCATGTGCTCTTGTAAAATGTGTCATTGAATAATAATACAGCATTTACATAATAATACTCTGACTTGTTAAGTGGTTCATCATGAAAGAAAATGAAAGAAATTGGGTGCATGACGCCAGGCACTGTCAAGAAGAGTAAAAAAGACAAACATTGAAGGTGGCAATGAATGGGGTAGAGGGGCCCACAAAGATACTCTTTCAGAGGGACCACAATTCCCAGCAAGGGCCTTGACAAGCAATATTAAATAGATGATAAATAACTATGATATCAATAAATGTAACAATGTTATATAGCAAAGTAAAAGTTGTGTTTCTTATCTAAGTAAATGTAACTGGTTACTACTCACCTATGTGGATAAGTGTGTTCACATTTGACAGGTACAACAAAATAAAAGTAAAAACATAATAAAAATTATTTATTTGTCATAAGAAACCATCTTTATCTTTCGTGACGGTCGCTGCGTTTAGAAACAAGCATCCAGTCAATGTTTGGCTTCACCGTGTCTAATTTCACTTTCACTTTCTTTGATATTGTGCCAGCAGAAGCGTCTGCCTCACACTTTTCCCCCACGTTCAGCACTTTGGCCACAGCCAGTCAATGGCATTAAAAGTGACAAACATCTTTTTGTTTCGTGCCGACATCATGGACTTGTTTTTATTCTTTCTTCTGGTCGTGCAAATGCACAGCGTGACGCCTGGTAAGTCCTTTTTATAACTTTATAAATGATTATTCATCAATCCTCTTTGTGCCTTCACTTATTTGACTTCTGAGGGTTTCTATTACTTATTCATTATATTCATTCTTATATTATTCAAGCCCTTTATTACTTAAACCTGGTTCTTTTTAAACATATTTTATTGTTTTCCCTTTTTCTTCATCATTCAACAAAATATTCAAAGTGTTCCAAGAAAGTTCCAGAAGCAGAGAAATCCGTTATTTGTTTTGGCTTCAGTTTTTTCTTGTTGAAAGACTTATTTGTCCAAGGCTTGTAAGAAGGAACACTGACTTCCTGAAATCTTCAACCACGGAAGTGTTAGAAAGTAATCAAGTGTAGTAACATCATCCCGCCACAAGGTGTCAGTAAGAGTCGACATCAAATGGGCAGAACAGCTTGTGTTCATATTCAGCCTCCATTGGAGAAAAGATATGTTTATTTTCAAAATGTTGAAAGTGTCAACAGATGTCCAATAATAAAATATATTATTCATGTGTTGTACTTGTCATAGAACACCATGTGAGTCTTGACTGTGATATCTAGCAGTGTTTGATGTTGACTTTAAGACCCTACTGAAGACTGAATGAGCTCAAATATTCACAGTGCAAGATTGTTGAACATGAAACTAAATAATAAAAAGTCATCTTGTTGTTGTGTTCTTCTTTCAGTGATTCACACGCTGCAGTATTTCCACACTGCATCCTCTCAAGTTCCAAACTTCCCAGAGTTTGTGAGTGTTGGTTATGTTGATGGAGTTGAGATTAGTTACTATGACAACAACATCAGGAAAGCAGAATCCAAACAGGACTGGATGAACAAAATCACAGCAGAGGATCCAAAATACTGGCAGAGACAAACAGAGATCAATGTTGGTAATGAGTTTAGGGCCAAACACAACCTTGAAGTTCTTAAGAAGCGTTTCAACCAAACTGGAGGTTTGTTTATGTTGAACTTTCTACTACTTAAATATATTTGATGTACTCTTGTTATACTGTAGTAAAACACACATTACTGCACTGATATACCTTGTCTCTGTCCATCCCATAATAACCTACACTAATACTGTGTGTGTGTGTGTGTGTGTGTGTGTGTGTGTGTTTGTGAGTGTGTGTGTGTGTGTGTGTGTTTGTCTGTGTTTGTGTGTGTGTGTGTGTGTGTGTTTGTGTGTGTGGGTGTGTTTGTGTGTGTGTGTGCTTGTGTGTTTGTGTGTGTGTGTGTGTGTGTGTGTGTGTTTGTCTGTGTTTGTGTGTGTGTTTGTGAGTGTGTTTGTGTGTGTGTGTGTGTTTGTGTGTGTGTGTGTGTTTGTGTGTGTGTGTGCTTGTGTGTGTTTGTGTGTGTGTGTGTGTGTTTGTCTGTGTTTGTGTGTGTGTTTGTGAGTGTGTTTGTGTGTGTGTGTGTTTGTGTGTGTGGGTGTGTTTGTGTGTGTGTGTGCTTGTGTGTGTTTGTGTGTGTGTGTGTTTGTGTGTGTGTGTGTGTGTTTGTGTGTGTGTGTGTGTTTGTGTGTGTTTGTGTTTGTGTGTGTGTGTGCGTGTGTTTGTGTGTGTGTGTTTCTCTGTGTGTGTGTGTTTGTGTGTGTGTGTTTGTGTGTGTGTTTGTCTTCGTGTGTGTGTGTGTGTTTGTGTGTGTGTGTGTGTGTGTGTGTGTGTGTGTGTGTGTGTGTGTGTGTGTGTGTGTGTGTGTGTGTGTGTGTGTGTGTGTGTGTGTGTGTGTGGTGTGTGTGTGACTACTTTACAACACTTTGTGTGTCTCAGGTGTTCACATTTTTCAGAGGATGTCAGGATGTGAATGGAATGATGAGACTGATGAGGTTACAGGTTGGGATCAGCACGGTTATGATGGAGAAGATTACATATCGTTGGACATGAAGACATGGACATGGACTGCAGCAAAACCACAAGCTTTCCCCACCAAACTCCAGTTGGACCAGGACAGATTTGTACTAGACCATGAAAAGTATTATTACACTGAGGAATGTCCTTCTTACTTGAAGAAGTATGTGAAGTATGGGAAGAAGGTCCTAATGAGAACAGGTAGAAGCACACCTTGTACTTTCACCTTTTAACATGTTAGCACTCCCCCTATAGGAACATTACTGACATTACACTCTGTCTCTTTATACTCTTTTCTCTTTCTCTCACCTTCTCTCCATCTTTACCTCCATCCACACCTTCTCTCCATCTTTACCTCCATCCACACCTTCTCTCCATCGTTACCTCCATCCACACCTTCTCTCCATCTTTACCTCCATCCACACCTTCTCTCCATCTTTACCTCCATCCACACCTTCTCTCCATCTTTACCTCCATCCACACTGTCTCTCCATCTTTACCTCCATCCACACCTTCTCTCCACTTATACCTCCATCTACACCTCCTCTCCATCTTTACCTCCATCCACACCTTCTCTGCATCTTTACCTCCACCCACACCTTCTCTCCATCTTTACCTCCATCCACACCTTCTCTCCATATTTACCTCCATCCACACCTTCTCTCCATCTTTACCTCCATCCACACCTTCTCTCCATCTTTACCTCCATCCACACCTTCTCTCCATCTTTACCTCCATCCACACCTTCTCTCCATCTTTACCTCCATCCACACCTTCTCTCCATCTTTACCTCCATCCACACCGTCTCTCCATCTTTACCTCCATCCACACCTTCTCTCCATCTTTACCTCCATCCACACCTCCTCTCCATCTTTACCTCCATCCACACCGCCTCTCCATCTTTACCTCCATCCACACCTTCTCTCCATCGTTACCTCCATCCACACCTTCTCTCCATCTTTACCTCCATCCACACCTCCTCTCCATCTTTACCTCCATCCACACCGTCTCTCCATCTTTACCTCCATCCACACCTTCTCTCCATCTTTACCTCCATCCACACCTTCTCTCCATCTTTACCTCCATCCACACCGTCTCTCCATCTTTACCTCCATCCACACCTTCTCTCCATCTTTACCTCCATCCACACCTCCTCTCCATCTTTACCTCCATCCACACCGTCTCTCCATCTTTACCTCCATCCACACCTTCTCTCCATCTTTACCTCCATCCACACCTTCTCTCCATCTTTACCTCCATCCACACCTCCTCTCCATCTTTACCTCCATCCACACCGTCTCTCCATCTTTACCTCCATCCACACCTTCTCTCCATCTTTACCTCCATCCACACCTTCTCTCCATCTTTACCTCCATCCACACCTCCTCTCCATCTTTACCTCCATCCACACCTTCTCTCCATCTTTACCTCCATCCACACCTTCTCTCCATCTTTACCTCCATCCACACCTTCTCTCCATCTTTACCTCCATCCACACCGTCTCTCCATCTTTACCTCCATCCACACCTTCTCTCCATCTTTACCTCCATCCACACCTCCTCTCCATCTTTACCTCCATCCACACCTCCTCTCCATCTTTACCTCCATCCACACCTCCTCTCCATCTTTACCTCCATCCACACCTTCTCTCCATCTTTACCTCCATCCACACCTCCTCTCCATCTTTACCTCCATCCACACCGTCTCTCCATCTTTACCTCCATCCACACCTTCTCTCCATCTTTACCTCCATCCACACCTTCTCTCCATCTTTACCTCCATCCACACCGTCTCTCCATCTTTACCTCCATCCACACCTTCTCTCCATCTTTACCTCCATCCACACCTCCTCTCCATCTTTACCTCCATCCACACCTTCTCTCCATCTTTACCTCCATCCACACCTTCTCTCCATCTTTACCTCCATCCACACCTCCTCTCCATCTTTACCTCCATCCACACCGTCTCTCCATCTTTACCTCCATCCACACCTTCTCTCCATCGTTACCTCCATCCACACCTTCTCTCCATCTTTACCTCCATCCACCCCTTCTCTCCATCTTTACCTCCATCCACACCTTCTCTCCATCTTTACCTCCATTCACACCTTCTCTCCATCTTTACCTCCATCCACACCGTCTCTCCATCTTTACCTCCATCCACACCTTCTCCCCACGTTGTCTTCTGTTCACACGTGACATCACTTCCTGTGCAGAGCTTCCAGAGGTGTTCCTCCTCCAGAAGACGCCATCCTCTCCAGTCACCTGCATGGCGACAGGTTTCTATCCCGACTTCGCCGACCTGTTTTGGAGGAAAGACGGCGAGCAGATGTTGGAGGACGTGGAGCACGGAGAGCTGCTCCCCAACCACGACGGAACCTTCCAGATGTCGGTGGAGCTGAAAGTGGAGGTGACGGCCGAGGTGGAGGGCAAGTACGAATGTGTGTTCCAGCTGTCTGGCGTCAAGGAGGACCTGGTCACCAAGCTGGAGAGAAGAAGCATCCTGAGCAACGCAAGCCATGAAGGTGAGAAAGACACATTTAGTTGGAGATGTTTCCCATCACAAGTCCACCTGTCACCATTATTGATCCATGTCACCATGACAACGCTTGACGTCTGCATGCAAAGTAGTCATGAAGGTTTCCTCTTCATGCTTTGTCACTCCACTTGTGCTTTTTTGCTCTCCACAGACAACTTGAGCGTCGCCCTCGCTGCCACGGCGGCGGTCGTCGCTGTGGCGGCCGTCCTGGCGGCCATCATCATGGTCATGGTCAGGCGTCACAGAAACAGACAAGGTGAGGGACACCAATGTCCTCCGTCTTCTTCTTCTTCTTCTTCTCGGTCCAGGCCGTGAGTTGATGCTTTCATCCGGGCTGCATGTTTTAGTTGCCTTCCAGCCAAACACTCAAAGATCCACAGAGACAGAGCGCACACTCTCACATAGAAACACGTGAGGAAAAAGTCCATTTCACCTTGTTTCCCTTTCATTTCAGCCCAGTACGATCCAGCTCGTAAGTAAAACATCTTTTCTTTGAGCCGCAAGAAACAAAGCCGTGGTGAAGCGTCACTCACATGGAGGTCTGATGTGGACCTTTGTTACAAGTTTAGCCTGAAAATCCCAACTTGGGCTGACTCCTTCACAATAAAAGAGCCTCCTGTGAGCACACGCAATACAAAGTGTGGCATATCTCACGTTTGACATGAGTCCTCATGATGAGGATCAGCCAAATGAGACCTCAAGTGTGCTGACTCATCAAGAAGGTATCCTAGTCAGGAAGTAGAAGAGCAGCACTCTGCTTCTTCATGTTTCCAAGTCACACCTCAAAGATCTGATGTGAGTGACGAGGCACCTTCTGGATGTTCTTCCTTCACCGTTTGCGTTTGTCCCGCAGCTCGCCACGGCGGCGTGGAGCTCTCCGAGAGGGTGGCGGCTGAAGGCTGAGTAAGTCTGCACCTCCAAATGTTCTTGTGTGAAGATGATGTTCAACTTGGTTCTGTTGGGAATGTGCTGAGTCATCTTCTTCCTCCAGGATGCTTTGTGCACTGGAACACAGAGAGATGTCTCCATCGCTGAGGGACGTCATGGAGATGTGCTTTGTTCTTCATCCCACTGCTCCTCACGCTATTCCATCTATTCTTCTTTGGCCGTTAAAATACTTTCAACATCAAACGTTGGTGGCTATAAAATCATTCGGGGCTCACGTTTCATGGCCTTGACATCATGACGAGGATTTCTTCTTTCTTTGAATGGCCGCTGCTTATGATCAATATCACATTGTGTCACATCTCTGTCAATAAATCCGTTTGTTCTCCACTCGCCTCGCACTGCTTTCTTGGGGACCAGGAAGGGTCTCGCTCATAACGATGGTAGAAATAGGTCGTTTTTATTCATCTTGTATTTTTTCATTCAACACTTAAATCCCTAGATCAATTTGTGGTTTATCCGTCCATATCATATTCTTTTTTTAATATTTTATGCCTTTTTTGTCAAAACCCTGTTTTGTTATGGCAAAACCACTAATTAATCATTTTTACTAAACGTAATTGCAATCTTAAATAGGTCAATAATTCATAACATCATTGATTTCAATTCATTATTTTTTGAGCAATGACAATTAAAACATGTCATAAAAATGTATTTATTTTTTTACTTTCAACACTTAAGTCTCTGGATAAACTTCAGATCCATCCCTCGTTTCTGTGACGACCTGTCAGGTGTCACATCGTCTGTTTGCGTTTGTGTTTATCTCCTAGTCAGCGCTCTTATTTTGGTCCCACTTCCTGTTTGTCTCCCTGAGCGCTTTTCCCTCCTCACCTGTCGCTGATTGGCAGCCTGGCCACACCTGGTCATGGGGTGAGGGTGATGGGTCAAATGCAGAGGATAATCTCACCACACCTAGTGTGTGTGTGACAATCAATTCCGCCAAAGAATGTTTTCATTGGGTTATCTCCCAAAATGAAAGAGAAAATCTTGATATTGCTTTTACTTCTGCTATCAGGCAATGTGCAACCAAATCCAGGACCCAGCTTCAATAACATCAGTACTGCTGATGAATTTAGAGCCGGGTCAGGCCTCCATTTAAATAATAGGAGTCTCCTGCCAAAATGAGACTTAGTCAAAATCTGGATTCCAGCAAGAAAATGCAGACTTCCTTATCTTATCTTAAGGTGGCTAAGTAAAGCAGTCTCTGACAAGGACGTTGCTATTAATGCATATAATGTCTTCCCATGCCATCGTCCTGGAAAAGGTGGAGGAGTGGCCATATATTTAAAAAAGACATTTCTTGTTATCTTATTGTCAATCACTAAACAATTTGAACTTGACGTGTATTTCTGGTCTTGACGTGTATTTCTGGTGTATTTCTGGTCTTGTGCGGCAGTGCGGCTGGATCAAAAATGAGGTCAGAGACGCTTGACTGAACAAAAAGTTGCTTTATTACAAGCGAGCGTGGTCATACAGAACTGCAGTTCCTGGAGGAGGTCAAGTCCAAAAAATGTGGCACTCCTAACTTGGAGAAGCCGAAGCAGTTTTATATTCCTCCTTCCTGTCACATACCAACATCCCATCTTATTGCCCATGTATTGCCTGAACTACTCCAGTCTACATGCAAATGTCAAACTAACTACCGTATTTTTCGGACTATAAGCTGCAGTTTTTTTCATAGTTGGGCCGGGGGTGCGACTTATACTCAGGAGCGACTTATGTGTGAAATTATTAACACATTAGCGTAAAATATCAAATAATATTATTTAGCTCATTCACGTAAGAGACTAGACTTATAAGATTTCATGGGATTTAGCGATTAGGAGTGACAGATTGTTTGGTAAACGTATAGCATGTTCTATATGTTATAGTTATTTGAATGACTCTTACCATAATATGTTACGTTAACATACCAGGCACCTTCTCAGTTGGTCATTTATGCCTCATATAAAGTACACTTATTCAGCCTGTTGTTCACTATTCTTTATTTATTTTAAATTGCCTGTCACAGCTCAGTTTCGAACCCACAACCCTCCCATTGCAAGATCCAACACTCTGTCTGGCAGCATGCCAGGACACGCCCCCGCACGCGTCGTGCGCTTCACACCCACACTTCGCCGCAGCTGCTGGCTTTCATCAATCAGCGCACCTGGCAGCAATCAGGAGGACAGCATAAAGTTCAGTCACTCCTTGGAACCTACGCCGGAACGTCGTTAACTCTTGTAGTAAGCATTACGTCTCTGGCTTCCCTCTCGTTGTCCTCGCCTTTTTTTGTCTTTTGCCCCTTTTTGTCTTGTTGACTGATGTCCCCTGTTCTCCTTGCAGTGCCCGCCTTGTTCTGTGTGCTCGAGCGCTGTACCTCGACCTCCACCTGGAAATTGGACTGCCTTCCTCAATCCTCGATCACTCATTTGGACTTGGACATTGTTGCTTGCCGCCTGCCCTCGACCATCTGCCTGTCCCCGGATCTCCCTTGTGCCTCCCCTCTTGGTCAGACAGGTTTTTCATCCATCACGCATGTACAACATCCTCTTGAATTATTTACATGGTTAATTTTACACTTAATCCTGCATCCAACACTTAGAGTAGCATACACATCCCACACAATCATCAAAAGGTTACAATAAACCTGGTAACCTTAAGCTCTTCGTGGTGTCGTCTCCTTCCAACCCTCACAAACATAACAGTACGTTCCGGCCAACCATGTCGGAACCAGACGACACCCCCAAGCCGAGTCTCGCTCCCCAGTCTTGGACCCCCAGGAATCCGGACTTGGAGGTAATGTGCTCAGTCCTGAAGATGCACCAGACTCGTTTTGAGGCTTTAGAGGACAATTTAGAGAAGGCATTTACCAAGCTGTACACCAAGTTGGACCAGCTTGGCCCCAGCCCAGTGCAAGACCAGGTAACGAGTCAGCATGCCACACCTGCCCCTAGCCCTGGAAGCGTTCCCTTTGCCCGACAACCCAAGATTGCGAGTCCAAGAACTTTTGAAGGTGCTTTTGAGCTCTGTAGAGGCTTTTTGGTGGAGTGTGAATTTATTTTTTTGCACCAACCATCACGCTACACTTCTGATGGAGCTAAAATTGCTTTTGTTTTTTCGCTACTTGCCGGACCTGCCCTCAAGTGGGCTACAGCAGCCTTGGACAAGTCACTGGGCCTAGGCACCGACTACGCAGCCTTCCGGTCCGAGTTCCTGGCCGTTTTTGACCACCCCAAGGATGGGGGGGATTCCGCATGACGTCTGCACACCATCCAGCAAGGAACTCGCTCAGTGGCAGCTTACACCCTCGAGTTCCGGACCATTGCTGCAGACAGCGGCTGAAACGACAAGGCTCTACAGAGTGCTTTTCGTCAAGGACTCTCTGAAGAAATCAAGGACGGTCTGCTGAGAGACAGACCGACCTCTTGTAGAGCCCTCATCGACTTAGCACTCCAGTACGACCAGAGACTTGTTGAGCGAGCAACCGAGAGAGCCCGTAGTGGCGCTAGGAGATCCCCAGCTATGATAGCTCTTCCTGCCCTCCAATCTTCCGGAGGACAACCTGCCCCATTACCGGTTGCAGTGGCAGCACATGAACCCATGCAAGTGGGAAGAACCCGTTTGGGGGCGGGGGAGAGGGAGAGAAGGTTGAGGCAGCGCCTTTGCCTCTACTGCGGGGGTGCGGGACACATGGTCCGCTACTGTCCGTCCCAACCAAAAGACCAGGCTCACCAGCAAGGGGGATCCTGGTGAGTCATTCGACACTTCCCCAGGAACAAGGGAATTCGGGCATCCTGTTTTCCGCCTCCGTGACGTGGAGCAACAGGAGAGTGGAAGTTCAGGCTTTTCTGGACTCTGGGGCGGACGATAGCCTGATGGACTACGGGTTCGCCCAACAGAACGGGATTCCCATAGTATCCTTGGAAAAGGACCTCCCAGCCCAAGCTCTGGACGGACGCCCATTGGGTCCCATCAGGTACCGCACGGAGTCCCTGCTACTCTCTTTATCCGTGAACCATTCAGGGACCATCCGTTTCTGGGTGCTGGAGGCTCCCGTCGCGCCTGTGGTTTTAGGGAGATCATGGCTGAAGCAGCACGACCCGCACATCTCTTGGACCTCCGGAGAGATCTTGGCATGGATCACCTGCTGCCACGCTAACTACTTGAAAGCAGCCTCGGCCCCCAGCAGGACCATTCAGAACCATAAAACCCCGGTCGATCTCACTACCATCCCAGAGTGCTATCATGACCTCGCTGAAGTTTTCAGTAAGGAACGTGCTCAATCCCTTCCGCCGCATAGACCTTACGACTGTGCTATCGAGCTACTTCCCGGGGCTCCCCTACCTTCCAGCCGTCTTTACAACTTGTCCCTTCCCGAAAGAGAGACCATGAAGAATTACATTTCTGAATCACTGGCTTCCGGAATCATGTCCAAATCCCCTGTGGCGGCAGGGTTTTTCTTCGTGACCAAGAGGGACGGGTCCTTGCGACCTTGCATTGACTACCGGCACCTCAACAACATAACTATCAAGAATAAGTACCCACTGCCCCTTCTGAACGCATCTTTTGAACCCCTGGCACCTGCCACCATCTTCACTAAGCTCGACCTTCGCAATGCATACCACCTGGTCGGGATCAAGAAGGGTGACAAATGGACGACTAAGTTCAATACTCACCTCGGCCACTATGAGTACAAGGTCATGCCTTTTGGTCTCACTATTGCTCCCGCAGTTTTCCAGACGCTGGTCAACGACATCCTTCGTGACATGCTGGACCAGTTTGTTGTGGTTTACTTGGATGACATCCTTTTTTTTCCTCGCAACCCGCAGGAACATCAGCAGCATGTTCGTCTGGTTCTTCAGCGACTTCTGGAGAACCGACTCTTTGTCAAGGCGGAGAAGTGCTGTTTTCATGCCTCATCGGTGGACTTCCTTGGCTTCATCGTTGAGAGGGGTCACGTCAGGGCTGACCCCGGGAAGGTCAAGGCAGTGGTAGCCTGGCCACTACCCGCTTCCAGAACGGAACTGAGGAGATTCTTGGGCTTCGCTGGATTTTACAGACGATTCATACGTAATTTCAGCCGCATCGCTGCACCCCTCAATGCTCTCACCTCGTCCAAGGTAAATTTTTTGTGGTCACCCGAGGCCGACCGTGCTTTCCGTGGGCTCAAGACCAGCTTTGTCTCCGCACCTGTTCTCATCCATCCTGACTGGGACTGTCCATTTTTGGTAGAGGTGGACGCCTCTGATTCAGGGATAGGGGCCATACTTTCCCAGCGGTCTAAAATTGACAACCTGCTTCACCCATGTGCATTTTTTTCCAGGCGACTCTCTCCGGCAGAGCTTAATGATGCTGGGAACAGAGAGCTGTTGGCCGTCCACGAGGCGTTAGTGGAGTGGAGACACTGGTTGGAGGGGGCAAAGCACCAGTTCCAAATTCTGACGGACCATAGCAACCTTCTCGCCATCCGATCAGCCCGAAGGATCAACAACCGTCAGGCGAGATGGCAACAGTTTTTTTCCCGGTTCGACTACATACTGTCTTACAGACCGGGATCCAAGAACCAGAAGGCGGACGCACTATCTAGAGTGCACTTAGCGGAGAACACTTGCCCTACTACCCCCGAAACCATTCTACCATCAACCCGTACTGTGGGAATGGTATCCTGGAGAGTGGAGGACCAGTTGAAAAAGGCTCTTCAGGCTCGTCCAGGTCCTGGGAGCGGACCGCCAGGCAAGCTGTTCGTCCACCGCAAACTTCGGCCCCGGGTCCTGGATTGGGCACATTCCAGTCTTTTTTTCTTGCAATCTGCCTGTCCCCGGATCTCCCTTGTGCCTCCCCTCTTGGTCAGACAGGTTTTTCATCCATCACGCATGTACAACATCCTCTTGAATTATTTACATGGTTAATTTTACACTTAATCCTGCATCCAACACTTAGAGTAGCATACACATCCCACACAATCATCAAAAGGTTACAATAAACCTGGTAACCTTAAGCTCTTCGTGGTGTCGTCTCCTTCCAACCCTCACGAACATAACATTGCCTTTCAAATGTCTATTCTTGGTGTTGGGTTTTATCAAATAAATTTCCCCAAAAAAAGCGACTAAAATATGTTTTTTTCCTTCTTTATTATGCATTTTCGGCCGTGCGACCTATACTCCGGAGCGACTTATACTCCGAAAAATACGATATTTAATGATGTGTTCAAACTGAAATACTACTATTTACTTAAAGTGATGGTGTGCTTTCTCCAAGATATGAGTTCATTAAGGCAGTGGTCCCCAACCACCGGGCCGATTGGTACCGGGCCGCACAAGAAATAAAAAAAATAAAAATAAAAATATGTTTTTATTTTTTATTAAATCAACATAAAGAACACAATATATACATTATATATCAATATAGATCAATACAGTCTGCAGGTATACAGTCCGTAAGCACACATGATTGTATTTCTTTATGACAAAACTTCTTTTTTTTTTTTAAATACCATAACCCCCCCCCCCCACACACACACACACTTACACACACACACACACACACACACATATATATATATATATATATATATATATATATATATATATATATATATATATATATATATATATATATATATATATATATATATATATATATATATATATATGTATATATATATATATATATATATATATATATGCCTTGTTGTATTAATATTTTCATATATAATAGGAATACTAATGAAATGAATAAAGCTTTTGCTTCTATTTTATTATCTGAAAAAATGAATAAAAAGATAAAATCAAATTTTTATTTCCAATTTTTTCCATCATGTAGTGTGCCTTATAATTCATCTAGTTTTCAATGTCGCCCTCTGGTGGTCCATATTACATATTACTCTTTGTTATGTGTCTTTTATCCAACAGAGGTCACTGTTTCCACACATTGTAGTTCAACTCAAGCAGTAATCATATTTATTGAGTGATTGACACAGAAAGCATGGAATCTTTAAAAGTATTTTTTTTTTCTTTAAATAACATTTTACAGGGTCATTTCATTAGGTACACTATGTAATGAGGTGCAATCATTCGCAAAAACATTAAAAAAGTCACTTTTTAGACGAGTTTCAAGGAGAAAAAAGTTACTTTTCAGACGAGTTGATTAAATTCATATTTATCTTCGGTTTGTAGTTGAAGTTGTGTAAAATAGTTTTGCGTCATACCGAGAGCTGGTTATAATATTTTGGAGACGGTCAGCATTTTAGTTTTCTCATACTTTACTGCAGCATTGATAGAGACAAACAATATGATACAATTATTTTCCTCTCCTATACAATAAGTAAAAAAACATTTTCTACAACACTACAACCTTTTTTAAATGTAAAAAATTCAACTTTATTCATGTACAAGAACTTTGTTCTTGTAAAATGTTAAGCACATTTTTTGTAGAATTGTAACTTTATTCTTGAAATAAATTTAAAATGTATTGTTTACATAAAACTACCACTTTTATCACTTTATTCATGTATGATTATAGATTATACATTTCGGGACTTTTGCCTACTTTTCTGACTTTCCTCCCCCACTCACAGCGTGACTTTGCTGGGAGCCTTGTGGACACGTCGGGCATCCCTGGACTCGGGTGACCGGCTGCGGGACTTGTGGCACTCAAACCTGGGTGTGATTTTAGAACATTTTGGGGATTTTTGCCCACTGTCACAACTTTTCTTCCCCACTCACAGTGTGACTTTGCTGGGGGAGCTTTGGACATGTCGGGCACCCTTGGACTCGGGTGACCTGCTGCGGGACTTGTGGCACTCAAACCTGGGTGTGATTTTTGAACATTTTGGGGATTTTTGACCACTTTTCCAACTTTTCTTCCCCACGCACAGTGTGACTTTGCTGGGGGCGCTTTGTACATGTCGGGCACCCCTTGACTCGGGTGACCTGCTGCGGGACTTGTGGCACTCAAACCTGGGTGTGATTTTAGAACATTTTGGGGATTTTTGCCCACTGTCACAACTTTTCTTCCCCACTCACAGTGTGACTTTGCTGGGGGAGCTTTGGACATGTCGGGCACCCTTGGACTCGGGTGACCTGCTGCGGGACTTGTGGCACTCAAACCTGGGTGTGATTTTTGAACATTTTGGGGATTTTTGACCACTTTCCCAACTTTTCTTCCCCACGCACAGTGTGACTTTGCTGGGGGCGCTTTGTACATGTCGGGCACCCTTGGACTCGGGTGACCTGCTGCGGGACTTGTGGCACTCAAACCTGGGTGTGATTTTGGATTGTTCAGGACATTTCCTGTCCGCATGCCCCAAAGGGCCTCCCATTCCCTGGGGACACGCGCTGGACACCTCGGGTAGCCCAAAATATGCGATTCTGTTTAAAAAGCCCGTCTATTGCTGTCCTAAGACACATGTGCAACAGCCCGGGGTTTATTTCCCTTCATAAGTAGGGTTTCTCTCTATAGTGCACACTTGGAAATAATGCATTTCTTTAGGGGTGCAATTGCAGCCGGAGTCCACAGGAGGGCTCTAATTCCCCGCTGTCCTTTTTATAGTGTAAGAGGGTTGCTGTTTTCTGTCTGAAAATAGGGCCCCAAAAGGCATCCAGGGCCCCTAATGACTGTAATTTATGGCCCCAAAAGGCCTCACATTGCCCGGGAAGACCAGATGGACGTCTCGGCGTCACCGAAATACTACAAACTGTTTAAAATAGCGCCCCAAAAGGCCTGGAAATAATGCCTTTAATTCTGGGTGCATTTGCGGCGGAAGTCCACAGGAGGGCGTGACTTTGCTGGGGGCGCTTTGTGCATGTCGGGCACCCCTGGACTCGGGTGACCTGCTGCGGGACTTGTGGCACTCAAACCTGGGTGTGATTTTTGAACATTTCGGGGATTTTTGCACACTTTCCCAACTGTATTCTTGTAATAGAATACAACTTTATTTGTGTAAAATGCCAAATATGTTTTAGTGAAATTACGACTTTATTTTTGTAAAATGATCATTTTTATCTTTTAAAATTGTTACTTTGTTTATGTAATAAATTAAAATGATATGCTTGTAAAAAAAAATAAAAAAATCAACTCTATTCTTGTACGGGAATTGACACTTTGTTGTTGTAAAATGTTAACTATTTTTGTAGGAGTGTAACTTTATTCTTAAAAAAACAACCCAAAACTTTATTCTTACAAAAAATACAACCATATTTGTGTATGATTAATAATATTAATTATTATAATTATTATGATTAATAATGTGTACAATTATAAATGTATTTATTACTTTATTATTTATTATAACTGTGTTTGTGTAAAATGACTTTATTTTTGTAAAAATATCACTCTTTATTTATGTAATAAATTGCAACTATATGCTTGTAAAAAATTGAAAAAGAAATTACAACTTTATTCATGTACAAGAGAAGGAATTTTATCTTCAAATTTAAACTTTTATTACCCAGACTTTTAACTTTATTTTTAAATAAACCAAAGCATTCTTCTTGAAAAAACAGCTTTTTTTAAAATCATAACTTTATACACTTTTATAAATTACAATTTTTGGGGGTAAAATTATAAATTTATTTTTGTGAAATTCCAACTTTATTCTGGTAAAAAAATACTTATTTATTCATGTAATAAGTTACAATTTTATTCTTGTAAAATTATTAGTATATTCTTGTAAAATGACTTAATTATCTATGTAACAAGTTACAACTTTATTCTTGTAAATTATAACTGTATTCTTGTAATATGATTTATTTATTTATGTAATAAGTTACAACTTTATTCTTGTAAAATTACTTCTTTATTCATGTAATAAGTTTATTTTTGTAAAATGATTACTTTATTCTTGTTAAAAAAAATTAAAAACATTTTACACTAGTAATTTTATTTTCAAATAAACTAAATAATTATTCTCGCAAGAAATATTTTTTTTTCTGTAAATGATAACTTTATAGTTGTAAAATTACATATTTTTGGGTAAAATTATGAATTTATTTTCATCCAACTTTGTTCTCTTGACCGAAGCCAACACATGGGCATCGGTCAAGAGGACGTCCCACACTAACATACATGGACATACACGACTTATATACATTTCCTGGGGGACAGTTAAACGTCCCACACTAACATACATGGACATACACGACTTATATACATTTCCTGGGGTACAGTTAAACGTCCCACACTAACATACATGGACATACACGACTTATATACATTTCCTGGGGGACAGTTAAACGTCCCACACTAACATACATGGACATACACGACTTATATACATTTCCTGGGGGACAGTTAAACGTCCCACACTAACATACATGGACATACACGACTTATATACATTTCCTGGGGGACAGTTAAACGTCCCACACTAACATACATGGACATACACGACTTATATACATTTCCTGGGGTACAGATAATTCATTAAGGTGGTGTTTTCTGCAAAGGCATTCACTGATATCTCAAACCAATTAGTTTGAATGATAGAACAACTCAAAACATTTCAAAGTCCAAGACTTTTGTTTTTAATAGAACATTGTCAGTCTTCTTTGCTGTCTGAGACTTTTTGAATTGCCATCCAAAATCACCAAGCAGTCAATGGCAAATCCAGTATGCAACGTCACTGTTTAGCGGAACTTTGTTACTAACTGTTGCTTTACTATTTTTCTTACTGGGAGACTGACACAGGCATTTAGGTTTTCCACACACCATCCTGACTCACGGTTTCAACATTTGGTTCTTAAAAGTGTATTAAATTACTTTGTACTTTCTGCAACCATTGGCCTTCCCAATGTAAAGCGAGTGGAGACAATTTGGAGATAGCACTATAGCAATATCAGACAAGTGCTGCTTTGACTCTTTTACTTGTTGTTAAACTTTAATTAAAAAAAGAAAAAAAAGAAATCATGGGGACCACTGCTGTAGGGGGTTTTTAAAGATAAAACTGCAATAACAATATATATAATTCAGAATCTGTGGTAATTTTTTTACTGTTAAAGATTTTCTGAGCAACATCAACTCGGTAATGTATGATCATTTTCCCTCAAGATACAATTTTCAGGTTGTGGTACGATAATTTGTCATTTGCCACCTGGCAACGCCGACATAGTTGAGTGATGTTAGCTTCGCAGCGAAGTGACATGGCCTTCAAACTCCGTGCAAGGCCTCATTTTCCTATCTTTACCCATTGAATATACAATTTAAACCTCTTCAAAAACATTGAATGTTTTTTATACTAATTGTCTTGGTGCTTTTTTCACTTGTTTGGAAGTAACCAAACGGAAGAAAGTAGCTGTCGACAGGTAAGAACTACAACCTTAACACGTGCATTAACATGTCAATATTTTCTCGTCTATCTTATATTCATAAATATCTACATTGTGATGTTTATATGGTTACATTGTTGTTTGTGTATATAGTTATATCGTTTTAAAATGATATGTCGTCTTTAACTGAGAATGCAGTGTACAGAAAGGTTGTACTGCCACCTACTGGTAACACTTGCAGTCTGCACTTTAGCATTACAAGCAAAGTTCAAACTAAGATATTACGGCGACTAGCTATGCTTGTGTTGTTTTAAAATACTATTAATACATTCTATGCATTTTATTTTAATGAATTTCACTACGCGTCAGTTACTATAACGCTTATCATGTGACAAATGTTTTTATGTGTTGGCTTCATGTCCAGTTTAAAGTGGTGTAGTTACCACTCCACGTCACTTGGTGGCGCCAGCGTTAGTCTCCGTGGCTCAGCAAGAAAACCGGAAGTAGTTTGTTGACAAGGCGGGCTCGACGATTGGATTGATCAAATGTTGACCGAACGGCTTGTTTGCTTTTAGTAATAATGATCTACCACCGACCAACGTTTATGTATTTTATATTGAAGACTATGCATTGTTTTATTTGGTTAAATGACACCGCTATGCTGCGAGTGTATGAAATATTTGTTTCGCCGCTTACTATTGGACCGACGTGAACCACGTGACCATTTGGGGCGAGATATGTGAGTAACCCCTGGCTGCAGCCCGCAGATCGAGGAGGAGCTTATTTTCCCTCAATGTGGGCGGGTCTCAACGTTCACCCCCGCGGGCTCCATCTGGTGGCGGAGATCCGGCACAGCACAATGACTTAGTATGGAAAAAGGTTCATGTATTTAATAGACTTAGACATTCCTACTTTTAACTTGTCAAATGTATTTTTTTACAATGAAAAAAATAAAATAAATAATAATTATATATATATATATATAACTGAATAAGGAAGAGGTTGGAACTTCAAATAAAAAAGTTTTGGCTCTATTTTGCACATCATTCAAATGAGAAATGTGACATTTCACACTTAATTTTATTTTTCGGTTGTTGCTTTCTAGACTAGTAAATGATGACAGTGAGCAGAGATCTCATGGAGACTTCCCTAGTCTCCACAAGTTTTCAGCACACAGAGCATACTGGGGACAGAAACTCCAAGACAGACAAGTTTTTTTTTGTTTGTTTTTTTTTGCAAATATTTTTATTGAATTTTACAGTTAAAATCACATTTAACAGTCATACTTTGGTCACGCAAAACCTTCATACAATCACACATCCACTCATACCCACTCACATGCACACTTGAGGAGAGAGGTGCACTTAAACTTTAACAATTCAAGGTTTACAGTATAAACATTATTAGAAAAGATACCCAGATATTGTATATATATATATATATATATATATATATATATATATATATATATATATATATATATATATATATATATATATATATATATATATATATATATATATATATATATATATCCCGCTCTGGCTCAGGATCAGCAGGCTATCCAGACCATGGATGAACATTCCTCGGCATCAAGGATCCTCAGGAAGTGATCCCAAGATCACCTCTCGAGAACCTCTCCACCGTTCACACTTAAAAAAGAAAAGGAAAGTCACAGAAGTTGATCAGATGTAAAAAAATACAAAATAAAAAGACACAAAAAATAAATAAATAAATAAGCAAGTAAACCGTGGCAAGGCCATATCAGAAGTAACAAAAAAACCACAATAATAGTGTAGGATCAATACAGAAAATAATAAAGATAATAAAAAAGGAATAAAACTACAAAAAAGATGGCAGATACATTTGACAAGTTAAAAGTAGCTTTATTGACGTTTGAGAATGTGCTGCCGGATCTCCGCCACCAGATGGAGCTCCCGTGGTAAAAAAAAATACATTTGACAAGTTAAAAGTAGTATTAAAGAACTATATGTTTAAACTGATGTTGTTGTTGTTGTGCTGGGACTCTTCACCCGTGAGCGTACTCCGGTTAGGGAATAAGGACACCGTTTTACTTTTGAACTTCTTCTTTATATATTGCTTTGTAGCAGCAGCAGCTAAGCACACTCTCACATACACACACTGTTCAACACATTGCCCGAAGGACCCCGGAAAAGTAAACATAGCTGCCCGGTAAACTGCCTGACTCAAAACAGACGTAACTTAAAGGTGCATGACTACAATAATAGCTTGTTTACGTCAACAATAATATAGTCAATTATATTCAACAATTATCATATTAAATAGGGAACTTTCTCTTAATCTTCTGACAAAGGGAATTTATAACAAGTAGGAATGTCTAAGTCTATCAAATACATTAACCTTTTTCCATACTATGGTTTATATATACATATATATATATATATATATATATATATATATATATATATATATATATATATATATATATATATATATATATATATATATATATATATATATATATATATATATATATATATATATATATTATATATATTTTTTTTTAAATTGTTTTTTCATGGTAAAAAAAAAATACATTTGACAAGTTAAAAGTAGCTTTATTGACGTTTGAGAATGTGTGCTGCCGGATCTCCGCCACCAGATGGAGCCCGCGGGCTCAACCTTGAGACCCGCCCACATTGAGGGAAAATAAGCCCCTCCTCGATCTGCGGGCTGCAGCCAGGAGTTTTTGGGATATGTCGGCAACAATTCCATTCATAAAAAGTATTAACGCCATTCAAAACAATGCAATCATTCAAAAATGTCACGGTTGTTGTTTGGTGTGTTGATATGTGACGTCATCGTTATTTAGTGTGTGTAACCGTCACTTTAGCTAGTTGTGTCCGGAATGACATCCTCCCTTCTGACTAACCAGCAGCATCGCTTCTCGGCCTTTTGGCTAAGATCAAGTGTAGTATCTGTTCTTATCAGTTTAATACCTGATTCGTCCCCTATCCAGGTACCTTATATTAAATTGATTTGTGGAACAGGGGCTTGCTCCGTCCACTCCACGCATCGACCTGGTATTGCAGTACCACCAGGAACGGTGCACCTCCTCTCTTGTTGAAAATCACTATCAAGTAACTGGATCGGACCTGGGCATTTTGCGGCCCGTGGGCCGCATCCGGCCCTTTGTGCGTCCCTGTCCGGCCCGAGTGAGGCAAATTATAAATTACAAAATACATTTTAAAAAGTATCTATGTCGAGTGTGCAATACAACGGTGCTGCTTTTGTTTTGAAAATCGTTATTTGTATTACTTCCGTGTGGACGTGTGCGTGATTGTGAGTGAATGTGAACAGCTGCAATCACAAATGACAAAATAAAGTTGAAAAAACATCTATGTCGTGCGCGCAATACAACTGTGCTGCTTTTATTTTGAAAAGTATTATTTATGGGCGTGTGTCCGTGTGTAACCTGCGAGTGAAGGTGCACATGCAGCGACAAGTGATGCACGGTTTACACCCGAGACGCTAAAAAGAGAAAAGTTGATGAAGAATGGCGTGTTTTCAACAAGACAGGGACTGCAAAGCAACGTTCCCTCTAAGGTGCGCGCCTGCGCAATTGCGCACTGCTCAAGCGTCTGCTGCGCGCAGCAAATATATGCCGCGCACCAAATCAAATCCCATCTGAATTCTAAACAAAATAAACATATTTATTCTGTGTAATTTTGCAATGCAACTCTGAGTGACAGTGACAACAAGCGGCCCTAATGGTGTTCGTCAACACCGTTCAATTGAACACCGTTCAATTATTGTAACGTCTATCGAGATGCTTGAGGACAGGAATTATATCGATCACTTTATTGAGCAAAACTGTTTATATTCGGACATAACCACACCAAAAACATGAGTAAAACAATTCTATCTCGACAAAACTAGTCATTTTCTGCCGTACAAACCAGGCCAAAACCAACTTGTCATCTGTCACCAACACGCATAGCACTAAACCACTGGTGCGTTTATGGCCACACAAAAAGTCGGACAACTCAAACACCACACAAAGTTACACTATGACTCCTCAGTCATACGTGTGCTTATTTTACTGTCATTTATTATTAATGTTAATTTATTTATATTAGTCATGGAATGCTGTTACACACACTATGTTGAAGTATTACTATTATTATTAATTATTATTATTATTTATCTTACGGTATATATCAAAATAATATTGAGCAAAATTTAATTGAAATATTGTCGATGTGGCCCTCCAGCAGTGCTCGGGTTGCTCATGCGGCCCCCGGTAAAAATTAATTGCCCACCCCTGTCATAGCCCTACAACAGGGGTCCCCAAACTACGGCCCGCCAGTGTCCAAAAACCGGCCTGCGGGTAATACCAAGTAAAAAAAATATATTTTTTTATTTTTTTTAAATTATTATTTGTTCTAATCTGTTCTTTTTCACCCATCCATCAATCCATTTTCCACCGCTTGTTACTGAGTCTCCTAGGCAGATACGGCACGCCAGCGTCCAAAATCCGGCCCGCAAGTAGTCTTGGCTAAAAAGTAAATAAAAATTGTATTTTTTTATTATAATTTTTTTTAATCTGTCCTTTTTTCGCCCATCCTACAATCCATTCTCTACCGCTTGTTACTGGGTCTCCTAGGCAGATAAGGCACGCCAGCACCCAAAATCCGGGCCGCGGGTAATACCAAATAAAAATAAAATTTAAAAAAAAAAAAAATTTTTTAAATTATTATTTGTTTTAATCTGTCCCTTTTCGCCCATCCACCAATCTATTTTCTACCACTTGTTACTGGGTCTCCTACGCAGATAAGGCACGCCAGCGTCCAAAATCAGGCCCGCGGGTAGTCCCGACTAAAAAAAAAAAAGGTATATAAAAAAATGTTTTATCTGTCCTTTTTCGCCCATCCATCAATCCATTTTCTACCGCTTGTTATTGGGTTTCCTAGCCGCAAATCATATTGTCTAAAAATGCATTTTCCCAGCGGTAACGGGACGTCATCACGTTGCGCCACAAAGGCGGCAAGTGCGCGATCTTTCAGTCAATTAGTGCACGAGGGGAAAAAATGGCGAAATCGTTGGGGAAACATAAATTAGACTCCGAGTGTAGAGTTTATAAATATCAGTGGACATATGACTTTTGTTCAGTTTAAGGAAAAGACAGTTTAGATTGTATTTATATATATATATATATATATATATATATATATATATATATATATATATATATATATATATATATATATATATATATATATATATATATATATATATATATATATATATATATATATATATAAATAATTTTTTTTAACCCAATGCGGCCCCCGGGTCAAAAAGTTTGGGGACCCCTGCCTTACAAAGAACAATTTAATGGTCTGGCTTAAAGGGTTTTATTTTAATTCAATTAAATTACTATTAAGGAGTAATTTACTCTAGGCCAGGAATGGCAAACTGGTCTTCATTGAGGGCCACATGGCTGTTATGGCTTTCTTTTAATTCTGGAAATTTAGCTGCTAGTTTTTCTACCGTTAAAACTAATGTCCCATTTCGCTGAGTAAGTCTACCCTCTTCGAGTGCTTTTCTAGTTATTTTATTGTTAGACAATCATGCTTGTTTACAAATGTGTACAGCTCCACTAATGGACGTTGGAGTGTTACTTTCAAAGGCAAAATTAAAGTATTGCTAGAAACCTTTATATGGGACTTTATTGTATTATATCAGTGGTTCTTAACCTTGTTGGAGGTACCGAACCCCACCAGTTTCATATGCGCATTCACCGAACCCTTCTTTAGTGAAAAATACAATGTTGTTTTTTTGTCAAATTCAAGACAAAGTTATGTTTTTGGTAGCACTTTAGTATGGGGAACATATTCTAAGTAACAAAGACTTAATTTAGAGTTTTTTGGACACTAGGGGAACATATTCTAAGTAACAAAGACTTAATTTAGAGTTATTTGGTTAGGGTTAGAGGGTTAGGGTTATAAAAAGGCCATACCGAATAAGGCATTAATAAGTACTTAATAATGACTAGTTAAGAGCCAATATGTTACTAATTTGCATGTTAATAAGCAACTAATTAATAGTGAATATGTTCCCCATACTAAAGTGTTACCATGTTTTATTACTGGTGCACAAAATGAAGCGTGCATGAACATCACCTTGTTCAAACAACAAAACCAACACAGTGCATAAACTCACAACAAATGACACACCTGCAAATCAGTGTGACTTCTGCTGTTGTCGTATCCGTAATCCGCCAATAGGGAGAAGTTTGTATTTACACGATGAGTCGGGTGTGTCTTGACCTCCGCCGAACCCCTGAGCCCGACTCACCGAACCCCTAGGGTTCCATCGAACCCAGGTTAAGAACCACTGTATTATATGTATAGTACATGTTCCAAAAAGAAAAAAGCATAAAACACCACCAGAATTAGAGATATTACAAGTACGAGGACGCTTTGGGACGCTCACACCCCCGCGTTGGAGAGACTCTGAAGAATCTTGCCGTGCTCAGGTACACACCCTTCACTGTACACATGAGATGGCACAGAATTTAGTATCCCATGTCTTCGATTTAGTCCAATGAGTACCACAAGAACAATAGTGTGTACAGAATAATTAAAATAGAGTAGGTTATAAATAGCATTGGTTTATAGCAGGGGTAGGCAACCCAAAATGTTGAAAGAGCCATATTGGACCAAAAATACGCACAAAAAGCCGCAAAAAATGTAAAGCCTTTTCCAAGTGTTATAAGGAAGGCAACACATGATGTAAGTGTCTATATTAGACTACTATCAAAATGACTATGTGTCGCAGGCTGACGCAAATCTTCGTTGACAGAAATGTTGAATTGTAATATTTATTCTACACATTTTTACAACATTGGAAAACATTACCAAAACGGAGGCTTTTCAGAAGGTGTGATAACTCCTGTAAATTACTGGCTAAGAATGGCCAAAGGTAAAGATGTGTGTGTTCAAGTTGAAGGAAACTGCAAATAAAATGACCTCAAATATACCTAAAATACGAGGCATAATGATGCATTATGCCTACTCAGTGGCCTAGTGGTTAGAGTGTCCGCCCTGAGATGGGTAGGTTGTGAGTTCAAACCCCGGCCGAGTCATACCAAAGACTATAAAAATGGGACCCATTACCTCCCTGCTTGGCACTCAGCATCAAGGGTTGGAATTGGGGGTTAAATCACCAAAAATGATTCCTGGGCGCGGCACCGCTGCTGCTCACTGCTCTCCTCACCTCCCATGGGGTGAACAAGGGTGATGGGTCAAATGCAGAGAATAATTTCGCCACACCTCGTGTGCGTGTGTGACAATCATTGGTACTTTAACTTTTAACATTATGTACATACAGCTAGCATAAATAGCATGTTGGCATCGATTAGCCTGCAGTCATGCAGTGACCAAATATGTCTGATTTGCACTCCACACAAGTCAATAACATCAACCAAGCTCGCCTTTTTGCATTCACGCACAGTATAAAAAGTTTGGTGGACAAATAGAGACAAAGTAGGAGAGGCATAAAACACGTCTTTCTGTGGCAGCATTCTTTCTTCTGGTCGTCAACAGTACAGTTTATATTCCGTACAATTGACCACTAAATGGTAACACCCCAATACGTTTTTCAACGTTAATCAATTCATTATTGTTTTATATTTGTATTTGTGAAAACAATACTTTGCCAGCTAGTATTGTAACATACAGCCTCTCAAGTCATTTAAGAAGAATTTAAGTCCTAATCTGAAAAAATAAATATATATTGTACTCTAAATAAAGATAGCGACCCATCCATCCATCCATCCATTTTCTACCGCTTGTCCCTTACGGGGTCGCTGGAGCCTATCTCAGCTGCATTCGGGCGGAAGGCGGGGTACACCCTGGACAAGTCGCCACCTCATCGCAGAAAGATAGCGACCACATTACCTAATTAGTGTTTTTTATTTTATCAGTGCATGTATACTGTGTACTGTAAATGTGTATTTCTATCATTTTTGTAGTTTTTTATAAATGTTTTGGAATAAAAGATGGAATCCAATATTTCACAAACTCTGCTAATAAATATGTTTATTAAGACAAGATTAATAATATTGTTTCATAAGCATTGCAGCATTTCAACAGAGATATTTTCCACTTTTGAGTGTCCAAAAAATCGAATTCCTCTTTTTGTCCAGCAATTTCCATGCATCCACACCTTTCTTTCTTTCTTTCCCATTGGCCAGTTGTGGGATGTCATTAAAGAATGCAATGTCAAGGACACTAGTTGTTTTATTTTGGTGGCCGTGCAGTCTACAACTTTCTCATCTGAGCCATCAAGTCATCCAGGCTTTGCTCGGTCTCTTCTATTGTCTCGCCAGCATCTGTATTCTGCTCCAGGACAAAATAATGAAGGTTTAATTCAAAAGTTTATCATTAAGCCTCTACTTCAGGGGTCACCAACCTTTTCGAAAGCAAGAGCTACTTCTTGGGTACTGATTAATGCGAAGGGCTACCAGTTTGATACACACTTAAATAAATTGCCAGAAATAGCCAATTTGCTCAATTTACCTTTAACTCTATGTTATTATTAATAATTAATGATATTTATCTTTGTGGAAACACTGATCATCTTAATGATTTCTCACAATAAATATATATAGATACAAATATCAATGTGTAACACTTTATTTTTATATTTTCTCTAAGTGCACATTTTTCAAATTGAACATTTTCAAATGATCACTTCTAAGACAGTCTTGTGAAATCACAATATCCCATTTTAACTAGCTAGCCACTAACATTTTTGAACAAATCAGGAATTACTTTGCACCATGTTTGTACAAATAATAACTCATGTAAAATACAAAAGTCAACTCTCAAATGTTTAAATAAATCATGTCACACTTTGAACTGGACACCAAATATGTTATCTGTTTCTTTGTCAGTTAGTGAAGTCTTTAAAACATTTTCTTGGATTTTTACTTTTTTTTTTGAGTTTTGTCTCTCTTAGAATTAAAAATGTCGAGCAAAGCGAGACCAGCTTGCTAGTAAATAAATAACATTTAAAAAATAGAGGCAGCTCACTGGTTAGTGCTTGTCAAGTGTTTTGCTTTTTTCACTGTGCTTATCCCACACTTGAAGGGATGTACCAATGCTGAATGTGGCTTCTGGACTTCACTCAAAAGACCAGACCGTAGTTACTTTTTTCCTTTTATTTTCCTTTAGTTTGCAACCGTTTTTCCAACGAAGAAACAGCTTCTTTTTTCTTCTTTAGTCTTTTTAGCAGTCTTTAGCAGTGTTAGTAGACTTTAGTTTCTTTAGCTGTCTTTAGTAGCCTTTAGCTTCTTTAGTAGGTGAAAAACCTTTAAGGACAAAACACCACAAGATTAACATGCTGTAAAAAATCAATCAATTATCAATCCCATAATTTACAATTATTAATTAGGCGATCAAACACTTAACAATTAAACAAGTGCAAGAAAATGGATTAATATTTTCCCTTTAAGTTAATTCAGATTTTAAATAAATAGTCTCAACATAAATGCACCAAGATACATATAAAATACATTTAACAGCAGAAACACAATGGATAAATGCAGCAGAAAACCCAATATGCAAATACATAAATACCTAACCAATTAACCACCTATTTTAGATACATATTTAAAATCCATATCCAATATATTATTAATTTAGCAGTGAAACACTCAATCTTAAACGCTGTCTACTGATAGAAAAAGACCCTTTTTCTATGGCCTCACCAGCAGCCAATGATCCAACACAGTTAAATCCAACACTTTAAGTTGAGCGACTTCACCCTCCTGATGAAGCAAACTGCTCCAACATTTATCAAACTAAGCAAAGAATCACAACACTTCCTTACTAAACAACAGTTACACAAAACACCGTGTGTATTTAGCCTCCAGACTAAGCACGCTACATGCACACAACTCCCCGCACCCCCCATCTCACCTGCGCAACAGGTGCGCCACACCCACAAAGAGAAATAAAGTGCAATCTTACCGGCTGTCCGTTCAGCTTTTGGTTTCTGGTACACTTTTGGCACAACTCTGTGTTATCTGTAATGAACCAAACCTTTCTCCACTCTGCGCTGGCGTCTTTTGTACTCCTTGATTGGACACAGCTGTCTAATTACCGGGCTCGCGCACCAGCAGACGAGACGGGAGCGCGCCGCGTTATACCTGCGTGTGAACGTCAACTGATAATAATGCCGAATGATATACATTTCCTGGGGTTGCCTAGGTGAATAGGGATGTGGATGTGCTCTAAAATAAAATATCATTTTATTAAGTGGGGTTTGGCTGGTTGCCAAGCAGCCGCAGTTACGCGCTCGCGCATCAGCTGACGAGACAGCTGTTCGCCGCTACAGTGCTGCTATTTGAGCTATTTTTAGAACAGGCCAGCGGGCTACGTGTTGGTGACCCCTGGTATGCGCCAATAATAATGTAAGATGAGGGTGCTAATGCACAATGTTATTAATGTACTCTTCTCTTATTATAAACAGGAGGCTGCAACAACACACAGCAATTCCACTCAATCTAGGCCAAGCTGGCTGGACACTGTGGCATTGAACCCAGCAAAACTGGACATGCCACAGCACAAGACAACACTAAGATCCTCCCTATGACCAAGGACTCGGAGGACAGCATTCCAGATGCCTTTGAGGTGGTGCCAAGAGTTCTTGTCCAGCATGACTATGCCAACTGGACACCACCTCAGAACTGTCCCTTACCGGACAACCGTGTCACATACATTGGTGGCAGGGTGGTAAGAAACATTCTCACCAGGCTAATGTGTCACACATGTAGATTTGTCTCAGTTACAGAAGTTCTCACACGGTCATACCACTTATTAAAATGAATAAACAATGGCGGACTTGTTATGTCTATCATGAATATTCACAGTGTCAAGGTGTGCAAGTTGCAGCATGTCCACGTTGAACAATAGGGTCCCAGAATAGAGCCCAGAGGAACCCCACGGGTCATAGCCATTTGGTCAGAGACACAGTTACCAATTCCAACAAAGTATGTCCTGTGATCGAGATAGGACTTGAACCAGTTAAGAGCAGAACCGGATATTCCCACCCACTTTTGTACCCTCTGTAATAAGATAGTATGGTCAACGGTGTCAAAGGCAGCCCTCAGGTCCAGCAGAGCCAAGACTGAGACTTGTCCTGCATCTGCACAGGCCGATATCATTTGTCACTGTATCACTGTGGTGGGACCTAAAGCCTGATTGGAAAGTATCAAACACATTGTTAAACAGGAGAAAGTCACCAAGCTTTTGGTAGTGATGTACGGAAAGATGTACTGAAATTTCAATACGGCCGATACCAGCTCTTTATGCTCTAATATCGATTCTCAAGTCCAAATATTGATAGTTTTGATACTTTAGTTATTTGAGATCATGTCTATCATTAACATGAACACAGTGTAAAGTTACTAAATCACTGAGCGCTTGGCAAAATGAAACGCGATTGGTGGGAACTACTTTTTCTCCCGCAGAGGTAAGTACGTACATTGTGCTGTGCTCAGTCCTTCAGTCGGTCATTTGTTTATTTAAGACAATTACCGGCAAGTAAAACGAGTCAGTCAGTATTATAAAACAGCAAGTGTATGTTTCCTTTTATGTAGACTATTTGAAGACACTTCATACAGAGTTGACTATAGACAAGATAATGCATTTAGTGCAGAATATCACCATTATTTGTTTCGCCCTCGGACTTTATATCGTTAGAAGATGATTCCCCAAGATCAACAACACTTAAAATACTACTTTTTAAACATTACCAGACCCATTATGTATATGTGCGCAAAGTATCAGTATCGGACCCGTATTGCCGATACCAGCTTGGATTTTACTCGGTATCGGTTCTGAATAAAAATCAGTGGTATTGCACATCACCAGCTTTTGAGAGACACCTTTTTTCAGGACTTTGTCCAAAAATGTCAGGTTTGATATGGGCAGATCGTTGTTGAGCACTGTGGCATAAAGACTATTACTTTTACCATTACTAAGGTTGTATAATAAAAATGTTTACCAGTCCGTATAAAATGATTGGTGTTTACGGCGGT
>NC_084745.1:51022016-51047016 GCF_033978785.1 Entelurus aequoreus
CCATCCATACCTCCTCTCCATCTTTACCTCCATCCACACCTTCTCTCCATCTTTACCTCCATCCACACCTTCTCTCCATCTTTACCTCCATCCACACCTTCTCTCCATCTTTACCTCCATCCACACCTTCTCTCCATCTTTACCTCCATCCACACCTTCTCTCCATCTTTACCTCCATCCACACCTCCTCTCCATCTTTACCTCCATCCATACCTCCTCTCCACCTTTACCTCCATCCACACCTTCTCTCCATCTTTACCTCCATCCACACCTTCTCTCCATCTTTACCTCCATCCACACCTTCTCTCCATCTTTACCTCCATCCACCCCTTCTCTCCATCTTTACCTCCATCCACACCTTCTCCCCACGTTGTCTTCTGTTCACACGTGACATCACTTCCTGTGCAGAGCTTCCAGAGGTGTTCCTCCTCCAGAAGACGCCATCCTCTCCAGTCACCTGCATGGCGACAGGTTTCTACCCCGACCTCGCCGACCTGTTTTGGAGGAAAGACGGCGAGCAGATGTTGGAGGACGTGGAGCACGGAGAGCTGCTCCCCAACCACGACGGAACCTTCCAGATGTCGGTGGAGCTGAAAGTGGAGGTGACGGCCGAGGTGGAGGGCAAGTACGAATGTGTGTTCCAGCTGTCTGGCGTCAAGGAGGACCTGGTCACCAAGCTGGAGAGAAGAAGCATCCTGAGCAACGCAAGCCATGAAGGTGAGAAAGACACATTTAGTTGGAGATGTTTCCCATCACAAGTCCACCTGTCACCATTATTGATCCATGTCACCATGACAACGCTTGACGTCTGCATGCAAAGTAGTCATGAAGGTTTCCTCTTCATGCTTTGTCACTCCACTTGTGCTTTTTTGCTCTCCACAGACAACTTGAGCGTCGCCCTCGCTGCCACGGCGGCGGTCGTCGCTGTGGCGGCCGTCCTGGCGGCCATCATCATGGTCATGGTCAGGCGTCACAGAAACAGACAAGGTGAGGGACACCAATGTCCTCCGTCTTCTTCTTCTTCTTCTTCTCGGTCCAGGCCGTGAGTTGATGCTTTCATCCGGGCTGCATGTTTTAGTTGCCTTCCAGCCAAACACTCAAAGATCCACAGAGACAGAGCGCACACTCTCACATAGAAACACGTGAGGAAAAAGTCCATTTCACCTTGTTTCCCTTTCATTTCAGCCCAGTACGATCCAGCTCGTAAGTAAAACATCTTTTCTTTGAGCCGCAAGAAACAAAGCCGTGGTGAAGCGTCACTCACATGGAGGTCTGATGTGGACCTTTGTTACAAGTTTAGCCTGAAAATCCCAACTTGGGCTGACTCCTTCACAATAAAAGAGCCTCCTGTGAGCACACGCAATACAAAGTGTGGCATATCTCACGTTTGACATGAGTCCTCATGATGAGGATCAGCCAAATGAGACCTCAAGTGTGCTGACTCATCAAAAAGGTATCCTAGTCAGGAAGTAGAAGAGCAGCACTCTGCTTCTTCATGTTTCCAAGTCACACCTCAAAGATCTGATGTGAGTGACGAGGCACCTTCTGGATGTTCTTCCTTCACCGTTTGCGTTTGTCCCGCAGCTCGCCACGGCGGCGTGGAGCTCTCCGAGAGGGTGGCGGCTGAAGGCTGAGTAAGTCTGCACCTCCAAATGTTCTTGTGTGAAGATGATGTTCAACTTGGTTCTGTTGGGAATGTGCTGAGTCATCTTCTTCCTCCAGGATGCTTTGTGCACTGGAACACAGAGAGATGTCTCCATCGCTGAGGGACGTCATGGAGATGTGCTTTGTTCTTCATCCCACTGCTCCTCACGCTATTCCATCTATTCTTCTTTGGCCGTTAAAATACTTTCAACATCAAACGTTGGTGGCTATAAAATCATTCGGGGCTCACGTTTCATGGCCTTGACATCATGACGAGGATTTCTTCTTTCTTTGAATGGCCGCCGCTTATGATCAATATCACATTGTGTCACATCTCTGTCAATAAATCCGTTTGTTCTCCACTCGCCTCGCACTGCTTTCTTGGGGACCAGGAAGGGTCTCGCTCATAACGATGGTAAAAATAGGTCATTTTTATTCATGTTGTATTTTTTCATTCAACACTTAAATCCCTAGATCAATTTCAGCTTTATCTGTCCATATCATATTCTTTTTTTAATATTTTATGCCCTTTTTGTCAAAACCCTTTTTTGTTATGGCAAAACCACTAAATAACAATGTTTACTAAATGTAATTGCAATATAAAATAGGTCAATAATTCATAACATCATTGATTTTAATTCATTATTTTTTGAGCAATGACAATTAAAACATGTCATAAAAATGTTAAAAATGCATTAATTTTTTTACTTTCAACACTTAAATGTCTCGATAAACTTCAGATCCATCCCTCGTTTCTGTGACGACCTGTCAGGTGTCACATGGTCTGTTTGCGTTTGTGTTTATCTCCTAGTCAGCGCTCTTATTTTGGTCCCACTTCCTGTTTGTCTCCCTGAGCGCTTTTCCCTCCTCACCTGTCGCTGATTGGCAGCCTGGCCACACCTGGTCATGGGGTGAGGGTGATAGGTCAAATGCAGAGGATAATCTCACCACACCTAGTGTGTGTGTGACAATCAATTCCGCCAAAGAATGTTTTCATTGGGTTATCTCCCAAAATGAAAGAGAAAATCTTGATATTGCTTTTACTTCTGCTATCAGGCAATGTGCAACCAAATCCAGGACCCAGCTTCAATAACATCAGTACTGCTGATGAATTTAGAGCCGGGTCAGGCCTCCATTTAAATAATAGGAGTCTCCTGCCAAAATGAGACTTAGTCAAAATCTGGATTCCAGCAAGAAAATGCAGACTTCCTTATCTTATCTTAAGGTGGCTAAGTAAAGCAGTCTCTGACAAGGACGTTGCTATTAATGCATATAATGTCTTCCCATGCCATCGTCCTGGAAAAGGTGGAGGAGTGGCCATATATTTAAAAAAGACATTTCTTGTTATCTTATTGTCAATCACTAAACAATTTGAACTTGACGTGTATTTCTGGTCTTGTCATCCTGGTCCGGACAGAAGGGCGACACGGCAGTGCGGCTGGATCAAAAATGAGGTCAGAGACGCTTGACTGGACAAAAAGTTGCTTTATTACAAGCGAGCGTGGTCATACAGAACTGCAGTTCCTGGAGGAGGTCAAGTCCAAAAAATGTGGCACTCCTAACTTGGAGAAGCCGAAGCAGTTTTATATTCCTCCTTCCTGTCACATACCAACATCCCATCTTATTGCCCATGTATTGCCTGAACTACTCCAGTCTACATGCAAATGTCAAACTAACTATTTAATGATGTGCTCAAACTGAAATACTACTATTTACTTCAAGTGATGGTGTGCTTTCTCCAAGATATTCACCATATGAGTTCATTAAGGCACTTCAAACTCCTTGCCCTGCAGCTTGAATTCTGCCATGGCCAAGCTCTCTTCATTGTAGGCTGTTAGAGACCTCCCTCTGTATCATTTATTATCCTTGATTTTATTTATTTTTTTGTCATAAAAAAATACAATTATGTGTGCTTACGGACTGTATCTCTGCAGACTGTATTGATATATATTGATATATAGTGTAGGAAGCAGAATATTAATAACAGAAAGAAACTACCCTTTTGTGTGAATGAGTGTAAATGGGGGAGGGAGTTTTTTTGGGTTGGTGCACTAATTGTAAGTGTATCTTGTGTTTTTTATGTGGATTTAATAAAAAAATAAAAATACATTTTTTAAATTTTATTTTTTTAATTTCTTGTGCGGCCCGGTACCAATCGATCCACGGACCGGTGGTTGGGGACCACTGATGTAGAGCACGGCTGTCAAAGCCAAGACCCGGGTGTAATGATAGTGTTTGACCACATGGTGGTAGTAAGAGTCTACAAATGACTAGGAACCAATATATAGTATGTGTCAGGTAGGACTCTTTAGAGAGGAACACACCTTGTATGCACGAGTGTTGAAGTAGCGTTGGTGATATGTGATCGTGATTAAAAGACACTTCTACAAGTCATCCAACGATGTGTTATTTAAAACAATAACATAACATGGTACCAGGAGTAAACGAAGAGTGAAGTGGTGTATTGTGGAAAGCGACATGGATTTGAAGCCACCTAAATTAGGCTGACCATATTCTGAAATCCCAAAAAGAGGACACATATATGCGTGCCAAGGCCGGGGCTAGGGGAAAATTTGCCAATGATACTTGAACTTGCTTTATAAATAATATAAATTTATTTAAATGAAGCATTTTTTCTCCTCTGTTGACAATATAACAAAATAAGTCACACTTATATTCTGTAACATTCACAGTTTTAGAAAAAGTACAGAGGTAGCAATATTCAAAATAACCTCTTGTATATCATATAAACATAAATAATGCCTCAAAACAGGTTAATTATATATTTTTTTAAAAACAGGTAACAGCCCATTCTTTAAAATGTCTCTTCTCAGTCTAGTGTACCATTCTAATGTAAAAAAATATAAATAATGCCTCAAAACATTTTAAACGAAAACAAATGTTTTCAGAGAATACACCATAGGTGAAGAGTATTTCACAAATCAGTTAAAACAACAAAAACAGAGGTAGCATTTCTGAGCCAATTATTTTAGGCTTCTGTAAAAAAAATAAAAAAAATAATGCAGAGTCAACATTTAAAACAAAAAAAAGGAGAAGTAGTGTATTGCGTTTCTTTTTATTTAGTCGTCTTGGCCTTATGTCCTTGGTTTTCCTCCTCATCTCCCGGGTCTTCATCCTCGTCTCCCTGGCCTTCCTTGTTTGCCCATGCATATTTAGCTGTAGAGCTTATTTTCCCCAGCAGTTTCCGGTTGCTCATCAAATAAGCATGGAAGTCCGTGCAGGATGTTTCTTTGAAGTTGTATTGTACAAACAGAAGCCCTTTCAATGACTCAACAGACAACCTGCTCTTTTCCTTGGTCCACTGGCTCTGCATCAGTGAGAAAACCCTCTCAACATTTGCATTGTGAGAAGGAAGGGCAAAGACAAACTGTGCAATCTTCAGCAGCTCTGAGTAACATGCAATGCTTTTGGCCTTCTCACAATATTTGCACCACTTCTGGTGCACTTGCAGGCCATTGAACTCTCCATCACTGTTGCTACTCTCAGTGAATTTCTTGAGATTGGTGACCTGATCAAAACACTTGGCATCATCAATTGGCACCCCCTTTTCTCCAAGGTACTTGATGCAGGCTTCCACATCATTCCAACTAGGTGTCTGACTCAGATCCATCCACATGAATGGGGTGAATTCTTCCATGGGTGTCATCCACTTCTGGAGATACTGCAGGCATGCACTGTAGAGACCCTGCACATCAGCATAGAACTGTTCACATTCTTTTCCATGCCCATCTGTGCGCTTCTGTGCCAGGAGTCCCTTAACTTTCAGGGACATGAAGTTGTTTCTCTGCCGTTCCTCAAGTGTTGTGTGGACTCTCTGCAAGATGTTACGCACTTCAACAATGGATTTATTTTCCTCTTCCATTTCTTTAATGGGTGAGTGGAACACACACATGAGTGAATGCATGTGCCAGAGGTAAATTTCACTGAATTCATTTTCAAAAAACCTCTTGATCATTACAGGTGTTTTTTCCTGTGACATAAAATATCCCTTTAATGCTGGAAACATCTGCAGCAGCCTCTCGATTCCAGGGAATAATGACAGCCATCGTGTCTTGCTGTGGGAAAGGAGCTTTCTGTATTCAACATCTACAAAGTCACAGTACTCCTTCAAACTCTCAGTGCGCACAGTGTAAATGTGGAAGTACTGGTAGATTTTGAACATGATATTCTCAATTTCAATATCAAGTGTGTCTGCACCATGATGGACACAATTGTTCATTATGTGTGCTGGGCAACCCAACCCATCAGCGTCTTATTCTGGAGCAGCTTTTTCAAATTTGCATACACATTCTTCCCCCCTTCATCACGTCTGATTCCTCCGAAGTTTGTGTTGCAGTTGTCACCAGTAAATGCTATACATTTTTTCTGACAAATTATTTTTTCTCAGTGTTTCAATCAACAAGTTTGCAATGGTGTCCGCTGTCTCATTAGGTGTGTCTTTGACCTCAAGCAATGTTGATTGTACACCACCTTTCTTCCAGTCAAAATACTGGATTATGATTGGGAATATTTTCACTGCACCATGGTTACTCCCATCTGTAGCGATGCCACAGTACTTTATTTCTTTGAGCGCCTCTAGCGCAATGTCGATGCTGTGGGGCGCTATAACACTGTTGACAATCGCCTCTGTTTTGGTGCGTGCACTTGAAAACTTTTTTTGCCGTGTCTGAGTCTGGGAATGCTTTTTTCAGCAAAGCACTGGTGCAATCCATCGACTTGTAACTGTTATGGTGTTTGACTGTGTGGAATGCTAAAACACCCTCTGCTGCGTTTACAACGTCTTCTCCTTTTCCAGGTCGCACAAAGTACTCTGTCAATTTAGTAGACGAGCTCTCGCCCCGCACAGCTGTTTTGTGCTTTTTAGTGTCAATATGGGCTTGTAGATCTTTAGCCCCTTTATTTGCCACAGATACGTACGTTCCTGCTTTGCACACGCTGCATTCTGCTTCCCATGTGTCACGGCCAGAACAAAAACACGAATACTTTTTTCGCAAATCCTCCGTGAAATTGCATTTACGTTTCGGCGTGTTTGTCTGTCTCTTGTCTGCCGGGAGGTTATCGGGAGAGGCGCTGAATACCGGGAGTCTTCCGCTAAAAACGGGAAGGTTGGCAAGTATGGTCTCTGAATTCACTCACTAGCTCTCTCGCTCTGTGTCTCTGCCCCTCCCTCACAAATTGTTCTGCGTGCGCACACCTTCAGTTTGTTTTGTTTAAGTTACCCTGTTGTAGTTGGACTAAGGGAGGTGACGACCAGAGGGCAATATATACAAATATTTATTATGTAGGCAGCTCCTTCCTTACAGGCAAGTGTGCCGATTGCCGGTAAATGATTGCAGCTGGTGGCAGCTGCAGGGCGGAGACGCGCGTCCCTGGATGTGCGCCACGGCCGTGGGCGTGTTCCGAGGTGCGTTCGTCAGGATGAACAGATGAGGGCGCATTGGAATGCGCCCTGGCCGTGACAAACCCTGGACGTACAATGAAAAGACACGCAACCCTAATTCAAAATGCCGGACATTTGAGGACATGTCCGGGGAAAAGAGGACGTATGGTCAGCCTACCTAAATAGCTGAAGCTGAGTGGAAATGTATGGGTGAGGGCTGACATCCGGGCAACTGAGCTACATACGGGTTCTTCGAGCCATAGCAACCAGACTGGCGTTGAAAACATACCGTTGCCATTACTCTTTAACCTGTCGACCTACGCTGGTTAAACCCGTCATTCTGCCTCCAAAATGCCGAAAAACTGTGTTGTTTTTGGTTGTGCTAACCACAACTGGAAACAGGGAAAACAAAGGTTGTATTTTGTTCTGCCAGAGCGTGATAAAAGCCCACAGAGACGAGACAAATGGCTCGCAGCTTTACACTGGGAAAACGAGGACGGTTCTCACTGGAGTCCCCCAAAGTCCTGGGTCGTGTGTTCGGATCACTTCGTTTCTGGTAAATATAAGGAACAAAAATCCACCTTCTTAACCACAACTTGGCTATACCGTCCGTGCTAATGTTGTACTTGTTGAATTTGTACCTTATAATGTTTGACAGCTGAAGTTGTTGTTGTACAAAAATAACATGCGGTATATAGTCTATAGCCTAGCTAGCTATTTTCGAAAACCCGACAACGAGAGGATACCAAAGGCAGCGTTAAGATGGACACCACCGGGAAAACGTAAGCCAGGGCGGCCAAAGAACACCTGGCGAAGAACAGTTGAAGGGGAGCTGAAAGAGATTAAGCTTACATGGGGCGAGGCACAGAGACGAGCACAGCAGCGAGATGAATGGCGTCGAGTCGTCGAAGCCTTATTTCCCATCCGGGAAGAAGAGGATTAAGTTATGTAAGTAATATACTATATAGTCTATAGCCTAGCTAGCTATTTTCGAAAACCGGTTTCGTTTAAATTTGCACTTAACAGTTGGGTTTTTAAAAAACAATAAACCCTATAATTTTCATGTTGCCATTCAATACATGTAGCCCTCAAATCTCTCAATATTTTATACACTAACACTTGATCTTGTTGTTGATAACTTCCGCGTCTCTTTCTTAGTAGCGCGCAGGCTAAGCTAACTAGCAAGCTAAGCTAAGCCTGAGAAGCTTTAAAGTTCACTGAGACGAGTCTGGCGCAAATAATACATTTTCGTTTTTTCACACGATATGCGAATAAGTAAAAATGCGTAAATGAAGGATTTAACGCCGACTTCCAAGCCACAACGCTCGTTAAATGCTTTTTCTGTCAATGCTGTGTTCGCTGTGAGCTGGTTTGTTTTCAACGAATTCCCGGTCGCTAGGGGATTGGTAAGCGGAAGTGACGTAGGTCCGCCCTCACCCATTGGCGCACCTTCAAGCAGCAGTTCCAACTGTACATGGCGGCTATGGGACTGCAGGATGAGCCGGATGCAAGGAAGGTCGCGTTACTGCTTACAATAGCAGGCCCACATGCCATTGAAGTTTGCAACACTTTTGTGTTTGACAATCCAGATGACAAAAACAAGTTGGATGTTGTCATTGAGAAGTTTGATGCTCATTGCTCTCCCAAGAACAATGAGAGATATGTGTTCCCTTCAAGAGTGCAAGCTCATGGAGAAAGTTTTGACAGTTTTGTGACTGATTTGAGGCTGAAAGCACAAACATGCAACTTTGCTACACTGAAGGACTCTATGATAAGGGACCAGATTGTATGTGGCATAGAAGACAAACAAGTCCGAGAAATTCTGTTGAGAGAGACAGAATTGTCATTCACTGTAAAAACTGTTGCCTAGATCTAACTCAATAAAAATAAGGCAACATTTTCCAAGCAATTGTTGTTAGTTTAGTCAACTAATTGGTATTTTGAGTAAGTAGAACTTAATATGCATTTCGATTTATGCAAAAAGATTAAGTTGCGTTTACAGAAAAAGCCAACAAATTGAGTAAAATCAATGTAAAAAACATCAGCATAATAAACACACAAGACTTAATTAAAATAAGTAACATTTAAATGAAAAAATAATTGTTGTACTCAATTTTATTAATTTTGACCAACTTACCCTTTCTTTGTTTTGAAAATGGAAACTGCTTAAAATAATTACTTAGAATAATAATAAAAAAATCAAGACAAATCAAATTCCAACCTTTATTAAATCATTACCATATAAAAACAGTGGCAATGAGCTGGACAGTATGAACAGTCAACATCCATATTTAGTGCATAGAATGCATGACCTCAACTTTTTAAAGTGCTGTATAGAACACCTTCACAGTAGTTTTCTTTTTTTAACCGTATACATATTATTAAAACATTTTCACAAGCCATATCCAAACCGTGTCAATAAGCTGGAGAGTATTAACAGTCAAGAACATCAGTATATGGTATAGCTCGGTCGGTAGAGCGGCCGTGCCAGCAACTTGAGGGTTGCAGGTTCGATCCCCGCTTCCGCCATCCCAGTCACTGCCGTTGTGTCCTTGGGCAAGACACTTTACCCACCTGCTCCCAGTGCCACCCACACTGGTTTAAAATGTAACTTAGATATTGGCTTTCACTATGTAAAGCGCTTTGAGTCACTTGAGAAAAAGCGCTATATAAATGTAATTCACTTCACTTATTTAGTGCATAAAAGAATGCATGACCTCAGCATCTCAAGTTTTACTTTGAACATTCACAGTAGTTTCTTGCTAAAACAATTTAACAATAAGATTATCTGTACTTCTGTAACAATTCACAAGCAGAACACCTTCACCATAGTGTCTTTCAGTGTGTATATTTTGAAACATTTTAACTTAAACAACTCACAGATCCCTCCTTCTGACCAGCTGGAGCTTCACAGTGGGGCAATTTGGTGTGTATAAAACATAAAAAAAAACTTAATTTACACACACCAGAAACGATGACCTGGAGCTTTGTATAAAACCTGAACAGGACAAACCGTTACAACATTGTGAAGAATTCCACTCAATGAACAATGTATAATGATTTTGAACAGACAAGAAAATAGCTGTTCAAAAGTGCAAGCTGCCAGTCATGGCTCACTGCCTAAGCTAGAAGCTTGTTTTTGAGAGTCATGAATTTGGGGGTTGGTTTTGGGCGCAGTGTGTCGAGTAGGGATGATGTTTGACAAGGAATTATCGAGTTCGAGCCTATTATCGAATCCTCTTATCGAACCGATTCCTTATCGATTCTCTTATCGAGTCCAGATAGGTTGCTGTATATGGAAAAAACCACACAATATTTGGTTTAACAAAAGCTCACTTTTATTGTATAATAAAAAAATAAAATCTAATAAATAAATAAATATTGACTGTTACCCACCTAAAAAAATAAAATAAAATAAATAAATATTGACTGTTGTTACCCAAAGTATATTAAGTGGGATTTTTCAGAAAAACAAATATATACAGTAACACAAAAACAACCTGTCTCTGTGATCACTATAGGTGTATAAATAATAATATAGTGTTAAATAAAATCAGTCCCTTGGGCACAAAACTGAAAATAATACAGCTCTCCAAAAAGTGCACTTCTGCTGCTATTTGACATAACCGTTTGTTATGATGCTTTGACATTTTTGCACTTTATTTCTTTATTGAAAGACAATTCTATGAAGAGAAAAGTTGTTTGCAAATGTGGTTACAATGCTAAAAAATGAAAAGTTAAAGCTAAAAAAAGAAATACACTTTATTGAGTTAACATTATTTCTTTATAGGGGGAAAAATGTTATGAGCTAGAGAATATAACAACTACACTACCCAGCATGCAACGGGAGTTACGAACATGCGCGGTAGCCCCGAAAAGTGTTGCATGTTGCCACGCTGTGAAAGTAAACGTCAAGAACTCAGCCAACACGCCTCGTCTGCATTATTTATAATTAGACAGACAACACATCTACAGTGTGATTTTGTTTAGTTTACAAGGAAAGAAAAACAAAAGTTAAAAAAGGGAGATATGTTGTATATATATGTATGTGCTGCGGTTGTTTTAAGAACGTTGCGACAGCTGCCGTAAAGGAGGTGCGTTGCTAGCCTGGTTGCTATGTTTCCGGTTGGTCGTAAAAGTGTTCGTCATGTGTTTTACCCTGCTAAAATCTCTCAGTAAAGTTATTCGATGGATTATAGCTTTTGTTTTGAACTTTATTACACCTTGGAGCGCTTTTTCCCGTCCATTGTTTTCCTGCTTTCGCTATCTGCTCCTAACGACTGAGCTACATGACATCATTTCTTGTGATGTCCCACGGAGCATTTCTGGTCGGGACGGGATTCGAATAAAGAATCAACTCTTTTCCTTTACTATAGTGGTCTCGATAACGGGTACCGGTTCTCAAAAAGGGATTCGAGTCCGAGGACTCGGTTCTTTTCTTATCAAACAACCGGGAAAACCGGTTTCGAGTATCATCCCTGGTGTCGAGTCCCACAAAAAGTCTTTGAAACACCTCAAATGTTTTGGAAAGTTTGGATGGATACTCCAGATTAAGTGCATACGTCAACCCCAGAAGTAGGCAGCATGCTTTGGCCAGGTTTCCAAGATGAGTAAGGACTGGTACTCCCTCAATGATGATTCCTACTGCATTTGGCTCACGACAGATGTAGATGCTCATATTCTTCATTTCCAGGTCCTCATGAACAGTGGTCTCTGCAGTTCCCTTTCAGATACAAAAACAGTAATTTAAAAAAACAAACATCTAATTTTATATTTAATATAACTTGTGTGATTTAATCCAGATAATGATTACTTTTGTGAAGACCATTTTGAAAACTTTTGAATTCTAATTTGAGATCTTGTACATTAAACTTGGTACAATAGATGCATTTCCAGCCACATGCTTTTTATTGGCATATAAAAAACCTGAATTGAACCACCAAGCTTGTACATCAGACTGATCCAAACCTGCTTTTAAACAATACTTACACAGTAGTCAGAGATTAGCTCCTGTCCACTCTCTCCCGTGTACTCTATGAGGCATCTCAGAGTCACATCTCTCTTCATCACTGCAGAGGCACTTGGGTCCTAGAGTTAATAGAAGAAGAATAAATAAATTAATTTTGTTGGCAATTTTACTCCAAATCTGTGATACCGTTATTAGAGCATGATTACATATTCAGTTTTAAACTTTTAAACCACTTTTAACCCACCTGTATCAGTTCCATCAACAAGTTCTTGATGCGCTGACCAGTCACTCCTCCTTTTGCACTGAAGAGCTCCAGGAGTTTCGGAGTGTACCTGTCCAGCTGGGACATAAATGTTGATTCCAGTGGAACAGCAGTGCACCTTTGCAACTCTTCATTAATCTGTAAAACAGCAAATGTTGACCGTTACTGATATTAAGGGTTTAAGTATGCATTTTCAGGCAAAAAGTGAGTCTAGTATTTCCTGTCCAAGTCACAATGGAAACTTGGTCAGGAAAAATAGAATGATAAATCATTTACCTGGAATGGTTCGAAGAGGGGAGGCCATCTTTCCTTAAATTCTGCCACCCCAGCAGGAGACTTGGCAACAACTTCCTGTCTTCTCCAACTGTATACGTTCTGGCCATCATATCATTGATGCTCCTGGCACAGTCCTTTTACACAGAGGGCAGGTGAATGAAGGACTTACTTGAGGTGAGTTGAGGAATTTGACTTCTGGGTGGTATCTTGACAGATGAGAGTGAAGGGAACTCCAGCATTTAAAAGGGCATGCATGGGCAACCTATATGAAAGCAAGGGAAGGCATGGCTGTGTCCAAAGGTCCCATGGTGCAGTCTGTAATGCTTTAAAAAATCACTCTTGGTTGGTACTACAGTGCTGCACAACTTACAGGGCCATCCCATCTGTCATTGTAGAGAGAGAGAGAAAAAAAGACAAGTTATGGTTCATGTCTAACCTCTTGGATATATAAGCCTAATGAGAGCCCTTTATATCGTTTTTTTTACACCCTAATATACTCAATTGCAGTGTTTCCTCTAGATGTTTTTGTAGCCGCGGGGGTCTAAGTTGGTAACCTAGCAACAGTAGGGGGGTCCGGGGACATGCCCCCACGGAAGAACATTTTGAAAAATGACCCTTTAAATGGTGACTACTGGTGAAATTTTTTCGGGGGGGGGAATGTTGAGATTGAGACTTACACAATGAGTGTTATTCTTACAAGAGTAGCGTTTTGCCTAAGAGTGTGCATGGACAACAGGTCTGAGGGGGCTTCAGATAGCTCTGTCAAGTATACCTAGCTAGCTGCTAGCAACTTTTAATGCAAGCTAGTGAAGCAGCTTTAATCTGGCTGCTTATAAACTGAAGAATAAAATATTAAACTACCACGCAAAGAAAACGCTAATTATAAACTGCACAGCTATAAACAATGTTTGGTTGAAGTTAATGAGCTGTTGGAGGTAAGGGCACATTCAAAATGGCGGTCAGCGGGAAAAGTAGCAAACTAAATATAACGCTGAGCCATGCTTTTGAAAATGTATACATTTCAATCCTGGCAAATACTGACTTTTAACAATATAAATTGTCACTTACATGAGTCCGGTAAAGTGTTTCCTTGGGCTCCGTGAAGAGACGTGTCTGGGCTTGTTCTTCCACAGCTGCATGCAGGTGGGCGGGGCCTGACGTTTTAGGTCTGATATAAACCTTTCAACTGAGTTTTGCTAAATCAATTTATGTTGGAAGTCCAATAAAATAAATGTTATCACATAAAAAAGTAAGTTACGAAAATATTCACACTTTTTACTTACAGACAACTCAAAAACTATAAAAATAAAAATACATTGATTTATTGGAATAAATATACTTTTAACAATAAAGTATATTGGACAATACCACTGAAAGAGTTTTTACAGTGTTGGCTGTTGTTATGCTGTTTGGACTTATGCGTGCCCTGAACCTCAGCTACACTTTTGAGGTCATCCAAAACATTTGCATGGAGCTGCTTTGATCATTAGTGAGGTCTTAGAACATGCTACTTGGAAGCTTCAACGTGTTGAGCTTGTGTAAAGATGGAAAAGCACAGCTGTAGGACAACATACATTTTCATACATTGTATACATTGCATTGTCCATTGCAAAACACTAAATGTTCTAATAACTCCTTTTGTTACTCAAGCAGAAATGTGCAAATAAACAATATACATTGTACAGTACTATCATAGGTATTACACCTTTCATTAATCAGGTGACAATTGGCGAGGCTTCATTAAAGACTTGGCGTGAACTTTACTCTTAATCATTAATGAAACCTTTACAAAGAAAACTAGCTTTAATTGTTATTATTTGTTACTGAAATTGCGTTTGCAATGATTTGGAGTAAGGTTTACTAATGACAATTTCCAGTGTCAGTCTCTGAGGTACACGGTGCACTAAAGAGCCTGGACACAAGTAAAGCAGCAGGACCTGACCAAATTCTACCTTTTCTCTTCAGATTGGCTGCACATTTTGTTGATGAGCCTCTCTCATGTATTTTCCAATGAATGAATGAATGTGTTTATTCCGTCAGACAGACATATATAGCAACACTTCATCACTCTTTGTAGTTTGACAGACATGCAACGGCACCCACCCAAAAGGGATACGGGAAAAAAGCAGGAATGCTTATCCATGTCCCGCCCCTAATTTACAATCAACTTATATGTTGGTTATATATGTTGCTTATATATGTTGCTTATATATGTTGCTTATATAGTCCAAGTTTCAACAGCAGATTTGATGGATACATGACAATTTCAGAACAAGTATAACATATGATAATGACAAGTCAGTATACATACACCAATATGGATATAATAGCATTGAGTGAGCATGAGATTAGCTCCATCTTGCCTGGGTATCTTTCGTCTTCTGCAGCCTTGTCTGGTGTGTTATGTCCCTTATTCCACGGTGACTTCTTTTGCACCTGTGTCCCACAGTTGAGATAGTCCAAACAACTAGTCATGTTTTTGATAGTTTTTCCCAACAACACATTTTTTACCGCAAGGTTGAACACTCTTAGGCTAGAAGACAGATGAATTCCTCCGCTCACATTGTCCCACAGTTTCACCCCCGCTATAGATCACGTTTGAGCCTTGAATGTGGAATTGACTATGTTATGTTGGAATTTCAGAATTGTGGACCATCTCTGAGTGAAAACAGACTCTGTATATTTGCAGGTGGAGCCCTTTGTGTGGCCATAAACATAACTTGAAGGCTCCTGTATTGGATTATATCATGTAGTATAAGAAAATGACTCATTATGAACAGATCATTGGTATGAGCTCTATATGGGGCATAATGTATCATTCTAATTGTCTTTTTCTTTTTCACTTTTTATGCCTTTTAACCTGAGTCTTACAAGTAAAAGCCTTCCAAAAATCAGAAAATGGGCCTTTCTTCTTCCCCTGTTAAAAGGAGGTGAATCCACAAATATAAATAACTACAGAGCCATTATCAAATTGGGTTAATGTATGTGGGCTCTGTACCGAGGATGTCGTTGTGGCTTGTACAGCCCTTTGAGACACTTGTGATTTAGGGCTATATAAATAAACATTGATTGATTGATTGATAATGTTGTAAGAGTTAGTGAGAAGTGCTTTCTGATGACTTCACAGCCCTGAAACACTATCCCCTATTTGTTCCCACTACCGCACCTTAAGTTGGAGTCCTTCATCTCGTTATATGCAAATATAATGACAATAAAGTCCATTCTATTCTATTCTTTTCTTTGATTCAATGAATAAGTTGGTGAGCAGTAGAAAAACAGCTGATGAGGAAGTTTGGCGGCAAACTTGTCACACCTGTTGTGCTTGTCAGGTCAGGTGATTTCCCAGAAAAGCCTAGCAGGGATTTACCTGATGTGGCCACAAGGGGCGCTTGTAGAAGACTTCTTGTCAGTTGACTGCTGCCACTTTTCAGCAATAGCGCCACCAGGGGGTGCACTGCAAAAACTGAAATCTAAGTAAGATGAAATATCTCAAATAAGGGTGATATTTGCTTATTTTCTGTCTGATAAGATCATTCTTCTCACTAAGCAGATTTTATGTTAGAGTGTTTTACTTGTTTAAAGTGTTTTGCTCCTAAATGATCTCAGTAAGATAGTACAGCTTGTTGCTGAGATTTGATGACCTATATTGAGTAAAACATGCTTGAAACTAGAATATCAACTGTTGCAAAGCTGTGTCATCAACACTCACAAGTATAAAACTACTTTTTTAAAGTAATCATTTGTTATTTCAAGCATGAAATAAAAAATCACGACTTTGACACAATTGTGTCTCATAATTAAAACAGATGACAGCCAAATGGACTTTGCTGTTTTATTTTCAATGAAACAATAGAAAACACGTACTCATATAGTAGTACAGTTGGCACAGTACAGTAAACTGACAGTTAATATTTAAACATTTGACATTTCTGACAATTTTGAACAGAAATAGTTCATGCACATTCAGATAAATTCTTCAAAATGACAATTAAAAACATTTTGGCCGGGGGCCGGGCTGTATATATGCGCACTAATTGACTGAAAGAGCACGCACTTGGCGCGATGATGTCATGTTGTGGATGGAAAAATGCATTCTTAGACAATATGATTTGCCTGAGCGGCTAGGAGACCCCGAGAGTAACAAGCGCTTGCCTTGTTGCCTTTCCATTAAGAACAATAAACTAGTTTTTAGTATAAGTTTGCTGGTTTCAAGAAATGTAATGCTGAGCACATATCATTATGTCAAGATAATGGCACTAGCATTTACTTCATTTAAGAATATTTTTTAACATATTGAGCAAAAAGGTCTCTTTTTTTTTTCTACCAAGAAAAGTGCACTTGTTATTAGTGAGAATATACTTATTTGAAGATATTTTTGGGTTCATTGAGGTTAGCTAATTTTACTTGTTTTGGAAAGTCTTGACAAGCCACATTTTATTGTTCTATTGGCAGATAATTTTGCTTAGTTCAAATAAAATACCCCTCATTTTTGTATTTTTTTAAAAAGACAAGCTGCAAAAAAAGATGACTATGTCTAGAGTGTAGGCAGTGCTGTTAAGTTTCTCTGTGTGTGAATAAGTGGAGAATGCGGAAACTTTGAGGCATGATGCAGCTGACTTGTTGATAAACTAGTTTGAGAAGAATGTTTTTGTTTTGTTCATAAGTGGACTGTACTTTTCACTTTTGTAAATGTTGACTATTGTGTGTGAAGTCCTACTAAAGGTGAACATTCAGTTGAAGAATTAGGCCGTCAAGTAAAGATAAATGGCTTGAAAAATGTGGATCAAGGATACTTTATTGAATTGATTTGACTTTTATATTTGAGATTGTCACCTTATTGTGGTTAAGAGCTACCAGCAGGAGCTTAGTCTTCAGGTGGCACACCCAAGTTGCACAGGTGTGACAAAGTACAATCCTCTTCTCCAGGATGCCAGCACTATTTAGCTTCTATTTAGTAAGTGTGCACACTGACACTTCCACACACGGCTGCAGGAACAGTGCTTGTGCTCCACACACACACATTTTACACATATCCTCTTTTCAGCAACATCATTTTATAGCTGCTAAACGACTTAAGTGGCTAATCAAAACTCATTTGATGGATGCATTTTTGTGGACTTTATTATTTTTTAATGTTTTTTTTTTCAATATACAAACCCCAAAAGCAGTGAAGTTGTCTCGTTGTGTAAATGGTAAATAAAAAGAGAATACAACAAATCCTTTTCAACTTATATTCAATTGAATAGACTGCAAAGACAAGATACTAAACGTTCAAACTGGAAAACTTTGTTATTTTTTGCAAATATTAGCTCATTTGGAATTTGATGCCTGCAACATGTTTCAAAAAAGCTGGCACAAGTGGCAAACAAGAGTGAGAAAGTTGAGGAATGCTCATCAAAGACTTATTTGGAACATCCCACAGGTGAACAGGCTAATTGGGAACAGGTGGGTGCCATGATTGGGTATAAAAGCAGCTTCCATGAAATGTTCAGTCATTCATAAACAAGGACGGGGCGAGGGTCACCACTTTGTCAACAAATGTGTGAGCAAATTGTTTAAGAACAACATTTCTCAACGAGCTATTGCAAGGAATTTAGGGATTTCACCATCTACGCTCTGTAATATCATCAAAAGACTCAGAGAATCTGGGGAAATCATTGCACGTAAGCAGCAAGGCTGAAAACCAACATTGAATCCACTAGTTTCAACTAGTTTCAACTAGTTTCACTAGTTTCAAGTTTATTCACAATACCATAGAACAATTACAATAGTAATGAATAATGAATATCATTAAAGATATTGGTAAGTGAAAGGGTCCCCCAAATAAGCTGGAAGAAGCTTTTGACAGGGGGTCCAGAGGACAGTATATACATGGAATGATGAAAAATGGTAGCAAGAACAACAACAACAAAAAAAACCAACAACGCTATATGATAAACACAAGATAATAGTACTAAAGCATGCATACACATACATACATACATACATTCATTCGACCATGCAAAACCCAACAGTAGTCAACCCCACATGAGGCATTAGAGATAGGTGATTAATAGGTACGTTTTCAATTTCTTTTTGAAGTTGGAGAATGGATACCGCATCTTGAGGCTCTCATGAAGCCGGTTCCAAATCTTAGGTCCCCTGCATACAACACTTCGATCGGTACAAGCCAGTAGACGATGTTTACCTGATATCAGATCTAAGTTACGAGTGTTGTGGGCATGCTGGGGATGGTACATAGGAACCAAGCTACAGAGCCTAAGATTCAGCCTGTGGATGACTTGATAGGTTAAACAAGCATTTTGATAAATATTGAACTCTGTCAGTCTTAAGAGATGATAATTGTAAAATAGATGTCGAGTAGGGGCATTAAACTTGGACCATGACAAGGCCCGTATGATTTTCTTTTGCATGGATTCTAATTTGTGAAGGTAGGTAGGGAAGGTGTTACACCAGATGACATTACAGTAGTTAAGATGTGGTTCAAAGAGAGTTTTATATAGGGTAAGTAGAGCATACAGAGGAAAATAATGACGAAGGTGAAAGAGCAGGCCAACATATTTGGATAATTTGTTTAAAAGATGGCTAATGTGACATTTGAAATTGAGGTATTCGTCAATGATGACCCCCAGGAATTTTGTGGAATACACTCTCTGTATTTCCTGCCCATTGATGTTGACATGGCAGTGCTCAGTATTTGTCCGGTTTTTATTAGAATGAAATAGAATAAAATGTGTTTTATTAACATTAAGTGAGAGCTTATTGCATTTGAACCAGGAATCCACTTTCACAAGCTCTGAATTGACAGTTACCTGTAGATCGTGGAGGCTCCTGTGTGAGGTAAACAAATTTGTATCATCAGCAAAAATTATTTTATGAAAGGTTTCGGAGGAGTTTACAAAATCATTTATGTATAAGATGAAAAGGAGAGGCCCCAAGATGGATCCCTGGGGAACCCCATAATTTATGGTCATACAGGGTGACTTGTGATCATTGACGAATACACATTGTTGCCTTCCGTATAGGTAAGAACGAAACCAATCGAGAGGTACCCCTCTGACACCATAGTGGTATAGCTTATATAATAAAATCTCAAAGTCTATTGTGTCAAAGGCCTTGGACTAATCCAAAAAAATGCCAATACCACATTTTCCTTCTTCAATACAGTCATTGACCTTTTCCATGAGGTCGAGTATAGCCATACAGGTGGTACTTTATTTACGAAAACCATATTGGGAGGGGACAAGGATATCTAGTTTTTCTAGAAAGCCATTCAGTCGTTTATAGACCACTTTCTGCCCGTGACCTTCGATCCCTCAGGTGGTACTGCATCAAAAAGTGGCATCAGTGTGTAAAGGATATCACCACATGGGCTCAGGAACACTTCAGAAAACCACTGTCAGTAACTACAGTTGGTCGCTACATCTGTAAGTGCAAGTTAAAACTCTACTATGCAAAGTGAAAGCCATTTATCAACAACACCCAGAAACGCCGCCGGCTTCGCTGGGCCCGAGCTCATCTAAGATGGACTGATGCAAAGTGGAAAAGTGTTCTGTGGTCTGACGAGTCCACACTTCAAATTGTTTTTGGAAACTGTGGACGTCGTGTCCTCCGGACCAAAGAGGAAAAGAACCATTCGGATTGTTATAGTTGCAAAGTTGAAAAGCCAGCATGTGTGATGGTATGGGGGTGTATTAGTGCCCAAGACATGGGTAACTTACACATCTGTGAAGGCACCATTAATGCTGAAAGGTACATACAGCTTTCGGAGCAACATATGTTGCCATCCAAGCAATGTTATCATAGACGCCCCTGCTTATTTCAGCAAGACAATGCCAAGTCACGTGTTACAACAGCGTGGCTTCATAGTAAAAGAGTGTGGGTACAAGAGTGGCCTGCCTGTAGTCCAGACCTGTCTCCCATTGAAAATCTATTTGAAAGTCTATTCAATTGAATATAAGTTGAACAGGATTTGCAAATTATTGTATTCTCTTTTTATTTAGGAATTACACAACGTGCCAACTTCACTGGTTTGGGGTTTTGGATATTAATTATGAAATGCTGTTCCTAGATTATATACATGCTAATAAAAAAAACTCTGCAATGATGTATTCGACAGACAAAAAGTTACACACTTTATCCCATGCTTGTGCAACAGCACACATCTCATTGTGAAAAATGTGAATGTTTGAAGGGGAACAAAATGTGATCTCTGAAAGGGTTACATGTCTCACATTCTACACAGTAGGACACCCACCCGGACATACCACATACAGAATCACAATCAGAAATACTTTAATAATCCCCGAGGGGAAATACAGATTTTCAGCACAATCCCATTCAAGAGCAGACAAACATTACAGGGAGACAGAACAGGATCAAACATTACAGGGGGACAGAACAGGATCACTGATGGGTCTGCCAACTTCCGGCGCCCCTTAAAAAAAGGTGAAAAACAGGTAAACGCTGGGGTCGGGGTGGGAGGTGAGAGAAAAAAAATCAGTGTAAGCCTGGGCCCCTGGAGAGGGGGTCCAGACTGAGGCCAAGGGGAAAAAAACCTTATAGCCATAGCACAAATAAACTTGTGTGTAAGAGGGAATCATCAAAGACCACAAAGGACATTAAAGACATTAAAGGCCTACTGAAATGAAATGTTCTTATTTAAACTGGGATAGCAGATCCATTCTATGTGTCATACTTGATCATTTCGCGATATTGCCATATTTTTGCTGAAAGGATTTAGTAGAGAACATCGACGATAAAGTTCGCAACTTTTGGTCGCTGACAAAAAAGCCTTGCCTGTACCGGAAGTAGCGTGACGTCACAGGTTGTGGAGCTCCTCACATCTGCACATTGTTTACAATCATGGCCTCCAGCAGCGAGAGCGATTCGGACCGAGAAAGCGACGATTACCCCATTAATTTGAGCGAGGATGAAAGATTCGTGGATGAGGAAAGTGAGAGTGAAGGATTAGAGGGCAGTGGAAGCGATTCAGATAGGGAAGATGCTGTGAGAGGCGGGTGGGACCTGATATTCAGCTGGGAATGACTACAACAGTAAATAAACACAAGACATATATATACTCTATTAGCCACAACACAACCAGGCTTATATTTAATATGCCACAAATTAATCCGCATAACAAACACCTCCCCCCTCCCGTCCATACAACCCGCCAAAACAACTCAAACACCCGCACAACACACTCAATCCCACAGCCCAAAGTACCGTTCACCTCCGTAAAGTTTATACAGCACATATATTTCCCCAAAGTTACGTACGTGACATGCACATAGCGGCACGCACGTACGGGCAAGCGATCAAATGTTTGGAAGCCTAAGCTGCGTACTCACGGTAGCGCGTCTGCTATCCAACTCAAAGTCCTCCTGGTTGTGTTGCTGCAGCCGTCCGCTAATACACCGCTTCCCACCTACAGCTTTCTTCTTTGCTGTCTTCATTGTTCATTAAACAAATTGCAAAAGATTCACCAACACAGATGTCCAGAATACTGTGGAATTTTGCGATGAAAACAGACGACTTAATAGCTGGCCACAATGCTGTCCCAATATGTCCGCTACAACCCGTGACGTCACGCGCAAACGTCATCATACCGAGACGTTTTCAGCTAATTATTTCGCGGGACATTTAAAATTGCACTTTATAAGTTAACCCGGCCGTATTGGCATGTGTTGCAATGTTAAGATTTCATCATTGATATATAAACTATCAGACTGCGTGGTCGGTAGTAGTGGCTTTCAGTAGGCCTTTAACAGCACCATAGGCTCAGTAGGCAGATATTACAAAGGAAAATAACAAGTTAGCCTTTACGCAAACCATAAACTGATAGGTGTGGGCTGCACCTGGGAACACACTGTGCACTTCTGATTGGTGTTTCTATGCGTGTGTGTGTGTGTGTGTGTGTGTGTGTGTGTGTGTGTGTGTGTGTGTGTGTGTGTGTGTGTGTGTGTGTGTGTGTGTGTGTGTGTGTGTGTGTGTGTGTCTGTCTGTCTGTCTATGAGGCTGCAGTGCATTAATAAATGTCCCCATACGATGTACATTTGACAGTGATTCATAGCAGGGAAGCTAACATCAGCCTACGGTGACAGCCAAAATTTCTACTAACGTTACTTACCGCGATGTGCTTCCTCAAATTTGACGTTGAGTTCATGTAAGCTTAAACTTGTTGTTTTGCTGCTGAAAGGTGGTCACATGACCGCCTGGCTCTGTTTGATTGGTGAAACGGAGTCAAACGTCACCAGTGACTGTATTTGATTGGTGAAACGCAGGCATGCGATAGATCCTACTTTGAAGGTCTGTCTGTCAAACCAAAACAAACAAAGCGTGCATTAACAGATCGATAAAAATCAGTAGCGAGTAGCGAGCTGAATGTAGATAAATGGAGCGGAGTAAAAGTAGCGTTTCTTCTCTATAAATATACTCAAGTAAAAGTAAAAGTATAATGCATTAAAACTACTCTTAGAAGTACAATTTATCCCAATAGTTACTCAAGTAGATGTAACGGAGTAAATGTAGCGCGTTACTACCCACCTCTGCTAATGACCTTAGTTACCTTATCATGATGTGTTTCATGTGCTCTTGTAAAATGTGTCATTGAATAATAATACAGCATTTACATAATAATACTCTGACTTGTTAAGTGGTTCATCATGAAAGAAAATGAAACAAATTGGGTGCATGACGCCAGGCACTGTCAAGAAGAGTAAAAAAGACAAAGATTGAAGGTGGCAATGAATGGGGTAGAGGGGCCCACAAAGATACTCTTTCAGAGGGACCACAATTCCCAGCAAGGGCCTTGACAAGCAATATTAAATAGATGATAAATAACTATGATATCAATAAATGTAACAATGTTATATAGCAAAGTAAAAGTTGTGTTTCTTATCTAAGTAAATGTAACTGGTTACTACTCACCTATGTGGATAAGTGTGTTCACTTTTGACAGCTACCACAAAATAAAGTAATAACATAATACAAATGATTTATTTGTCATAAGAAACCATCTTTATCTTTCGTGACGGTCGCTGCGTTTAGAAACAAGCATCCAGTCAATGTTTGGCTTCACCGTGTCTAATTTCACTTTCACTTTCTTTGATATTGTGCCAGGAGAAGCGTCTGCCTCACACTTTTCCCCCACGTTCAGCACTTTGGCCACAGCCAGTCAATGGCATGAATGCTTTCTGCTGACTTTTTACTCAGGATGAAACTTCCTGATGCAACCCTGGCCGGGAATCCAAGCCATGCGAGGCCGAAGCGTGTCCCGTTACCCCACCAGGGACGCCTCACGCTTGGGAGACATCATGGAGGAAATAAAAAGAAGTAGCGACTTTATGTCTATCAATCATTATTTGTATTGATGCTTTCTTGAGAGGACTACAATACCATCACTGATTGGATGTCATTACTTTCAACTCTAAATCTCACCTTCATTCCTCTTTCTTTCTTTTCTTTCCAAGTTTGGCGGCAAACTTGACACACCTTTTGTTTGTCAAGTCACGTGATTTCCCAGAAACGCCACACAAGCATTTACCTGACGTGGCCACAAGGGGCGCTCTCTAGTGAGTCCAGTAGAAGACTTCTTGTTAGTTGACTGCTGCCACATTTCTCTTCACAATAGCGTTTCGTCTTCCCTAGTAACAGTGACGCTGCAGAATGCTGACTCCTCATTGGCTCAGGTGGAGCATTATTAAAAGAGCCTCGACATTTCCTGCTTCATTTGTCCTGTTTGCGAGTCAAGCGAGTGTTCGTCACTTTTGTCTTTCTCTGCGGGATTAAAAGTGACAAACATCTTTTTGTTTTGTGCTGACATCATGGACTTGTTTTTATTCTTTCTTCTGGTCGTGCAAATGCACAGCGTGACGCCTGGTAAGTCATTTTTATAACTTTATAAATGATTATTCATCAATCCTCTTTGTGCCTTCACTTATTTGACTTCTGAGAGTTTCTATTACTTATTAATTATATTCATTCTTATATTATTGAAGCCCTTTATTACTCAAACTTGGTTCTTTTTAAACATATTTTATTGTTTTCTCTTTTTCTTCATCACTCAACAAAATATTCAAAGTGTTCCAAGAAAGTTCCAGAAGCAGAGAAATCCGTTATTTGTTTTGGCTTCAGTTTTTTCTTGTTGAAAGACTTATTTGTCCAAGGCTTGTAAGAAGGAACACTGACTTCCTGAAATCTTCAACCACGGAAGTGTCAGAAAGTAATCAAGTGTAGTAACATCATCCCGCCACAAGGTGTCAGTAAGAGTCGACATCAAATGGGCAGAACAGCTTGTGTTCATATTCAGCCTCCATTGGAGAAAAGATATGTTTATTTTCAAAATGTTGAAAGTGTCAACAGATGTCCAATAATAAAATATATTATTCATGTGTTGTACTTGTCATAGAACACCATGTGAGTCTTGACTGTGATATCTAGCAGT
>NC_084745.1:51049516-51122016 GCF_033978785.1 Entelurus aequoreus
CCACACCTTCTCTCCATCTTTACCTCCATCCACACCTTCTCTCCATCTTTACCTCCATCCACACCTTCTCTCCATCTTTACCTCAATCCACTCCTTCTCTCCATCTTTACCTCCATCCACACCTTCTCTCCATCTTTACCTCCATCCACACCTTCTCTCCATCTTTACCTCCATCCACACCTTCTCTCCATCTTTACCTCCATCCACACCTCCTCTCCATCTTTACCTCCATCCACACCTTCTCTCCATCTTTACCTCCATCCACACCTTCTCTCCATCTTTACCTCCATCCACACCTTCTCTCCATCTTTACCTCCATCCACACCTTCTCTCCATCTTTACCTCAATCCACTCCTTCTCTCCATCTTTACCTCCATCCACACCTTCTCTCCATCTTTACCTCCATCCACACCTTCTCTCCATCTTTACCTCAATCCACTCCTTCTCTCCATCTTTACCTCCATCCACACCTTCTCTCCATCTTTACCTCCATCCAGCCCTCCTTTCCATCTTTACCTCCATCCACACCTTCTCTCCATCTTTACCTCCATCCACACCTTCTCTCCATCTTTACCGCCATCCACACCTCTCTATCTTTACCTCCATCCACACCTTCTCTCCATCTTTACCTCCATCCACACCTTCTCTCCATCTTTACCTCCACCCACACCTTCTCTCCATCTTTACCTCCATCCACACCTTCTCTCCATCTTTACCTCCATTTACCCCTCCTCTCCATCTTTACCTCCATCCACACCTTCTCTCCATCTTTACCTCCATCCACACCTTCTCTCCATCTTTACCTCCACCCACACCTTCTCTCCATCTTTACCTCCATCCACACCTCCTCTCCATCTTTACCTCCATCCACACCTCCTCTCCATCTTTACCTCCATCCACACCTTCTCTCCATCTTTACCTCCATCCACACATTCTCTCCATCTTTACCTCCATCCACACCTTCTCTCCATCTTTACGTCCATCCACACCGTCTCTCCATCTTTACCTCCATCCACACCTTCTCTCCATCTTTACCTCCATCCACACCTTCTCTCCATCTTTACATCCATCCACACCGTCTCTCCATCTTTACCTCCATCCACACCTCCTCTCCATCTTTACCTCCATCCACACCTTCTCTCCATCTTTACCTCCATCCACACCGTCTCTCCATCTTTACCTCCATCCACACCTTCTCTCCATCTTTACCTCCATCCACACCGTCTCTCCATCTTTACCTCCATCCACACCTTCTCTCCATCTTTACGTCCATCCACACCTTCTCTCCATATTTACCTCCATCACCCCACCTCTCCATCTTTACCTCCATCCACACCTTCTCTCCATCTTTACCTCCATCCACACCTTCTCTCCATCTTTACCTCCATCCACACCTTCTCTCCATCTTTACCTCCATCCACACCTTCTCCCCACGTTGTCTTCTGTTCACACGTGACATCACTTCCTGTGCAGAGCTTCCAGAGGTGTTCCTCCTCCAGAAGACGCCATCCTCTCCAGTCACCTGCATGGCGACAGGTTTCTACCCCGACCTCGCCGACCTGTTTTGGAGGAAAGAGGGCGAGCAGATGTTGGAGGACGTGGAGCACGGAGAGCTGCTCCCCAACCACGACGGAACCTTCCAGATGTCGGTGGAGCTGAAAGTGGAGGTGACGGCCGAGGTGGAGGGCAAGTACGAATGTGTGTTCCAGCTGTCTGGCGTCAAGGAGGACCTGGTCACCAAGCTGGAGAGAAGAAGCATCCTGAGCAACGCAAGCCATGAAGGTGAGAAAGACACATTTAGTTGGAGATGTTTCCCATCACAAGTCCACCTGTCACCATTATTGATCCATGTCACCATGACAACGCTTGACGTCTGCATGCAAAGTAGTCATGAAGGTTTCCTCTTCATGCTTTGTCACTCCACTTGTGCTTTTTTGCTCTCCACAGACAACTTGAGCGTCGCCCTCGCTGCCACGGCGGCGGTCGTCGCTGTGGCGGCCGTCCTGGCGGCCATCATCATGGTCATGGTCAGGCGTCACAGAAACAGACAAGGTGAGGGACACCAATGTCCTCCGTCTTCTTCTTCTTCTTCTTCTCGGTCCAGGCCGTGAGTTGATGCTTTCATCCGGGCTGCATGTTTTAGTTGCCTTCCAGCCAAACACTCAAAGATCCACAGAGACAGAGCGCACACTCTCACATAGAAACACGTGAGGAAAAAGTCCATTTCACCTTGTTTCCCTTTCATTTCAGCCCAGTACGATCCAGCTCGTAAGTAAAACATCTTTTCTTTGAGCCGCAAGAAACAAAGCCGTGGTGAAGCGTCACTCACATGGAGGTCTGATGTGGACCTTTGTTACAAGTTTAGCCTGAAAATCCCAACTTGGGCTGACTCCTTCACAATAAAAGAGCCTCCTGTGAGCACACGCAATACAAAGTGTGGCATATCTCACGTTTGACATGAGTCCTCATGATGAGGATCAGCCAAATGAGACCTCAAGTGTGCTGACTCATCAAGAAGGTATCCTAGTCAGGAAGTAGAAGAGCAGCACTCTGCTTCTTCATGTTTCCAAGTCACACCTCAAAGATCTGATGTGAGTGACGAGGCACCTTCTGGATGTTCTTCCTTCACCGTTTGCGTTTGTCCCGCAGCTCGCCACGGCGGCGTGGAGCTCTCCGAGAGGGTGGCGGCTGAAGGCTGAGTAAGTCTGCACCTCCAAATGTTCTTGTGTGAAGATGATGTTCAACTTGGTTCTGTTGGGAATGTGCTGAGTCATCTTCTTCCTCCAGGATGCTTTGTGCACTGGAACACAGAGAGATGTCTCCATCGCTGAGGGACGTCATGGAGATGTGCTTTGTTCTTCATCCCACTGCTCCTCACGCTATTCCATCTATTCTTCTTTGGCCGTTAAAATACTTACAACATCAAACGTTGGTGGCTATAAAATCATTCGGGGCTCACGTTTCATGGCCTTGACATCATGACGAGGATTTCTTCTTTCTTTGAATGGCCGCTGCTTATGATCAATATCACATTGTGTCACATCTCTGTCAATAAATCCGTTTGTTCTCCACTCGCCTCGCACTGCTTTCTTGGGGACCAGGAAGGGTCTCGCTCATAACGATGGTAGAAATAGGTCGTTTTTATTCATCTTGTATTTTTTCATTCAACACTTAAATCCCTAGATCAATTTCAGGTTTATCTGTCCATATCATATTATTTTTTTAATATTTTATGCCCTTTTTGTCAAAACCCTGTTTTGTTATGGCAAAACCACTAAATAATAATGTTTACTAAACGTAATTGCAATCTTAAATAGGTCAATAATTCATAACATCATTGATTTTAATTCATTATGTTTTGAGCAATGACAGTTAAAAAATGTCATAAAATTGTGTTTATTTTTTTACTTTCAAAACTTAAGTCTCTGGATAAACTTCAGATCCATCCCTCGTTTCTGTGACGACCTGTCAGGTGTCACATGGTCTGTTTGCGTTTGTGTTTATCTCCTAGTCAGCGCTCTTATTTTGGTCCCACTTCCTGTTTGTCTCCCTGAGCGCTTTTCCCTCCTCACCTGTCGCTGATTGGCAGCCTGGCCACACCTGGTCATGGGGTGAGGGTGATGGGTCAAATGCAGAGGATAATCTCACCACACCTAGTGTGTGTGTGACAATCAATTCCGCCAAAGAATGTTTTCATTGGGTTATCTCCCAAAATGAAAGAGAAAATCTTGATATTGCTTTTACTTCTGCTATCAGGCAATGTGCAACCAAATCCAGGACCCAGCTTCAATAACATCAGTACTGCTGATGAATTTAGAGCCGGGTCAGGCCTCCATTTAAATAATAGGAGTCTCCTGCCAAAATTAGAGTTAGTCAAAATCTGGATTCCAGCAAGAAATTGCAGACTTCCTTATCTTATCTTAAGGTGGCTAAGTAAAGCAGTCTCTGACAAGGACGTTGCTATTAATGCATATAATGTCTTCCCATGCCATCGTCCTGGAAAAGGTGGAGGAGTGGCCATATATTGAAAAAAGACATTTCTTGTTATCTTATTGTCAATCACTAAACAATTTGAACTTGACGTGTATTTCTGGTCTTGTCATCCTGGTCCGGACAGAAGGGCGACACGGCAGTGCGGCTGGATCAAAAATGAGGTCAGAGACGCTTGACTGAACAAAAAGTTGCTTTATTACAAGCGAGCGTGGTCATACAGAACTGCAGTTCCTGGAGGAGGTCAAGTCCAAAAAATGTGGCACTCCTAACTTGGAGAAGCCGAAGCAGTTTTATATTCCTCCTTCCTGTCACATACCAACATCCCATCTTATTGCCCATGTATTGCCTGAACTACTCCAGTCTACATGCAAATGTCAAACTAACTATTTAATGATGTGCTCAAACTGAAATACTACTATTTACTTCAAGTGATGGTGTGCTTTCTCCAAGATATTCACCATATGAGTTCATTAAGGCACTTCAAACTCCTTGCCCTGCAGCTTGAATTCTGCCATGGCCAAGCTCTCTTCATTGTAGGCTGTTAGAGACCTCCCTCTGTATCATTTATCATCCTTGATTTTTTTTTTTTTTTTGTCATAAAAAAATACAATTATGTGTGCTTACGGACTGTATCCCTGCAGACTGTATTGATATATATTGATGTATAGTGTAGGAACCAGAATATTAATAACAGAAAGAAACAACCCTTTTGTGTGAATGAGTGTAAATGGGGGAAGGAGGTTTTTTGGGTTGGTGCACTAATTGTAAGTGTATCTTGTGTTTTTTATGTTGATTTTATAAAAAAATAAAAATACATTTTTAAAATTTTTTTAATTTTATTTTTTTAATTTCTTGTTCGGCCCGGTACCAATCGATCCACGGACCGGTGGTTGGGGACCACTGATGTAGAGCACGGCTGTCAAAGCCAAGACCCGGGTGTAATGATAGTGTTTGACCACATGGTGGTAGTAAGAGTCTACAATTGACTAGGAACCAATATATAGTATGTGTCAGGTAGGACTCTTTAGAGAGGAACACACCTTGTATGCACGAGTGTTGAAGTAGCGTTGGTGATATGTGATCGTGATTAAAAGACACTTCTACAAGTCATCCAACGATGTGTTATTTAAAACAAGAACATAACATGGTACCAGGAGTAAACGAAGAGTGAAGTGGTGTATTGTGGAAAGCGACATGGATTTGAAGCCACCTGAAAAGCTGAAGCTGAGTGGAAATGTCGACATCAATTGGCGCACCTTCAAGCTCTGTGGGTCGCAGCACAAGCCAAGGCAGTGTCCAGCATTTGGTAAGCAAAGTTCCAAATGCTATGGAAAAAATCACTTTGCCAAACAATGTTTTGCAAAAGGAAAACCATGCGCTAAAAAGGAAAAATCTGTCAATGTAGTGGAGGACACTGATCTGGGTGAAACATTCTTCGTTGGTCTAGTGAACAGTGAAAATAAAACAGAAGAAGTAGTCAATGCTGTTGATAAAGACAAGTGGATTGCACTGCTACAAATAAATGGACCTCCAGTTACCATGAAACTAGATACTGGTGCAAAGGCAAACTTGATCAACATGTCACACATCAATGAGATGAGAGAAATAACGAGAATCCACAAAACAACAGTTGCACTGAAAGACTACAATGGTCGTAGCATTGACAGTCTGGGCACATGCAAATTGAGAGTCACTGTAAAAGGAAAAGTGCACCACCTGCTATTTTCAGTTGTCACTGAAGAACGCGAGTCATTATTGGGTGACAAAGCATGTGAAGTTTTAGGACTGGTGAGAAAAAGTGTATCTTGTGAACACAGATGTGAGCGCTCAAAAAATTGAAACTGATTTAGTAGTGCAGAACTACGCTGGTGTGTTCACTGGTTTTGGGGCTTTACCTTTTACATACAAAATACAGCTTAAAGAGCAGGCACGTCCAGTTGTCCATGTAGTGGATTGTCCGAAGCTTAAACAGGCAACAAAAGTAGTTTAGTACAACAAATGTATTTACCCATTATCAGAAGTGCAGGTTGAATTAAGTTGGCCGTGCAGACAGACCACATGTTACTCCGGAGTAAACAAGACACACACAAGCCAAAATCACTGTCGAGTTCCGGTCTTCTGCCATTTTTTATATGTCTCTTGTGCGTCATTGTTTGTTATCTAATGCGTCAATGTCTTTTGGTTATCCCTATCTGTTCCATAACAACTCAAATCCTTTAGACAGTCAACACATTCTGTAGACAGGTTGGCACGACTTAATATTCACTTTTGTCCCACTGGCACAGAATAGAAGAGAAATTAAATGAGCGTACATTCTTATTAGACATGCAATATAGGTCAAAGGTCAGAAATTCTACTACATACCCGCCTTTCTGATGTAGACCACATGTTAAATCTCTACCACAGATAGAGGCAAAAACCTCAATGTTTTTATACGAGGCAAAAATTCCGTCTATGACCCTCCTTCAGAGCGATCGCTGTTACCAGCCTGCAGTAAAACCATCTCACAGAACACAATTAGTGGCCTACCCTTTGATTTAGTAAAGGAATAACAAATACTTTGATCATGAACATCATTGAACATAAATAGATGAATGTATATAGACTTATGACTGTAAGACATTTGCAAAAATATTTTTCCCGGCATTTGCAATGAATGTAGTTACCAATATTGTTAATTATCAATTGATTTTGAACACACAACTGAATTTCGTATGAGTCCATGTTCGATTAGTGCTCGTATAGATGGCTCGGTGGTGCCTCAGGCTGGTGGCCTGCCGACACCTTGTTGGGCTTTTGGCTGCCTTGGTGAAGAAAGAGATCCACTCAAACAGTCTGTCTCTGTCTCTGTCTCTTCTTGGGGTGTGGTTCAGTCCATTGGGCAGACTGTGCAATGGCATGTCCGTGCTGGCCGAAATTGGGGAAAAGCTGAGAAAAAGTTGGAGCTCTGGGGGCTTTGGGGAAGGCGGTGGCAGAGTATGGGGCGTGGGGCTTTGGTCCAGGCCCTCGGCTTGCTTCAGGGCCTCCTTCCACAGCTGCTGGAGTCCCGACGGACACATTGGCTGGCAACCTTAGTTGTTCTCGTCATCGCTGGCAAGGTGTTGTCTCTCCTCTCGGTTCCTTCCAGTCAGTTATCGGGTGTTGGTCCTGGATTGGCTTTGACCGTGCCCCTCTAAGCGAGTGCAAGGGAATCTGGGGTGGCTACTTTCATCCTCAAATCTGCACAGAGGAACTGGCACACAAATTCTACATTTTGCAAACTTACCATTTTGGTCTCATGGTCTTTCCACCTTCCTAGGAAGCTGCTGGTCCTGAGAAGTGCTGATCTTGTGACTGAAGATGATAACCTGTTTTCTTAAAATAGGTGCCGTTGTTTGACCTAATCTTTTTGGGGAAACCATGTCGGGATATTAGATAATTCACAAAACATTTAATTACTGAATTGGCACCCTCCTTTGAGGTTGGGGTTGCTTTCGCCAACCACTGCAATTGTCAATCTAAATCATTACGTTCCTTTATCCTTGTATCGGATTGATCATATCGATTAAATAAAACCTCAACACGCTCAAACTTGACCCAATCCAAACTCACCTCCCCCCTCTGTCCCTCTCACAGGGACAGTGTTAGTCGTAGTAATAGTAATAGTAATAGTAATAGTAGTAGTAGTATTAGTAGTTTCAGAAACATCCAAGAAAAAGAAAAGACAGCTGATAGTCAAGTGCAGCAAGAACAGAGGCGGAGGACAGGTCATGTTTGAGGTCACTGTTCGCTTTTGCAATAGTACTTTGATATTTTACAACACCTAGTGAATTATTGTGGCCTCAATAATTCACTAAATAGTTGTATTTAATTTAGTTTATCTATGATGGGACAATGCACAGAAACATTAAGTTCAGAAACAGATATGTTCTGTACCAGATTATATCTAAATAGCTACTTTCCATCTGTAGTCCCTGGCTACCTAAATTAAAGGGATCCAAAAATCAAGCAATAAAATTATGACACTAATTAATCATAATAAATATATACATTCATAATAATCAATAATTAATCAAAAAATAATCCTACTGTAGCATGTAATCAATTTTAGGAAAAGTCATAAAATGCCCCTTCATGGACACATTCTTAATATACAATACAACCACACCTTATTTACATCATCACACAAAGACCATAAATGCTCTTGTTCACATCTGTCCTCATTCGTAAAAACAACCAAGATTTTAACAGCCATACCTCACAATTTACAACAAAATGCTCTCATGGATAAATATACTACACATTAAGTTGATGTGTCAACATAATGCCCCTCTTATTGACCGTGTGAGCAACCTTGATTGCTCCAAAGCCACTTTTTAATTTCAAATGTTCTATTCCTTTTGTTATAACATGGAGAAGGCTAATTGGTCTGTACATGTTCTGGTCTTCTTTATTTCCTGCTTTATGGATTTAATTATAGTAGCAGTTTCTCGACGTGGTAGGGAAAGTGTTTTCCGTTATTGATTTATTTATCAATCGTTGTTATACGAGCAATAATACAATCCTTATATGTTTTTAGGAAGATAGTGTCCAACCCATATATATATCTCTAGATCGTGAGTCTGATAATGCAGTGAAGATTTTGTTTAACTTTGTTTCATTTGTTAATTCTAAAATTAGTCCATCCTGAATAAATGACAATTATTTGCACTGATTTTGAGGGACTTTTTATTCAGGGTTTGTACTGACTGGATGAAATGTTCATTAAAATTATTACTTATGTCCAGATTGTCTGCAATAGTAGCGCCATTGATATTTAATGTTATAGTGTTGTTTCTTGTTTGCTCTCTTTCCGTAAGTTTGTATCTGGTTTTCCATAACTTTCTAATGTTCCCTTTTCCAGCTTTGATTAATTCTAAGTGAAAGTCAGCCTTAGACTTCCGCATAAACATTGTAACTTTGTTCCTCCAAACTTTTAAAATCATACGATCTGTATTTAGACCTGTTTTAATTGCTCTTTTGAGAGCTGAGTCCCGATGTCTTTATTAGAATCCAAATTGTTTTATTAATCCAAGGTATTTTTATTTTAGCACTCTTCTTTCTGGTTTTGTATTCGTGTATTTACAGATGATCTCTTTGATTTTTGTCATCCAATTGTAATTCTAGTAGGGCTGCTTATCCTTTGTATCATTGTAGAAGCCGTTTATAATATCCTTAAGTTTCTTTCTACGTGTTTTATTTAACCAGTCCAGATTAACGTCCCCCATGACGTTACTTCTTTCATACTATGCTGTTTGAGGATGTCTGAAAATGAATCAAGAAAAATGTCTTTAGCTGTGGTCGGTCGGTATACTACAATTACCTTGAAATACATTTCTGAGGAAAATGTGATTTTAATTTCAACATACTCAAATTGATCTACTTTTAATGTTTTCCCTTTCATAAATCATAATTCCTCCCCCCTTTGTCACTCGATCTGTCTTTTCTGTAATCTTGTCCCCCGGGACATTAATTAGAACGAAAGGTGTCGTGGGTTTTAACCATGTCTCTGATAGACACGGTAATCCGGATTAGAGTCTGACAGTAACTGCTGTATTTGTTCAGTATATTTCCTGTGGTAGAAAGTTTAATAATGCGGACACGTTTGTTACTGAATACTTTCTACAGACTTCTGTCTCTCTGCGACTTTGTGTATGTAATAAGCAACTACAATTATTTGATATGCTTAAATTTTGTTTTAGCTCAGCTGTTGTGTAGCTGCTAGCTCCTTGTAGCCTACAGCAGGAATGTCCAAATTGCAACCAATAGCTTTGTTTTTAACAGACAACCGAAATAATTGAAAATGTGGTATTAGCGTATCGATTCAATCAGCGGCAGCTACGCCCTGTTTTATCATTTGACCTACATTTTTGGTTTCGTAGGCAGGACAGAGAGCAAAGGAACAATGTCGTTCATTAGTTGTCCATCTTATACCATTGTAATTGTTGTAAGGATAGTTCACATGAGCGGCCATACCTTGAGTCCCACCATATATAAGAGTCAAAAGGCTCCTATTATGAGTCGTCTAATTGGTGATCATACACTTTGGCGGTTTGGGTGGCAGGGCACACGGACGCACCTCCGTCAGCCAGCGCTAGGACAGTTGGAGCAGTCCCCGTCCTCCATTCGTTCCTGGGAGGCGTCCCCAGTAGTTGTCAGCTGATGTCGTGCTGTCAGGCAACATCAGGAAGTTCCTTCTGTGCAGTATTGAATTGTCAGGGCATTGTTCGTAAGCAGGTCATTACAAGGTGTGTGCAGGTTGACCACAAAGGAATGCTTCAAAGATTGTGTTGAACATTGTCCGTTGACACTTATGTCCAGCAGGGGTCTGTTTGTATCCTGCTGTTCGTCCTGCTGTCACACCTGTATTTTTAGTGAGCATGTTCTGGCTACAACTTTGGAGCTTGTCTTGTTCAGATTGGCAGTCCCCGGCTGCACATCCTTTCCACCCTCGCTTGACCTAGCACAACCGTGGCTACCACCCAAGTCCGTCTGTATGGTTTTACGTTTTGTTGAGGTTTTTTCCTCCAGAATTTGGAACTCAAAACATGTACACCCATCGTTTTCATATCCTCTCGGTTAGTTCAATTTTGCATGTCACGTTTTTAAAATTACAGTCTTAACTATCCCATTAATTGCTAATCAATAACCTTAATTCAAAGATTATATGTACTACTTCATGTGTATTTAAGTACCCTTTTAATTCACTTAAAGATTATCTATAAGTTAACTTAAACTATCATTTGTCTATCAGTAGGCGCGAGCAAGCTGTCATGCTTGCACTCTGACCTCCCGCTGTGCGTGATATTCTCCAAAACAAAAGAATGTTTTTATTCACGTTTCTCCTTATCTTTTCTTTCACACTAGTCACAACATGCACACACACACATTGTTTTGTGCCAGCTGTCCTGATATCGCAGCACAAACACCTCACAAGGCCACCTCCCAGACGTATGGTGGAATGCAATGTCTAATTAAAAATATAAATTACTCCAAACTAAAAATGTCAGACTGCACTTTAAAGTTACTTTTATTAAATTAATTTCCAAACTAACCACCACCACAGCAGACATCTTCCTCAATCCTATCCCAATACTCCCATAAATTAGAAAGGTGTTTCACAACAGTGGTTAAGTAGTTGTTTTGAGTAATAGATCTCAATATGGGGACATTAATAAGACTAAATCTTTACCAGAAAGAGTAACTTGACAGAGTATATGAACTAACTTCTTGAGAATAATAATTGATCATAAATATGTTGGAAGCCACATATTGAACATATTAAAGAAAAATATCCAAATCCTTGCCATTCAGTATAAAGTAAAACACATGCTGAATAAGAAATGTCTGCACATGTTATTATTCATTTATTTTTCCATATGTAATATTGTTTTGAAGTTTGGGGAAATGTTTATAGAAGAAATATAGACCCAATACTTAAACTTTAAAGGCTCATTTCAATATTACACAAAGCATTATTGTTATGATCATACCAATCTATTTTTTATAAGTCATAATGTGTTAAATGTTCAGATAATTTAATTTTAAAACAATGGCAATTATGTTTCCGAGTAAAGAACAACAGCCTTCCAGTTTGTATTCTTAGCTTGTTTACATTATGAGGAGAAAACTATCATTTACGGGGGATATTGATTTTTAAAATAGGTCAAGTAAAATAAAAATAAAAACACAAATGTATTTCAGTTTTAGGAGTTAAATGATGGACCATCCTCAGTGATGAGCTGAACACATGTAGTTTTTTGTTATGGTTTTGGAGACCCTTGAAAAGTAAAGTTTTTTGAACATTATAAAATATAGTAACAATTACTTTCATCTTTTAACGTTGATGTTCCAGGTAATTTAATGTTCAGTAAATCAATCAATCAATCAATGTTTATTTATATAGCCCTAAATCACAAGTGTCTCAAAGGGCTGTACAAGCCACAACGACATCCTCGGTACAGAGCCCACATACGGGCAAGGAAAAACTCACCCCAGTGGGACGTCGGTGAATGACTATGAGAAACCTTGGAGAGGACCGCATATGTGGGTAACCCCCCCCCTCTAGGGGAGACCGAAAGCAACGGATGTCGAGTGGGTCTAACATAACATTGTGAAAGTCCAGTCCACAGTGGATCCAACACATCAGCGGGAGTCCAGTCCACAGCGGGGCCAACAGGAAACCATCCCGAGCGGAGACGGGTCAGCAGCGCAGAGATGTCCCCAACCGATGCACAGGCTAGTGGTCCACCCAGGGTCCCGGCTCTGGACAGCCAGCACTTCATCCATGGCCACCGGACCTATGCAACTCCCCCTCGCAAGGGACAGGGGAGAAGAGGAGAGAAGAAAAGAAACGGCAGATCAACTGGTCTAAAAAAGGGGGGGTCTATTTAAAGGCTAGATTATACAAATGAGTTTTAAGATGGGACTTAAATGCTTCTACTGAGGTAGCATCTCTAACTTTTACCGGGAGGGCATTCCAGAGTACTGGAGCCCGAATAGAAAACGCTCTATAGCCCGCAGACTTTTTTTTGGCTCTGGGAATCACTAATAAGCCGGAGTTCTTTGAACGCAGATTTCTTGTCGGGACATATGGTACAATACAATCGGCGAGATAGGCTGGAGCTAAACCGTGTAATATTTTATACGTAAGTAGTAAAACCTTAAAGTCGCATCTTAAGTGCACAGGAAGCCAGTGCAAGTGAGCCAGTATAGGCGTAATATGATCAAACTTTCTTGTTTTTGTCAAAAGTCTTGCAGCCGCATTTTGTACCAACTGTAATCTTTTAATGCTAGACATAGGGAGGCCCGAAAATAATACGTTACAGTAATCGAGACGAGACGTAACGAACGCATGAATAATGATCTCAGCGTCGCTAGTGGACAAGATGGAACGAATTTTAGCGATATTACGGAGATGAAAGAAGGCCGTTTTAGTAACACTCTTAATGTGTGACTCAAACGAGAGAGTTGGGTCGAAGATAATACCCAGATTCTTTACCGAGTCTCCTTGTTTAATTGTTTGGTTGTCAAATGTTAAGGTGGTATTATTAAATAGATGTTGGTGTCTAGCAGGACCGATAATCAGCATTTCCGTTTTCTTAGCGTTGAGTTGCAAAAAGTTAGCGGACATCCATTGTTTAATTTCATTAAGACACGCCTCCAGCTGACTACAGTCCGGCGTGTTGGTCAGCTTTAGGGGCATGTAGAGTTGAGTGTCATCAGCATAACAGTGAAAGCTAACACCGTACTTGCGTATGATGTCACCCAGCGGCAGCATGTAAATACTAAAGAGTGCAGGGCCAAGAACCGAACCCTGGGGAACTCCGCACGTTACCTTGACATAGTCCGAGGTCACATTGTTATGGGAGACGCACTGCATCCTGTCAGTAAGATAAGAGTTAAACCAAGACAAGGCTAAGTCTGACATACCAATACGTGTTTTGATACGCTCTAATAAAATATTATGATCGACGGTATCGAAAGCGGCGCTAAGATCAAGAAGCAGCAACATAGATGACGCATCAGAATCCATCGTTAGCAATAGATCATTAGTCATTTTTGCGAGGGCTGTCTCCGTAGAGTGATTTGCCCTGAAACCGGATTGAAAAGGTTCACAGAGATTGTTAGTCACTAAGTGTTCATTTAGCTGCTGTGCAACAGTTTTTTCGAGAATTTTGGAAATAAACGGAAGGTGGGAGACCGGTCGGTAGTTTACCATGAGGTCAGGATCGAGGTTAGGTCTTTTGAGCAGAGGATGAATAACCGCTTTTTTGAATGCTAGGGGAACAGTGCCGGAGGAAAGTGATAAGTTTATAATATTTAACACTGATGGACCTAATAATACAAACAGTTCCTTGATAAGTTTCCCAGGAAGTGGGTCAAGTAAACATGTTGTTTGTTTTATCCCACTTACACGCTGTAATAATTCCTCTAATGTTATTTCATCAAAAATAGAGAGACTATTTTGGAGGGCAGTGTCCGTCGTATATACAGTCGTATTTGTGTTAATAGAGCCCAGTTGTAGCTGGGATGCGTTGTCTTTAATCTCCTTTCTAATGAGTTCAATTTTCTTATTAAAGAAATTCATAAAATCATCTGCCGAGTGGGTGGAGCTACTGGGAGGAGTCCCTTGTTGGGTTAGCGATGCTACTGTACTAAACAGAAATTTAGGATCGTTTTTGTTGAGGCGGATGAGATTTGAGTAGTATTTAGCTTTAGCTAAGGTAAGCATGCGTTTATAAGTTATTAAACTATCACTCCATGCTTGATGGAAAACCTCAAGTTTAGTAAATGTATATCATAGGCCAATATAAGCTTTGGCTTCCGCCTATTCTTTTTTCGGTCATTCTTTTTCTTTTCTTTTCTGTGTGTAAATGTGTATGATTGTTAATATGTCTAATTTACTGTTAAACTGCTCACACAAATTGGTTGATGGTTGATTATATGACCAAAATAAACCTATTTCATCTATTCATTCATTATCTTTCGCACTCATAGTTTTATTCCATTTTGCATGTAATTATTCCTGTTGATTTCTTCCCATTTCACTCAAACAACTAAACAAACAAACAATTAAACAAACTTGCAGCTAACCACAATCAACAGCATACCATTTACGAATACCTTCATTTGTCACTTTCTCATCTTTTCTTCACTTTCGTTTTCCTTTACAAACAACATCCTGTATCCATCTCTTCCTTACACTTCACACAATGTTTCTATTTTCTGTTCTCCTAGAAACCATTCACATAACGTAAGTTTATAAACATCCTTTTCCCATATTTTCTCAAACCATCCTCTTCACCCTCAATCTGTTTTTTCACCTGCTCTCTCTTCCTCTCTCTCTCACTTTCTCTCCTTCTCTCACAATACAAACACAATAATCCAAAATAATCAGTCTTATAAAATAATTTTAGCTTTAGATATGATTTAGGGCAGTGGTTTTCAACCTTTTTTCCCAGTAAAATAAAGAAATAAAATACAGCATAATGTCATCATTTTCTGATTTATTAAATTGTATAACAGTGCACCATATTGCTCATTTGTTGTGGTCTTACTTGACTTATTTGGACAAAAAAAAAAAAAAAGAATAACTAAAACGTTTTAAAAATTAAACAAGTGATTAAATTATAATGAAGATTTCTATACATATAATCAATCATCAACCTTCTTTGGATATTGTAATAGAGATCCATCTGGGCTCGTGAACTTAATTCTAAATATTTATTTTGTTGAAGAATTATTCTTCTTTAATTATATTTATAAAGGATTTTGAAATGTCGCTATTTTAAAAGATTTAAAATCTCAGGTACCCCCCCCCCCCCCCCCCTTTTTGCGGAAACACCATACCCTCCTTTGAGAACTACTGATTTAAACTATAAAAAAAAAATCCTTTGTCCCACACATCATTACACTGTACAACTCCTCTTTGGGGGGGCTAGGATGACAGGGAATGCAAAACAATAACAGTGCAATACTTTTTTATATCATGGTCGTTAATGCCTAGTTTCTCTTATTTTACTGTTCTATTTTTTTTTCTCCTTGTAATATTTTTCTATTTTGTTTCCATTTATACCCTTATTAGTTACTGTTTACTTTTTACTTCTTCTTCCTGAGGGAACTCTCCTGAAGGAATCAATAACGTGTTATCTGTCCATCTATCTATCTATTACTAACCCAAGCACAATTCATGACGTCATGCTTATCTTGCAGACAGTTATTTCCATTTAGTTTTATTCTCTACATGTAATTCTACATGCACCAATGTCACATAGAAATTTGCTTTCTTTGTTATTTATTTACATTATTATTTCTGGTTTACTTGCTGTCTGTTTACTTAAGTTCTCATATTTTGGTCTGTCTTCCTTCTGATTAGAATTTGTTTAACGCTTCTCTACGTTTTGTTTTGACTCTGGCGCTGAGTGTTGGCGATTCTTATCTGTACTTCTTCAGACTACATGTTTCACAGTTTGCACAGATGCCCTTAGATGTTTTAGAATATAAATTAAAATTTTACTTCATCGTGATTATTCTTGAAATAATTAAAATGTCAATATAATTAAATAATAATTTTACCTTTATTAAATTTAATTCAATTTTATTTAATGTGTTTGCTATATCATTATTAATTCAAAGCTACAATGTGTTCTAATCTATGATGTGCGTGCGTGTGTGTTTGTCTCAACTTCCACACAGGAACTGGATGGATCAGATAAGCAACAGGGCTGTTCAATACAGTATATTACACACATAATTAAAGGCCTACTGAAAGCCACTACTACCAACCACGTAGTCTGATAGTTTATATATCAATGATGAAATCTTAACATTGCAACACATGCTAATACGGCCGGGTTAACTTATAAAGTGCAATTTTAAAATTCCCGCCACACTTCCGGTTGAAAAACTCCTTTGGATATGATTTATGCGTGTGACGTCACAAAAGCAACGGAAGTGGTTGGACCCCATCGGACCCGATAGAAAAGCCTCTTGTTTTCTTCGACAAAATTCCACATTATTCTGGACATCTGTGTTGGTGAATCTTTTGCAATTTGTTTAATGAACAATGGAGACTACAAAGAAAAACGTTGTAGGTGGGATCGATCGGTGTCTTAGCGGCTAAGTACAATACTGTAATATCTGTGATATTTGCATTAGTGTACTGTCTTTAAGGGTTTGGGGAACGCGCATGCGCGAGTGAGTTGGCGGAGAACTTGAGTGTGTGTGAGCGTGAGTTTTGGCTAACAGCAGCTCGTGTATGTGTGTGCGTTACTTTTTGAACTACAACCAGTTACCGCTTTTTAATAAAGCGATTGAGCAGCGCTTCCTCGTCTGTGTGACTCCTTCTCCACTGCGGGGCATTACAATACTTACAGCAACACAACAAGGACTACTTACTACGCCTAGCCGATGCTTGCCGCCAAACCCACGGATGAAGTCCTTCGTCGTGCCGTTGATCGCTGGAATGCAGGTGAGCACGGCTGTTGATGGGTTTCTATCTTCATTTGAGAACGATGCTACGCGCTAGCTCAGTAGCTAAGTGTGTCACCGATGTATTGTCTTGGAGATAAGTCACTTTAAATGTCCATTTCGCGTGCTCGACTCTCATTTTCAAGAGGATATAGTATCTGAGGTGGTTTAAAATACAAATCCGCGATTCACAATAGAAAAAGGAGAGAGTACATAGTTCTGTGAGGTCTGGTTGCTAAGTTAGCTTCAATGGCGTCGTTAGCACAGCATTGTTAACCTTCGCCAGCCTGGAAATCATTAACCGTGTATTTACATGTCCACGGTTTAATAGTATTGTTGATTTTCTATCTATCCTTCCAGTCAGAGGTTTATTTATTTTGTTTCTATCTTCATTTGAGAACGATGCTATCGCGCTAGCTCAGTAGCTAAGTGTGTCACCGATGTATTGTCTTGGAGATAAAAGTCACTTTAAATGTCCATTTCGCATGCTCGACTCTCATTTTCAAGAGGATATAGTATCCGAGGTGGTTTAAAATACAAATCCGTGATCCACAATATAAAAAGGAGAGTGTGGAATCCAATGAGCCAGCTTGTACCTAAGTTACGGTCAGAGCGAAAAAAGATACGTCCATCACTGCCTCTCAAGTCGTTCACTGTAACGTTCCTCATCTACGAATCTTTCATCCTCGTTCAAATTAATGGGGTAATCATCACTTTCTCGGTCCGAATCTCTCTCGCTCCATTGTAAACAATGGGGAATTGTGAGGAATACTAGCTCCTGTGACGTCACGCTACTTCCGGTACAGGCAAGGCTTTTTTTTATCAGCGAGCAAAAGTTGCGAACTTTATCGTCGATTTTCTCTACTAAATCCTTTCAGCAAAAATATGGCAATATCGCGAAATGATCAAGTATGACACATAGAATGGATCTGCTATTCCCGTTTAAATAAAAAAAAATCATTTCAGTAGGCCTTTAACTTAATAATAATTGTCAGATTTAAACACTGAAGACATATATTAAACAGGACAAGAAGCAAAGAATCAAACAGAGACAGAATTCAATTTGGCTCAGTGAGGAGAAACGTGTACATCTGTACCCTTGCACAGTGTCATTACGCTCTGCCAAAAGATTGTACGCCTCCTCTTTTATTTGGCCTTTCCCTGATTACATGGCAACAGCTGTTTCTAAAGGGACGGGGGCCGTAAACAGCCATTGCCTTTGATTGCAACAGTTCGAAAGAAAAGGTCGTAAAACAGTTCAAAGAAGAGGTCGCCTGGAGGGTAGTCTGGTCCTGCTTCCTCTCCGCTTTTGTAGTTCTTGGGTCAAGACAAAAATCTTTCTGTGGATTACAATACATGACAGAAACGCAACACCTTCATGTTGCTTCCTATCCTACACAGTGGAGTTTTACAAGCCTTCTTCTTGGTAGGTTCAAAGACAGCTTTTGTCTTCTCGCCGGGAACTCATTTCAACACAAAGTTTTGTGATAACTTAGATACAATTATTCTGACAATAATACTCCTATGTTGAAGCACAGTACAATCCATCAAGCGGTGCGGCTTCATAGCTTACCAAAGTCGTACTAAAACATTTTGATAGATTTTTGAGCGCTGTGTGTAATGTTTTATATTTTCAATGGAACATATAAAATGTTGGTGTTGTTTACTTGAGTCATATTGCAGTCTACACGTATCTGTTATGTGTGACTGCCATCTACTGGTCACACTTGTCATTGCACCATGTACCAAATAACATAGCTTCGAGGTCGAAATTATCCCGTACATTAGACGCACCGGGTTATAATGCGCACTGTCGAGTTTTGAGAAAATGAAAGGGTTTTAAGTGCGCCTTATAGTCTGAAAAATACGTTAGATATTATCTTAGACAGGCAGGACTTGTATCTGATGTCTTTAGATTGTACAAGCACTTGGCACAGGGTACATCAATACAGCCCAGAGATCTGTAAGCTACGATTAAATGAAATCTGTCATCACGGTCAGATTTGGTGATGGCTACGTGGTGACCATGAAGATCAGGGCCTCCAAGGCCGGTTGCGCCCCCGATCTGAACCCGGCCGAAGCCTTCATGGAGAGCACCTTCCCCGGCTGCGTCCAGAGGGAAAAACACTACAACACCCTGCAGTACAAGATCGCCTCCTCCTCCCTGGCAAGGATCTTCCAGATGGTCCTGGCCAACAAAGACCAGCTCAACATCGAGGACTACTCGGTGTCACAGACCACTCTCGATCAAGTAAAAACAAAAGAGGTTTAAAGAGGAATGTAAATATTTTCTCACCAAACTTGCATGTGTGTCCCTTCCTGAAGGTCTTTGTGAATTTTGCCAAACAACAATCAAGAGAAGACGAGGCCATAGTTCTGCATCCAAAAGCTGCCGGGGCACAGCAAGGTGGTCAGGGCACCCCCGTGAAGAGACTCAGGAAGTAAAGAAGCTTTATTTACTTTGGGAGGCGATTGTACTTGACGGACGTAGCTTTTGGGATTTGGAGCACAATCCTTTTTTGTAGGCAGAACCACCAAGCACGTTACAAGAAGGTGGAAGAAGACAACGTGGTAATGGCGTACATTTCGAACAAAGTTTCATTGATGCACATCACTTGTTTACATTCAACATTAATTATGTCCGTGTAGAACCTCAGTCATCCTGGTCATGGTAGTCCGCAAAGGTTCAATCGAGGCAACTGGAGTCCGTTTCTCCTTATTTCAGCCGTGTAAAATGTCCGCGGAAACCGGCGTTTTTAAACATTAATTTCCTCACGTTTTACCAACATATTGTAGCGTTTAGAAATGTGGTTCTTAAACTGTTGGACAAGGAGTCTAAGGAGAAGTGTCCAAAGATGGGGCTAACTTCGTGTTCTTATCAGGCAATCCAGCAGAATCTATACATCCGTGGCTTCTTAGCGTAACACACAACACTGGAAATGTGTCGCGTGAAAACCCGTCCGACCGGAACTCTAGCAATAACAAAAGTTCCGTGGGTGACTAATGTCCATCCATCCACCCATCTTCTTCCGCTTATCCGAGGTCTAAGCAGGGAAGCCCAGACTTTCCTCTCCCCAGCCACCTCGTCCAGCTCTTCCCGGGGGATCCCGAGGCGTTCCCAGGCCAGCCGGGAGACATAGTCTTCCCAACGTGTCCTGGGTCTTCCCCGTGGCCTCCTACCGGTCGGACGCCTAGGGAGGCGTTCGGGTGGCATCCTGACCAGATGCCCGAACCACCTCATCTGGCTCCTCTCCATGTGGAGAAGCAGCGGCTTTACTTTGAGCTCCCCCCGGATGACAGAGCTTCTCACCCTATCTCTCAGAGAGAGACCCGCCACCCGGCGGAGGAAACTCATTTCGGCCGCTTGTACCCGTGATCTTGTCCTTTCGGTCATAACCCAAAGCTCATGACCATAGGTGAGGATGGGAACGTAGATCGACCGGTAAATTGAGAGCTTTGCCTTCCGGCTCAGCTCCTTCTTCACCACAACGGATCGATACAGCGTCCGCATTACTGAAGACGCCGCACCGATCCGCCTGTCCATCTCACCATCCACTCTTCCCTCACTCGTGAACAAGACTCCGAGGTATTCGAACTCCTCCACTTGGGGCAGGGTCTCCTCCCCATTCCACCCTTTTCCGGGCGAGAACCATGGACTCGGACTTGGAGGTGAATAATGTAATCCCACTAAAACAGGGGTGCCCATTACGTCGATCGCGAGCTACTAGTCGATGGTGGAGGGTGTGTCAGTGGACCACCAGCCAGGCATTGAAAGTTGCCTCGATTCAACCTGGGTGCAATAATGAAAATCTGAAATTAAGGCCAAAAGTGCTTACTTTTGACCGGAAGGACCTTTTTTGTTCCTTGGCTTTTTTATGTTAAGCCAATTTGCTTGTCTCATAATATGCATTCTATAATCTGAGCTATATTACAAAACCCAAAACCAGTGAAGTTCTCACGTTGTGTAAATGGTAAATAAAAACAGAATACAATGATTTGCAAATCCTTTTCAATTTATATTCAATTGAATAGACTGCAAAGACAAGATATTTCATGTTCACACTGAGAAAGTTAATTTTTTTTGGCAAATAATCATTAACTTAGAATTTAATGGCAGCAACACGTTGCAAAAAAGTTGTCACGGGCCTTTTTACCACTGTGTTACATGGCCTTTCCTTTTAACAACACTCAGTAAATGCCTGGGAACTGAGGAGACACATTTTTGAAGTTCTTCAGGTGGAATTCTTTCCCATTCTTGCTTGATGTACAGCTTAAGTTGTTCCGGATGGTTCTTTTCCTCTTTGGTCCAGAGGACACGACGTCCACAGTTTCCAAAAACAATATGAAATGTGGACTCGTCAGACCACAGAACACTTTTCCGCTTTGCATTAATCCATCTTCGATGAGCTCAGGCCCAATGAAGCCGGCGGCGTTTCTGGGTGTTGTTGATAAATGGCTTTCGCTTTGCATAGTAGAGTTTTAAAGGCCTACTGAAATGAATTTTTTTTATGTAAACGGGGATAGCAGATCCATTCTTTGTGTCATACTTGATCATTTCGCGATATTGCCATATTTTTGCTGAAAGGATTTAGTAGAGAACAACGACGATAAAGTTTGCAACTTTTGGTCACTGATAAATTAAAAAAAGCCTTGCCCCTACCGGAAGTAGCGTGACGACACCGGAGGAAGGGCTGCTCACATTTTCCTATTGTTTACACCAGCAGCGAGAGAGATTTGGACCGAGAAAGCGACAATTACCCCATTATTTTGAGCGAGGATGAAAGATTCGTGGATGAGGAACGTGAAAGTGAAGGACTAGCGTGAAGTGCAGAACGCATCTTTTTTCGCTCTGACCGTAACTTAGGTACAAGCTGGCTCATTGGATTCCACACTCTCTCCTTTTTCTATTGTGGATCACGGATTTGTATTTTAAACCACCTCGGATACTATATCCTCTTGAAAATGAGAGTCGAGAACGCGAAATGGACATTCACAGTGACTTTTATCTCCACGACAATACATCGGCGAAGCACTTTAGCTACTGAGCTAACGTGATAGCATCTGGCTCAAATGCATATAAAAACAAAACAAATAAGTCCCTGACTGGAAGGATAGACAGAAGATCAACAATACTACCAAACTCTGGACATGTAACTACACGGTTAATGTTTTCCAGCTTGGCGAAGCTTAGCAATGCTGTTGCTAACGACGCCATTGAAGCTAACTTAGCTACGGAACCTCGACAGAGCTATGCTAAAAACATTAGCTCTGCACCTACGCCAGCTCTCATCTGCTCATCACGACCCGTGCTCACTTGCGTTCCAGCGATCGACGGTACGACGAAGGACTTCACCCGATCACCGATGCGGTTTGCGGCCCGGAGACGGAGGAAGTCAAGGTGAGGTCGTTCGGCTAGCGCTTCTGCTATCCTCAAAGTCCTCCTGGTTGTGTTGCTGCAGCCAGCCGCTAATACACCGATCCCACCTACAACTTTCTTCTTTGCAGTCTCCATTGTTCATTAAACAAATTGCAAAAGATTCACCAACACAGATGTCCAGAATACTGTGGAATTTTGAGATGAAAACAGAGCTTTTTGCATTGGATTCAATGGGGTACCAATACTTCCGCTTGAACGGTTGACGTCACGCGCAAACGTCATCATATCGAGACGTTTTCAGCCGGAAGTTTGCCGGGAAATTTAAAATGTCACTTTATAAGTTAACCCGGCCGTATTGGCATGTGTTGCAATGTTAAGATTTCATCATTGATATATAAACTATCAGACTGCGTGGTCGCTAGTAGTGGCTTTCAGTAGGCCTTTAACTTGCACTTACAGACGTAGCGATGAACTGTAGTTACTGACAGTGGTTTTCTGAAGTGTTCCTGAGCCCATGTGGTGATATCCTTTACACACTGATGTCGCTTCTTGACGCGGTACAGCCTGAGGGATCGAAGGTCCGTAATATCATCGCTTATGTGCAGCGATTTCTCCAGATTCTCTGAAGATGGTGAAATCCCGAAATTCCTTGCAATAGCTGGTTGAGAAATGTTGTTCTTAAACTGTTGGACTATTTGCTCAGGCATTTGTTGACAAAGTGGTGACCCTCGCTTTTCGCTGCTTTTCATACCCAATCATGGCACCCACCTGTTCCCAATTAGCCTGTTCACCTGTGGGATGTTCCAAATAAGTGTTTGATGAGCATTCCTCCACTTTCTCACTCTTTTTTGCCGCTTTTGAGAAAAATGTTGCAGACATCAAATTCCAAATGAGCTAATATTTGCAAAAAATAACGTTTTCCAGTTTGAATGTTAAATATCTTGTCTTTGCAGTCTATTCAATTGAATATAAGTTGAAAAGGATTTGCAAATCATTGTTTTCTGTTTTTATTTACCATTTACACAACGTGACAACTTCACTGCTTTTGGGTTTTGTACTTAAAATAAGATAATCTGTCTGTTTTTTTTTGTCATAGATACTTTTGACCTCGATTTTGGTGCCGAACTCGATTATAAAACACATTTTAACCCTTCGAATGGCACCTTAACTATGAACAAGTGGAAAAACTCTGCATTTTTCAACGACTGTCTTTGTAGCAATGACGTGCCTGCAGGCCTCGCCAGCCCCAGACTGTAGGACCAGGATCAAGGCGGGTCAGTAAGTGGGAATTACATTTACTTCAGATGCCAAGCTTTTTTTTTTGTTTGCCTTCTTTAGTTACACGAACGAAGCACGTGGAACATAATTTAGTCTTAGCACTTTATGCAGAAATAATCAACCCTTTTTTTTTTATATATATATAAAACATTGGCAGCTTGCAAAAGCTAATTGTTGTTGTTCAGTGCATTTCAACACTTTTCGATATCAGCCTCATCTCTTCAGTATTTGCGCTTTGTCAGACATGAATGTAATGTTCCTGGAGCTAACAACCACACAAATAAAGATATTTTCCCGATGACCATTTACTTGCCGTATTTTCCGGACCATAGGGCGCACCGGATTATAAGGCGCATTGCCGATGAGCGGGTCTAGTCAGGTCTATTTTCATACATAAGGCGCATTAAAGGCCTACTGAAATGAATTTTTTTCATTTAAATGGGGATAGCAGATCCATTCTATGTGTCATACTTGATCATTTCGCGATATTGCCATAGTTTTGCTGAAAGGATTTAGTAGAGAACATCGACAATAAAGTTTTGGTCGCTGATAAAAAAAAGCCTTGCCTGTACCGGAAGTAGCGTGACGTCGCAGGTTGAAAGGCTCCTCACATTTGCACATTTACACCAGCAGCGAGAGCGATTCGGACAGAGAAAGCGACGATTACCCCATTAATTTGAACGAGGATGAAAGATTTGTGGATGAGGTACGTGATAGTGAAGGACTAGAGTGCAGTGCAGGACGTATCTTTTTTCGCTCTGACCGTAACTTAGGTACAAGCTGGTTCATTGGATTCCACACGTTCTCCTTTTTCTATTGTGGATCACGGATTTGTATTTTAAACCACCTCGGATACTATATCCTCTTGAAAATGAGAGTCGATAACGCAAAATGGACATTCACAGTGACTTTTATCTCCACGACAATACATCTGCGAAGCACTTTAGCTACGGAGCTAACGTGATAGCATCGGGCTTAACTGCAGATAGAAACAAAAGAAATAAACCCCTGACTGGAAGGATAGACAGAAAATCAACAATACTATTAAACCATGGACATGTAAATACACGGTTAATGCTTTCCGGCCTGGCGAAGCTTAACAATGCTGCTGCTAATGACGCCATTGAAGCTAACTTAGCTACGGGACCTCACAGATCTATGCTAAAAACATTAGCTCTCCACCTACGCCAGCCAGCCCTCATCTGCTCATCAACACCCGTGCTCACCTGCGTTCCAGCGATCGACGGAGCGACGAAGGACTTCACCCGATCATCCGTGCGGTCGCCGGCTAGCGTCGGATAGCGCGTCTGCTAACCAAGTCAAAGTCCTCCTGGTTGTGTTGCTGCAGCCAGCCGCTAATACACAGATCCCACCTACAGCTTTCTTTTTTTTGCAGTCTCCATTGTTCATTAAACAAATTGCAAAAGATTCACCAACACAGATGTCCAGAATACTGTGGAATTTTGCGATGAAAACACAGCTTTTTGTATTGTGATACAATGTGTCCCAATACTTCCGCTTCAATCATTGACGTCACGCGCAAACGTCATCATACATAGACGTTTTCAACCGGAAGTTTCCCGGGAAATTTAAAATGTCACTTTATAAGTTAACCCGGCCGTATTGGCATGTGTTGCAATGTTAAGATTTCATCATTGATATATAAACTATCAGACTGTGTGGTCGCTAGTAGTGGCTTTCAGTAGGCCTTTAAATTGTCAGGAAAGAAGAGGAAGGAATTTAAAAGGTAAAAATTTATATTTGTTTAAAAATCTTAAAGTAATTTTTAAGGTTGTATTTTTTTCTCTAAAATTGTCTTTCTGAAAGTTATAAGAAGCAAAGTAAAAAAAATAAATGAATTCATTTAAACAAGTGAAGACCAAGTCTTTAAAATATTTTCTTGGATTTTCAAATTGTATTTGAGTTTTGTCTCTCTTAGAATTAGAAATGTCGAGCAAAGTGAGACCAGCGTGCTAGTAAATAAATACAATTTAAAAAGTAGAGGCAGCTCACTGGTAAGTGCTGCTATTTGAGCTATTTTTAGAACAGGCCAGCGGGCGACTCATCTGGTCCTTACGGGCGACCTGGTGCCCGCGGGCACCGCCTTGGTGACCCCTGGTCTACTTGTTCATACAATAATGTGTGTCAAATGAGCTTTGACAGGGCGCAGGCTGGACTCTGGAGCCTACGTTAGCTGTCACCTGGCTGTGCTACACTCTGGACAAGTCACTAGTTCATTACAAAAAACAGTCGCCAGTTGATTGTAGAGCAAGGATGTGACTGTGCATGTGTGTTACACACATATCACTGTCGGACAAACATGTGCGCCCATTAGAGGCTGCATTGAATTGTATTGTGACACATTCAACTTCTACTCAGTAAGAAACATTGTTCTTAATAATTACTGAATAATGACCTTAGTTACCTTATCATGATGTGTTGCATGTGCTCTTGTAAAATGTGTCATTGAATAATAATACAGCATTTACATAATAATACTCTGACTTGGTAAGTGGTTCATCATGAAAGAAAATGAAACAAATTGGGTGCATGACGCCAGGCACTAGGGGTGTGGGAAAAAATCGATTCAAATTCGAATCACGATTCTCACGTTGAATCGATTCTCATTTTTAAAAAATCGATTTTACACACATATACACATTCTGTACATGTACAAGTACATATGCATACATCTACTCATGCACATAATCACGTTTCATCAAACATATATTAATGTTGTTGCCCTAGAGCAGGGGTCGGCAACCCGCGGCTCCGGAGCCGCATGCGGCTCCTTGACCACTCTGATGCGGCTCAGCTACATACATGCCGAACCCCCCGATTTTCCCAGGAGATTTATGGATCTCAGTGTCTCTCATAGATTACTCCCAGGGAAAAAATAATCCTATTTACACTCTAATTACTAAATAAAGGGCGTGCTGTAATTGCACTGCAGTAATTGTCCTCTATAGCATTTACATACAGCGTGCCAGTCCAGCCACATGTTGCATGTTGTTATTACTTGCACACACAGGAGACAGCAAAGCATACTTACTCATCAGCCACACAGCTTACACTGACGGTAGCCATATCAAACAACTTTAACATTGTTACGTTACAAATATGCGCCACACTGTGAACCCACACCAAAAAAGAATGAAAAACACATTTCTGGAGAACATCCCACCGTAACACAACATAAACACAACACAACCATTACCCAGAATCCCATGCAGCCCCTATCTCTTCCGGTCTACATTATTACATTATACACCCCGCTACCACCAAATCCCCCCACACATCAACCCCCCCCCCCCTCTCCGTGCGTTGGTTGAGCGGAAGAGTTAGAGCTGCATGGGATTCTGGGTATTGGCACCGTCAGTGTAAGATGTGTGGCTGCTGAGTTAGTACGCCTTGCTGTCACTTACGTGAGCAAGCTGAAATTGCATTTTACATGTGGTCGAGCAGGTACACTGTTAGGGCCGACTGTAGAGGGCGCCAAATGCAGGGTCATCCCGCTCTGATATTCGGGAGTCTCCCGGGAAAAATGAGAGGGTTGTCAAGTGTGATGCTATCAAGCGCCAATCATTCAAAACTCGCGGGCTGCACTAACATCAAATTTCTACACTAAAGTGCGTTCCGGTGCATGTGTCGGAGACCCCTAGTTATCATAGCACAAAGCATTTAAGCTTTGTATGCGGTGTTTTTCATTTTAAATTTAAATTTTTTTTTTGTGGCTCCCATTACTTTCTTTAATTTGTGAAACTTGCCAAAATGGCTCTTTGAGTGGTAAAGGTTGCCGACCCCTGCCCTAGAGTAAACTGGGTATAACACATGACACACTGACAAAGCTTAACCGATTGTTACTATAACAATCTACAAGGTTAATATAGGTTGCGTCTCTTTCTTCCCCTCCATTTTTCTGCATTCTTTTGTATCTCTAGTTATCATTACGTATATGTATTGTTGCATTTGAACAACTGTATTGTTGATAATAAAGGTAGATTATTGGTATTGTTCATTATCAATAGCGCTATTTCTATTGGTATTTGTATTGCTCCATTTGTAGTGTAATAATGCTCATTGTCATTTCTGTATTATTTTTTATTTTCGCTAACTGCTTATTTGCTATCACTTTTACCATCATATTTGTACATGTCGTATTTGCTGATGTTGCTCTATTGTTGTTGTTGTTATTGTTGTGTTTACTGTTGTTGTTTGTGTCTCTCTGTCTAATCCCCCTCTTGTCCCCACAATTCCCCCCTCTGTCTTCCTTTTTTCCTCTTTCTATCCCCTCCTGCTCCGGCCCGGCTGCACCAAATGATAATATAAATACATTTAATAAAGTCAAATACAAATAAGGCAACAAGAGAAGTATCCTACACTTCTCTTTTGTAAAGTAAATCTGAACAGCCGATATGGGCATCTACATCTACTATATGATTTGCCTGAGAAGCTGGACAGGACACAAAAAAAATAAAAAAATAAATCAAATTAAATTAAAATAAAAATCGATTTTTTATTTATTTTTTTTATTTTTTTTTTAATTTAAATTATTTTTATTTTTTTAAATTAATCAATCCAACAAAAAAATACACAGCAATACCGTAACAATGCAATCCAATTCCAAAACCAAACCCGACCCAGCAACACTCAGAACTGCAATAAACAGAGCAATTGAGAGGAGACACAAACACGACACAGAACTAACCAAAAGTAGTGAAACAAAAATGAATATTATCAACAACAGTATCAATATTAGTTACAATTTCAACATAGCAGTGATTAAAAATCCCTCATTGACATTATCATTAGACATTTATAAAAATAAATAAAAAAGAACAATAGTGTCACAGTGGCTTACACTTGCATCGCATCTCATAAGCTTGACAACACACTGTGTCCAATATTTTCACAAAGATAAAATATTTTTGGTTCATTTAATAGTTAAAACAAATTTACATTATTGCAATCAGTTGATAAAACATTGTCCTTTACAATTATAAAAGCTTTTTACAAAAATCTACTACTCTGCTTGCATGTCAGCAGACTGGGGTAGATCCTGCTGAAATCTATGTATTCCATGAATAGACAATCCTTTAAAATCGGGAAAATATCGTTTTTGAATCGAGAATTGCGATGAATCGAGAGAAAAAAAATCGATTTAGAATCGAATCGTGACCCCAAGAATCGATATTGAATCAAATCGTGGGACACCCAAAGATTCGCAGCTACCAGGCACTGTCAAGAAGAGTAAAAAAGACAAACATTGAAGGTGGCAATGAATGGGGTAGAGGGGCCCACAAAGATACTCTTTCAGAGGGACCACAATTCCCAGCAAGGGCCTTGACAAGCAATATTAAATAGATGATAAATAACTATGATATCAATAAATGTAACAATGTTATATAGCAAAGTAAAAGTTGTGTTTCTTATCTAAGTAAATGTAACTGGTTACTACTCACCTATGTGGATAAGTGTGTTCACTTTTGACAGCTACGACAAAATTAAAGCAAAACATAATAAAAATGATTTATTTGTCATAAGAAACCATCTTTATCTTTCGTGACGGTCGCTGCGTTTAGAAACAAGCATCCAGTCAATGTTTGGCTTCACCGTGTCTAATTTCACTTTCACTTTCTTTGATATTGTGCCAGCAGAAGCGTCTGCCTCACACTTTTCCCCCACGTTCAGCACTTTGGCCACAGCCAGTCAATGGCATTAAAAGTGACAACATCTTTTTGTTTCGTGCTGACATCATGGACTTGTTTTTATTCTTTCTTCTGGTCGTGCAAATGCACAGCGTGACGCCTGGTAAGTCATTTTTATAACTTTATAAATGATTATTCATCAATCCTCTTTGTGCCTTCACTTATTTGACTTCTGAGAGTTTATATTACTTATTAATTATATTCATTCTTATATTATTCAAGCCTTTTATTACTTAAACCTGGTTCTGTTTAAACATATTTTATTGTTTTCCCTTTTTCTTCATCATTCAACAAAAATTCAAAGTGTTCCAAGAAAGTTCCAGAAGCAGAGAAATCCGTAATTTGTTTTGGCTTCAGTTTTTTCTTGTTGAAAGACTTATTTGTCCAAGGCTTGTAAGAAGGAACACTGACTTCTTGAAATCTTCAACCACGGAAGTGTCAGAAAGTAATCAAGTGTAGTAACATCATCCCGCCACAAGGTGTCAGTAAGAGTCGACATCAAATGGGCAGAACAGCTTGTGTTCATATTCAGCCTCCATTGGAGAAAAGATATGTTTATTTTCAAAATGTTGAAAGTGTCAACAGATGTCCAATAATAAAATATATTATTCATGTGTTGTACTTGTCATAGAACACCATGTGAGTCTTGACTGTGATATCTAGCAGTGTTTGATGTTGACTTTAAGACCCCACTGAAGACTGAATGAGCTCAAATATTCACAGTGCAAGATTGTTGAACATGAAACTAAATAATAAAAAGTCATCTTGTTGTTGTGTTCTTCTTTCAGTGATTCACACGCTGCGGTATTTCGAAACTGCATCCTCTCAAGTTCCAAACTTCCCAGAGTTTGTGATTGTTGGTTATGTTGATGGAGTTGAGATTAGTTACTATGACAGCAACATCAGGAAAGCAGAATCCAAACAGGACTGGATGAACAAAATCACAGCAGAGGATCCAAAATACTGGCAGATAGAAACAGAGAACAGTGTTCGTAATGAGTTTAATAACAAACACAACCTTGAAGTTCTTAAGAAGCGTTTCAACCAAACTGGAGGTTTGTTTATGTTGAACTTTCTACTACTTAAATATATTTGATGTACTCTTGTTATACTGTAGTAAAACACACATTACTGCACTGATATACCTTGTCTCTGTCCATCCCATAATAACCTACACTAATACTGTGTGTGTGTGTGTGTGTGTGTGTTTGTGTGTGTGTTTGTGTGTGTGTGTTTGTCTGTGTGTTTGTGTGTGTGTCTGTGTGTGTGTGTGTGTCTGTGTTTGTGTGTGTGTTTGTGTGTGTGAGTGTGTGTGTGTGTGTGTGTGTGTGTGTGTGTGTGTGTGTGTGTGTGTGTGTGTGTGTGTGTGTGTGTGTGTGTGTGTGTGTGTGTGACTGCTTTACAACACTTTGTGTGTCTCAGGTGTTCACATTGTCCAGTGGATGTCAGGATGTGAATGGAATGATGAGACTGATGAGGTTACAGGTTGGCAGCAGCAAGGTTATGATGGAGAAGATTACATATCGTTGGACATGAAGACATGGACATGGACTGCAGCAAAACCACAAGCTTTCCCCGACAAACTCCAGTGGGACCAGAACATATTTCTACTAGACAACGCTAAGTATTATTTCACTGAGGAATGTCCTTCTTACTTGAAGAAGTATGTGAACAATGGGAAGAAGGTCCTAATGAGAACAGGTAAAAGCACACCTTGTACTTTCACCTTTTAACATGTTAGCACTCCCCCTATAGGAACATTACTGACATTACACTCTGTCTCTTTATACTCTTTTCTCTTTCTCTCACCTTCTCTCCATCTTTACCTCCACCCACACCTTCTCTCCATCTTTACCTCCATCCACACATTCTCTCCATCTTTACCTCCATCCACACCTCTCTATCTTTACCTCCATCCACACCTTCTCTCCATCTTTACCTCCATCCACACCTCCTCTCCATCCTTCTCTCCATCTTTACCTCCATCCACACCTTCTCTCCATCTTTACCTCCATCCACCCCTTCTCTCCATCTTTACCTCCACCCACACCTTCTCTCCATCTTTACCTCCATCCACACCTTCTCTCCATCTTTACCTCCATCCACACCTTCTCTCCATCTTTACCTCCATCCACACCTTCTCTCCATCTTTACCTCTATCCACACCTTCTCCCCATCTTTACCTCCATCCACACCTTCTCTCCATCTTTACCTCCATCCACACCTTCTCTCCATCTTTACCTCCATCCACACCTTCTCTCCATCTGTACCTCCACCCACACCTTCTCTCCATCTTTACCTCCATCCACACCTTCTCTCCATCTTTACCTCCATCCACACCTTCTCTCCATCTGTACCTCCACCCACACCTTCTCTCCATCTTTACCTCCATCCACACCTTCTCTCCATCTTTACCTCCATCCACACCTTCTCTGCATCTTTACCTCCACCCACACCTTCTCTCCATCTTTACCTCCATCCACACCTTCTCACCACCTTTACCTCCATCCACACCTCCTCTCCATCTTTACCTCCATCCACACCTTCTCTCCATTTTTACCTCCATCCACACCTTCTCCCCATCTTTACCTCCATCCACACCTTCTCTCCATCTTTACCTCCATCCACACCTTCTCACCACCTTTACCTCCATCCACACCTCCTCTCCATCTTTACCTCCATCCACACCTTCTCTCCATCTTTACCTCCATCCACACCTTCTCTCCATCTTTACCTCCTTTCACACCTTCTCTCCATCTTTACCTCCACCCACACCTTCTCTCCATCTTTACCTCCATCCACACCTTCTCTCCATCTTTACCTCCATCCACACCTTCTCTCCATCTTTACCTCCATTCACACCTCTCCATCTTTACTTCCGTCCACACCTTCTCTCCATCTTTACCTCCATCCACACCTTCTCTCCATCTTTACCTCCATCCACACCTTCTCTCCATCTTTACCTCCATCCACTCCTTCTCTTCATCTTTACCTCCATCCACACCTTCTCTCCATCTTTACCTCCATCCACACCTTCTCTCCATCTTTACCTCCATCCACACCTTCTCTTGTTCTTTACCTCCATCCACACCTTCTCTCCATCTTTACCTCCATTCACACCTTCTCTCCATCTTTACCTCCATCCACACCTTCTCTCCATCTTTACCTCCATCCACACCTTCTCTCCATCTTTACCTCCATCCACACCTTCTCTCCATCTTTACCTCCATCCACACGTCCTCTCCATCTTTACCTCCATCCATACCTCCTCTCCACCTTTACCTCCATCCACACCTCCTCTCCATCTTTACCTCCATCCACACCTTCTCTCCATCTTTACCTCCATCCACACCTTCTCTCCATCTTTACCTCCATCCACACCTTCTCTCCATCTTTACCTCCATCCACACCTTCTCTCCATCTTTACCTCCATCCACACCTCCTCTCCATCTTTACCTCCATCCATACCTCCTCTCCACCTTTACCTCCATCCACACCTCCTCTCCATCTTTACCTCCACCCACACCTTCTCTCCATCTTTACCTCCATTCACACCTTCCCTCCTTCTTTACCTCCATCCACACCTTCTCTCCATCTTTACCTCCATCCACACCTTCTCTCCATCTTTACCTCCATCCACACCTTCTCTCCATCTTTACCTCCATCCACACCTTCTCTCCATCTTTACCTCCATCCACACCTTCTCTCCATCTTTACCTCCATCCACACCTTCTCTCCATCTTTACCTCCACCCACACCTTCTCTCCATCTTTACCTCCACCCACACCTTCTCTCCATCTTTACCTCCATCCACACCTTCTCTCCATCTTTACCTCCATCCACACCTTCTCTCCATCTTTACCTCCATCCACACCTTCTCTCCATATTTACCTCCATCACCCCACCTCTCCATCTTTACCTCCATCCACCCCTCCTCTCCATCTTTACCTCCATCCACACCTTCTCTCCATCTTTACCTCCATCCACACCTTCTCTCCATCTTTACCTCCATCCACACCTTCTCTCCATCTTTACCTCCATCCACACCTTCTGTCCATCTTTACCTCCATCCACCCCTTCTCTCCATCTTTACCTCCATCCACACCTTCTCTCCATCTTTACCTCCATCCACACCTTCTCTCCATCTTAACCTCCATCCACACCTTCTCTCCATCTTCACCTCCATCCACACCTTCTCTCCATCTTTACCTCCATCCACACCTTCTCTCCATCTTTACCTCCATCCACACCTTCTCTCCATCTTCACCTCCATCCACACCTTCTCTCCATCTTTACCTCCATCCGCCCCTTCTCTCCATCTTTACCTCCACCCACACCTTCTCTCCATCTTTACCTCCACCCACACCTTCTCTCCATCTTTACCTCCAACCACACCTTCTCTCCATCTGTACCTCCATCCACACCTTCTCTCCATCTTTACCTCCATCCACCCCTTCTCTCCATCTTTACCTCCATCCACACCTTCTCTCCATCTTTACCTCCATCCACACCTTCTCTCCATCTTTACCTCCATCCACACCTCCTCTCCATCTTTACCTCCATCCACACCTTCTCCCCACGTTGTCTTCTGTTCACACGTGACATCACTTCCTGTGCAGAGCTTCCAGAGGTGTTCCTCCTCCAGAAGACGCCATCCTCTCCAGTCACCTGCATGGCGACAGGTTTCTACCCCGACCTCGCCGACCTGTTTTGGAGGAAAGACGGCGAGCAGATGTTCGAAGACGTGGAGCACGGAGAGCTGCTCCCCAACCATGACGGAACCTTCCAGATGTCGGTGGAGCTGAAAGTGGAGGTGACGGCCGAGGTGGAGGGCAAGTACGAATGTGTGTTCCAGCTGTCTGGCGTCAAGGAGGACCTGGTCACCAAGCTGGAGAGAAGAAGCATCCTGAGCAACGCAAGCCATGAAGGTGAGAAAGACACATTTAGTTGGAGATGTTTCCCATCACAAGTCCACCTGTCACCATTATTGATCCATGTCACCATGACAACGCTTGACGTCTGCATGCAAAGTAGTCATGAAGGTTTCCTCTTCATGCTTTGTCACTCCACTTGTGCTTTTTTGCTCTCCACAGACAACTTGAGCGTCGCCCTCGCTGCCACGGCGGCGGTCGTCGCTGTGGCGGCCGTCCTGGCGGCCATCATCATGGTCATGGTCAGGCGTCACAGAAACAGACAAGGTGAGGGACACCAATGTCCTCCGTCTTCTTCTTCTTCTTCTTCTCGGTCCAGGCCGTGAGTTGATGCTTTCATCCGGGCTGCATGTTTTAGTTGCCTTCCAGCCAAACACTCAAAGATCCACAGAGACAGAGCGCACACTCTCACATAGAAACACGTGAGGAAAAAGTCCATTTCACCTTGTTTCCCTTTCATTTCAGCCCAGTACGATCCAGCTCGTAAGTAAAACATCTTTTCTTTGAGCCGCAAGAAACAAAGCCGTGGTGAAGCGTCACTCACATGGAGGTCTGATGTGGACCTTTGTTACAAGTTTAGCCTGAAAATCCCAACTTGGGCTGACTCCTTCACAATAAAAGAGCCTCCTGTGAGCACACGCAATACAAAGTGTGGCATATCTCACGTTTGACATGAGTCCTCATGATGAGGATCAGCCAAATGAGACCTCAAGTGTGCTGACTCATCAAGAAGGTATCCTAGTCAGGAAGTAGAAGAGCAGCACTCTGCTTCTTCATGTTTCCAAGTCACACCTCAAAGATCTGATGTGAGTGACGAGGCACCTTCTGGATGTTCTTCCTTCACCGTTTGCGTTTGTCCCGCAGCTCGCCACGGCGGCGTGGAGCTCTCCGAGAGGGTGGCGACTGAAGGCTGAGTAAGTCTGCACCTCCAAATGTTCTTGTGTGAAGATGATGTTCAACTTGGTTCTGTTGGGAATGTGCTGAGTCATCTTCTTCCTCCAGGATGCTTTGTGCACTGGAACACAGAGAGATGTCTCCATCGCTGAGGGACGTCATGGAGATGTGCTTTGTTCTTCATCCCACTGCTCCTCACGCTATTCCATCTATTCTTCTTTGGCCGTTAAAATACTTTCAACATCAAACGTTGGTGGCTATAAAATCATTCGGGGCTCACGTTTCATGGCCTTGACATCATGACGAGGATTTCTTCTTTTTTTGAATGGCCGCTGCTTATGATCAATATCACATTGTGTCACATCTCTGTCAATAAATCCGTTTGTTCTCCACTCGCCTCGCACTGCTTTCTTGGGGACCAGGAAGGGTCTCGCTCATAACAATGGTAGAAATAGGTCGTTTGTATTTATCTTGTATTTTTTCATTCAACACTTAAATCCCTAGATCAATTTCAGGTTTATCTGTCCATATCATATTCTTTTTTAAAATATTTTATGCCCTTTTTGTCAAAACCCTGTTTTGTTATGGCAGGGGTCGGAAACCCGCGGCTCTAGAGCCGCATGCGGCTCTTTAGCGCCGCCCTAGTGGCTCTCTGACGCTTTTTAAAAAATGTATGAAAAATGGAAATAGATGAGGGGGAAAAAAAAATATTTTTTGTTTTAATATGGTTTTTGTAGGAGGACAAACATGACACAAACCTCCCTAATTGTTTGTTATAAAGCACACTGTATATTAAACATGCTTCACTGATTCGAGTATTTGGCGAGCGCCGTTTTGTCCTACTAATTTTGGCGGTCCTTGAACTCACCTCAGTTTGTTTACAAATATAACTTTCTCCGACTTTCTAGGACGTCTTCTTTTTCTGTCTCATTTTGTCCACCAAACTTTCAACGTTGTGCGTGAATGCACAAAGGTGAGTTTTGTTGTTGTTATTGACTTGTGTGGAGTGCTAATCAGACATATTTGATCACTGCATGACTGCAAGCTAATCGATGCTAACATGCTATTTAGGCTAGCTATATGTACATATTGCACCATTATGCCTCATTTGTAGCTATATTTGAGCTCATTTAGTTTCCTGTAAGTCATCTCAATTCAATGTATATCTCAAGACACTATGTAATATGGCTTTTATTTTGTTGCGGCTGTCATGTATTGGTTATCCATCTGGTCACATGACCCGGAACCGGAAACGGATTTGTTCAAGGTACCAGTTGTTATGTAACACCACACACATGTGACGGAGCCGGCCGGCAGTGTGATGTTCCTGTCGGTCTGTAATTAATAATAAACCTTCTAAAGGATACTAAGCTTTGTGTATTCAATTCAGTGGTAAGATTGACGCACAACAGCGGCTCCAGACAAATTTGTTTTTGTATTTTTGCTCCAATATGGCTCTTTCAACATTTTGGGTTGCCGACCCCTGTGTTATGGCAAAACCACTAAATAATAGTTTTTACTAAACGTAATTGCAATCTTAAATAGGTCAATAATTCATAACATCATTGATTTTAATTCATTATTTTTTGAGCAATGACAATTAAAAAATGTCATAAAAATGTATTTATTTTTAAACTTTCAACACTTAAGTCTGTCGATAAACTTCAGATCCATCCCTCGTTTCTGTGACGACCTGTCAGGTGTCACATGGTCTGTTTGCGTTTGTGTTTATCTCCTAGTCAGCGCTCTTATTTTGGTCCCACTTCCTGTTTGTCTCCCTGAGCGCTTTTCCCTCCTCACCTGTCGCTGATTGGCAGCCTGGCCACACCTGGTCATGGGGTGAGGGTGATGGGTCAAATGCAGAGGATAATCTCACCACACCTAGTGTGTGTGTGACAATCAATTCCGCCAAAGAATGTTTTCATTGGGTTATCTCCCAAAATGAAAGAGAAAATCTTGATGTTGCTTTTACTTCTGCTATCAGGCAATGTGCAACCAAATCCAGGACCCAGCTTCAATAACATCAGTACTGCTGATGAATTTAGAGCCGGGTCAGGCCTCCATTTAAATAATAGGAGTCTCCTGCCAAAATGAGACTTAGTCAAAATCTGGATTCCAGCAAGAAAATGCAGACTTCCTTATCTTATCTTAAGGTGGCTAAGTAAAGCAGTCTCTGACAAGGACGTTGCTATTAATGCATATAATGTCTTCCCATGCCATCGTCCTGGAAAAGGTGGAGGAGTGGCCATATATTTAAAAAAGACATTTCTTGTTATCTTATTGTCAATCACTAAACAATTTGAACTTGACGTGTATTTCTGGTCTTGTCATCCTGGTCCGGACAGAAGGGCGACACGGCAGTGCGGCTGGATCAAAAATGAGGTCAGAGACGCTTGACTGAACAAAAAGTTGCTTTATTACAAGCGAGCGTGGTCATACAGAACTGCAGTTCCTGGAGGAGGTCAAGTCCAAAAAATGTGGCACTCCTAACTTGGAGAAGCCGAAGCAGTTTTATATTCCTCCTTCCTGTCACATACCAACATCCCATCTTATTGCCCATGTATTGCCTGAACTACTCCAGTCTACATGCAAATGTCAAACTAACTATTTAATGATGTGCTCAAACTGAAATACTACTATTTACTTCAAGTGATGGTGTGCTTTCTCCAAGATATTCACCATATGAGTTCATTAAGGCACTTCAAACTCCTTGCCCTGCAGCTTGAATTCTGCCATGGCCAAGCTCTCTTCATTGTAGGCTGTTAGAGACCTCCCTCTGTATCATTTATTATCCTTGATTTTTTTTTTTTTTTTTTGTCATAAAAAAATACAATCATGTGTGCTTACGGACTGTATCCCTGCAGACTGTATTGATATATATTGATATATAGTGTAGGAAGCAGAATATTAATAACAGAAAGAAACAACCCTTTTGTGTGAATGAGTGTAAATGGGGGAGGGAGGTTTTTTGGGTTGGTGCACTAATTGTAAGTGTATCTTGTGTTTTTTATGTTAATTTAATAAAAAAATAAAAATATTTTTTTTTAATTTCTTGTGCGGCCCGGTACCAATCGATCCACGGAGCGGTGGTTGGGGACCACTGATGTAGAGCACGGCTGTCAAAGCCAAGACCCGGGTGTAATGATAGTGTTTGACCACATGGTGGTAGTAAGAGTCTACAATTGACTAGGAACCAATATATAGTATGTGTCAGGTAGGACTCTTTAGAGAGGAACACACCTTGTATGCACGAGTGTTGAAGTAGCGTTGGGGATATGTGATCGTGATTAAAAGACAGTTCTACAAGTCATCCAACGATGTGTTATTTAAAACAAGAACATAACATGGTACCAGGAGTAAACGAAGAGTGAGGTGGTGTATTGTGGAAAGCGACATGGATTTGAAGCCACCTGAAAAGCTGAAGCTGAGTGGAAATGTCGACAGCAATTGGCGCACCTTCAAGCGCTGTGGGTCGCAGCACAAGCCAAGGCAGTGTCCAGCATTTGGTAAGCAAAGTTCCAAATGCTATGGAAAAAATCACGTTGCCAAACAATGTTTTGCAAAAGGAAAACCATGCGCTAAAAAGGAAAAATCTGTCAATGTAGTGGAGGACACTGATCTGGGTGAAACATTCTTTGTCGGCCTAGTGAACAGTGAAAATAAAACAGAAGAAGTAGTCAATGCTGTTGATAAAGACAAGTGGATTGCACCGCTACAAATAAATGGACCTCGAGTTACCATGAAACTAGATACTGGTGCAAAGGCAAACTTGATCAACATGTCACACATCAATGAGATGAGAGAAATAACGAAAATCCACGAAACAACAGTTGCACTGAAAGACTACAATGGTCGTAGCATTGACAGTCTGGGCACATGCAAATTGAGAGTCACTGTAAAAGGAAAAGTGCACCACCTGCTATTTTCAGTTGCCACTGAAGAACGCGAGTCATTATTGGGTGACAAAGCATGTGAAGTTTTAGGACTGGTGAAAAAAAGTGTATCTTGTGAACACAGATGTGAGCGCTCAAAAAATTGAAACTGTTTCAATAGTGCAGAACTACGCTGGTGTGTTCACTGGTTTTGGTGCTTTACCTTTTACAAACCCCGTTTCCATATGAGTTGGGAAATTGTGTTAGATGTAAATATAAACGGAATACAATGATTTGCAAATCCTTTTCAACCCATATTCAATTGAATGCACGACAAAGACAAGATATTTGATGTTCAAACTCATAAACTTTTTTTTTTCTTGCAAATAATAATTAACTTAGAATTTCATGGCTGCAACACGTGCCAAAGTAGTTGGGGAAAGGGCATGTTCACCACTGTGTTACATGGCCTTTCCTTTTAACAACACTCAGTAAACGTTTTGGAACTGAGGAGACACATTTTTGAAGCTTCTCAGGTGGAATTCTTTCCCATTCTTGCTTGATGTACAGCTTAAGTTGTTCAACAGTCCGGGGGTCTCCCTTGTGCTATTTTAGGCTTCATAATGCACCACACATTTTCAATGGGAGACAGGTCTGGACTACAGGCAGGCCAGTCTAGTACCCGCACTCTTTTACTATGAAGCCACGTTGATGTAACACGTGGCTTGGCATTGTCTTGCTGAAATAAGCAGGGGCGTCCATGATAACGTTGCTTGGATGGCAACATGTGTTGCTACAAAACCTGTATGTACCTTTCAGCATTAATGGTGCCTTCACAGATGTGTAAGTTACCCATGTCTTGGGCACTAATACACCCCCATACCAACACACATGCTGGCTTTTCAACTTTGTGCCTATAACAACCCGGATGGTTCTTTTCCTCTTTGGTCTGGAGGACACGACGTCCACAGTTTCCAAAAAAAATTTGAAATGTGGACTTGTCAGACCACAGAACACTTTTCCACTTTGTATCAGTCCATCTTAGATGAGCTCAGGCCCAGCGAAGCTGATGGCGTTTCTGGGTGTTGTTGATAAACGGTTTTCGCCTTGCATAGGATAGTTTTAACTTACACTTACAGATGTAGCGACCAACTGTAGTTACTGACAGTGGGTTTCTAAAGTGTTCCTGAGCCCATGTGGTGATATCCTTTACACACTTATGTCGCTTGTTGATGCAGTACAGCCTGAGGGATGGAAGGTCACGGGCTTAGCTGCTTACGTGCAGTGATTTCTCCAGATTCTCTGAACCCTTCGATGATATTACGGAGCGTAGATGGTGAAATCCCTAAATTCCTTGCAACAGCCGGGTGAGAAAGTTTTTTTTTAAACTGTCCAACAATTTGCTCACGCATTTGTTGACAAAGTGGTGACCCTCGCCCCATCCTTGTTTGTGAATGACTGAGCCTTTCATGGAATCTACTTTTATACCCAATCATGGCACCCACCTGTTCCCAATTAGCCTGTTCACCTGTGGGATGTTCCAAATAAGTGTTTGATGAGCATTCCTCAACTTTATCAGTATTTATTGCCACCTTTCCCAACTTCTTTGTCACGTGTTGCTGGCATCAAATTCTAAAGTTAATAATTATTTGCAAAAAAAACAAAACGTTTATCAGTTTGAACATCAAATATGTTGTCTTTGTAGCATATTCAACTGAATATGGGTTGAAAATGATTTGCAAATCATTGTATTCCGTTTATATTTACATCTAACACAATTTCCCAACTCATATGGAAACGGGGTTTGTACATACAAAATACAGCTTAAAGAGCAGGCACGTCCAGTTGTCCATGCAGCGCGAAGAGTTCCAGCAGCACTTAAAGAGCGTCTCAAAAAGGAACTGGACCGGATGACAACACTGGGTGTCATAAAGAAAATTGAGGAGCCAACAGATTGGGTAAACTCCATGGTCTGTTTGAAAAAGAAAAATGGCGATCTAAGAATATGCATGGATCCAAAAGACTTGAATGAAAACATAAAATGTGAGCACTACCAAATACCAAAACGTGAAGAAATAGCCAGTGAGATGGCTGGCGCAAAATATTTCTCAAAATTGGATGCGTCAAATGGTTTTTGGCAAATCAAATTGGACGAAAACAGTAGCAAATACTGCACTTTCAACACGCCTTTTGGTCGCTACTGCTTCCAACGCCTACCATTTGGGATCAAATCTGCATCAGAAATATTCCATAGAGCAATGGAACATACCATTGAAGGCTTGGAAGGCGTGCGAGCGTACATCGATGACATTGCTGTGTGGGGAAGAACAGCAAAAGAACACAACGAAAGGCTGACCAAAGTGTTGGAAAGAGTACAAAAATATGGACTCAAATTAAACAAAAAGAAGTGTCAGTTTGGAGTGTCAGAAATAATTTTTCTGGGAGACAAGCTCAGTGCACATGGCGTTCAACCTGATGATGAAAAAATACACGCCATACAAAGAATGCCAAGTCGCACAGACAAGGCAGGTGTACAGCGTATATTGGGCGTGGTCAACTATATTGGCAAATTCATCCCAAACCTTGCTGTGAAAACATCCTGCATTCGTGAACTCCTTCACAATGACACAGAGTTCAAGTGGACGTCCAGGCACGGAAATGAGTGGCAGAGACTGAAGGAAACACTCACTACTGCACCTGTGCTGACGTTCTTCGACCCTACAAAGAAAACAAAGGTGTCAACAGATGCTTCAAAAGATGGACTGGGTGGAGTTTTACTACAGGCGGATGATGGACACTGGAAACCAGTAGCCTATGCATCACGATCCATGACACAGGCTGAATGTAGGTATGCTCAAATAGAAAAGGAATGTCTAGGGTTAGCATGTGGCCTGCAGGTCTTCCACAACTATGTTTATGGTCTCCCTACCTTCATTGTAGAAACAGACCATCGCCCACTAGTTTCCATCGTCAAGAAAAACTTGAATGACATGACACCACGAATACAACGTTTCATGATGAAGATGCAGCCATATGATTTTCAGCTCATCTACACACCTGGAAAGCACTTGATACTGGCTGATGCACTCTCAAGAGCACCCATGGAAAACAGCGTCAGTGCTACTGAAGAGGACGTACAAAACCATGTGAATACCAGTGTCAGACATATCACAACAAATCGCTGAGGAAACGGCAAAAGATGAAGAGTTGCAGCGTGTTATTACCAACATGCAGAATGGATGGCCTCCACGTTCCAGCCCACGGTTCTTCCATGTTAGAGGTGAACTAAGTGTTGTGGATGGACTTTTACTGAAGCGAAACCGAATAGTCATTCCACAAACATTGAGGCAGGATATACTACAAAGATTTCATGAAGGTCATCTAGGGGTTGAAAAGTGTATGAGACGAGCATGCAACACTTTATACTGGCCTGGAATCAACAAATACATTGACAACATGATTGGCAGATGTTCAACATGTCAAAAATACAGAAACAAACAAACCAAAGAACCCATGATATTGCCTGAAGTTCCTACTGCACCATGGCACAAAGTGGGAATGGACTTGTTTCATTTGAAGGGCAAAGAGTATGTTGTTGTAATTGACTACTATTCTAATTTCCCTAAAATGGCTTTGCTATCAAGCACATCATCAAACTGTGTGATCACGCATGTCAAATCTATATTTGCTAGACATGGTATACCGCATACTGTGGTGAGTGACAATGGACCATGTTTCAACAGCAAAGAGTGGCAGCAATTTGCAAAACACTATGATTTCAGACACGTGACGTCAAGCCCTCTGTACGCACAGTCAAATGGAAAGGCTGAGAAAGGAGTAAATATTCTTAAACAACTTTTGAGGAAAGCAGTGGATAGTAACTCTGATCCATACCTGGCACTACTTAGCTACAGAGCAACACTTCTTGAGTGTGGCTTGTCAAACTCTGAACTACTGATGAACAGAAAGCTTCGTACGACACTACCAAGTATGTCTACACCAACGCAGAGTCAAAAAGTACAACGGAAGCTAAAGCAACAAAAGCTAAAGTCGTTTTATGACAAAGCAGCCAAATCGCTCCCACCACTATCACTAAGTGACACAGTGAGAATTGAAAGTCCTGATGGTTGGAAAACCAAAGCTACTGTTCTCCAAGAAACATCACCACGATCTTATACTGTGAGGAGTGAAGAAGGACAGATACTACGTCGCAATCGTGGCAGTTTGCTGAAGGTTCCAGAGACTGTTCCAAACCAAGCAACAGCTGAGTCAGAGGTTTCATCTACACCGACTGTTTCAAACCAAGCAACAGCTGAGTCCGAGGTTTCATCTACACCTACTGACTTTGAAACAATGCCAATGCAGCACAGGAATGAAGATGTGACTGACGATCCTGAACCTGTGTTGAGAAGATCCACAAGGCAGGTCAAGAAACCTGTGGATGATGACTACGTGTATTATTGAACTCTTATAATATCACACTGATTGACAAGCTAAAGAGTTAATGTTTTCTAAAATATTTTAAATGTTTTCTAATACTGTGGTGCATGGATAGTTTTTGAAAAGTTTGCATATTCATGTGGTCAAGAAAGAAAAACAAGTTATTTGTTTAATACAAACATTGTATTAGCAATGGGTGCTTAGTTTAGAAAGGGGGATGTAATGATAGTGTTTGACCACATGGTGGTAGTAAGAGTCTACAAATGACTAGGAAACAATATATAGTATGTGTCAGGTAGGACTCTTTAGAGAGGAACACACCTTGTATGCACGAGTGTTGAAGTAGCGTTGGTGATATGTGATTGTGATTAAAAGACAGTTCTACAAGTCATCCAACGATGTGTTATTTAAAACAAGAACATAACACGGGGGGCCAACATTAAATTGCAGTAGCTCGTCGCATTGGCGGTGGAGATTGAGAATCGCCTCATTGACTGGGAGAGAGAGAGATTCCGACGGCAAGGACTTCGCACCTCCACGTATAGTGGGCGTGGCCATGGAGCTCGTCAAACAACGTCCGCACCGATACCCGTTGTCGATGCCTCGCCGATCTCACGGGAGGAGGAAGCCATGCAGCTTGGAGGGAATCATCTCTCTCAAGCAGAGAGAGATCGTCGCCTTCGTCTTCTGCTTTGTCTATATTGCGGAAAAGCTGAGCATCGCATCTACCACTGTCCTCATCGTCCTGCACGCCGTCGCACTCAAGCGTCACCTCCTATAAATGTACTTTCATTTTGTTTGATATCAATGTTTTCTAGCTAGCAACGTTAGCTATGGTTATGGTGTTAGTTTATTTCCAGGATTTGTTGCCACTATCTTAATAATTCCAGCAGGGGTCACTGTAGGCCCTCTTTTACTTCCTGTTGTGTTTGTTTCTACTGCCTTCTGGACATTGGATTTATGGCTCTTTTTTAACCCTTTTCTTTTCAAAAACAAAATAATTGCTTGTAGCTGTCATTAGATGAGGATCAGAATCATTTCAATGTACACAAACAAATAGTGTATTGGTAAGAATGACTCTAAAATATTGGAAATAATTGTGTATGTATGTTTTTACTGTAAATCCTCCTTAAGGTGGTCACATATCCCCATGCTGTAACTGTGAAATACATATTTATTATTGTTTCCCTAATTTAAAGAATTTAGCCGAGTTGTAATAATATAGATACCAATACACTGAACAAGTAAGAATAAAATGTGTTTATATGTGCATGAACGTGTGAATAAAAATGAGGACAGAATAAAAAGAAGGCAGAGATTAATTCATTGATTAATATACTAAGTCATTAATGTCTCACATAGAATGGTTTTACAATGTCTATAACTTTATTTTTGTATCGAAAAATACGTTTTCTCTCTGTTTTTGAAGGGCTGAATAAAGTCTTGTCAATATCAGAATCGCCATTTTTTTTAGATGACATTTTTCTCTGAGGTTATATTTATCTTCATTTTTGTGAAGAATTGTTGTACCTTTTTGCTTAGTTTTCTTTGTACATCATTTTGACTGTTTGAAAAAGCACCAAATCATTGAATTTCAATATTTTATATTCAAATGGAGTGTTTGAATGTTCTCTATATGCAATAGTATGTAAAAAAGGGCCAAAGTCGGAACCTGGGGAAAAAAAACAGATTTTAATCTGAAAAAGATGCGAAACTTGGGAAAAATAAATGAAACTGTAAAAAATAAAAATGTAATCTAAAAAAGTAGAAATCTCTAATATTAAAATATATATATAAATGAAAAGAAATAATTAATAAAAACATATTTTTGTGTGAAAATTATATTCAACCTGAAAAATATTTTTTATTTTGAATACACTGAGGTAATTTTTAACATCAAAATCTGAACTTTTAGTTTCAGAGTATATTTTTTTCCAAGTACAAAACTGTTGTCCCTAATTGACCTCCATATAAATGAATGATGCATCCAAACAAGCAAGTAAACAACAATTTACTCATATAGAGTCTGACGTTCTTAGATCCAATGTTTTCCTTTCTCTAGTATCAATACAATGGATGGATTCCCTTTTAAAAAGGATGTAGGATCCATACCTATCTCTTGGAAGGCAAACTTTACCAGCACAAATGGATGTAGTTGACATTTAGGAATATGTATCCATCAATGGTTACACCCCTAGCACACAGTGCTTCAGCTGTGTCACATGTCCACAAAAACCTGGACATTTCCGCATTTTGAATTATGAACTGAGGTCTTAGAACATGCTACTTGGAAGCTTCAACGTGTTGAGCTTGTGTAAAGATGGAAAAGCACAGCTGTAGGACAACATACATTTTCATACATTGTATACATTGCATTGTCCATTGCAAAACACTAAATGTTCTAATAACTGTAAGAGTTAGTGAGAAGTGCTTTCTGATGACTTCACAGCCCTGAAACACTATCCCCTATTTGTTCCCACTACCGCACCTTAAGTTGGAGTCCTTCATCTCGTTATATGCAAATATAATGACAATAAAGTCCATTCTATTCTATTCTTTTCTTTGATTCAATGAATAAGTTGGTGAGCAGTAGAAAAACAGCCGATGAGGAAGTTTGGCGGCAAACTTGTCACACCTGTTGTGCTTGTCAGGTCAGGTGATTTCCCAGGAAAGCCACGCAGGCATTTACCTGACGTGGCCACAAGGGGCGCTTGTAGAAGACTTCTTGTCAGTTGACTGCTGCCACTTTTCAGCAATAGCGCCACCAGGGGGTGCACTGCAAAAACTGAAATCTAAGTAAGATGAAATATCTCAAATAAGGGTGATATTTGCTTATTTTCTGTCTGATAAGATCATTCTTCTCATTAAGCAGATGTTATGTTAGAGTGTTTTACTTGTTTGAAGTGTTTTGCTCCTAAATGATCTCAGTAAGATATTACAGCTTGTTGCTGAGATTTGATGACCTATATGGAGTAAAACATGCTTGAAACTAGAATATCAACTGTTGCAAAGCTGTGTCATCAACACTCACAAGTATAAAACTACTTTTTTAAAGTAATCATTTCTTATTTCAAGCATGAAATAAAAAATCACGACTTTGACACAATTGTGTCTCATAATTAAAACAGATGACAGCCAAATGGACTTTGCTGTTTTATTTTCAATGAAACAATAGAAAACACGTACTCATATAGTAGTACAGTTGGCACAGTACAGTAAACTGACAGTTAATATTTAAACATTTCACATTTCTAACAATTTCAAACAGAAATAGTTCAGCACATTCAGATAAATTCTTCAAAATGACAATTAAAACATTTTGGCCGGGGGCCGGGCTGTATATATACGCACTAATTGACTGAAAGAGCACGCACTTGGCGCGATGATGTCATGTTATGGATGGAAAAATGCATTTTTAGACCATATGATTTGCCTGAGCGGCGAGGAGACCCCGAGAGTAACAAGCGCTTGCCTTGTTGCCTTTCCATTAAGAACAATAAACTAGTTTTTAGTATAAGTTTGCTGGTTTCAAGAAATGTAATGCTGAGTGCATATCATTATGTCAAGATAATGGCACTAGCATTTACTTCATTTAAGAATATTTTTTAACATATTGAGCAAAAAGGTCTCATATTTGTTTTTTCTACCAAGAAAAGTGCACTTGTTATTAGTGAGAATATACTTATTTTAAGCTATTTTTGGGTTCATTGAGGTTAGCTAATTTTACTTGTTTTGGAAAGTCTTGACAAGCCACATTTTATTGCTCTATTGGCAGATAATTTTGCTTAGTTCAAATAAAATACCCAAAATGTTTGTATTTTTTAAAAAAGACAAGCTGCAAAAAAAGATGACTATGTCTAGAGTGTAGGCAGTGCTGTTAAGTTTCTCTGTGTGTGAATAAGTGGAGAATGCGGAAACTTTGAGGCATGATGCAGCTGACTTGTTGATAAACTAGTTTGAGAAGAATGTTTTTGTTTTGTTCATAAGTGGACTGTACTTTTCACTTTTGTAAATATTGACTATTGTGTGTGAAGTCCTACTAAAGGTGAACATTCACTTGAAGAATTAGGCCATCAAGTTAAGATAAATGGCTTGAAAAATGTGGATCAAGGATACTTTATTGAATTGATTTGACTTTTCTATTTGAGATCGTCACCTTATTGTGGTTAAGAGCTACCAGCAGGAGCTTAGTCTTCAGGTGGCACACCCAAGTTGCACAGGTGTGACAAAGTACAATCCTCTTCTCCAGGATGGAGTTGGACTCACAGGGCCTGATTTGTTCAAGGTTTGCGTGTACTAAAACAGGTGCAAACCTGATGGCACACGCAGAGCTGATCTACTAAACCTGTGCAAAGTGGATGGCGTCTCTTAAGTGAGCAGAATATGCTAAATAATATGCAGAATATATGCTGATCATTAAAACAGCCACAATACTGGGAGAAAATGCCAATATAATGATTGATCACGCCCAATATGATTTATCAACACTCATGGCTGTGGTGCCAGCACTATTTAGCTTTTATTTAGTAAGTGTGCACACTGACACTTCCACACACGGCTGCAGGATCAGTGCTTGTGCTCCACACACACACATTTTACACATATCCTCTTTTCAGCAACATCATTTTATAGCTGCTCAACCACTTAAGGGGCTAATCAAAACACATTTGATTGATACATTTTTGTGGACTTTATTATTTTTTAATGTTCTTTTTTTCAATATACAAACCCCAAAAGCAGTGAAGTTGTCACGTTGTGTAAATGGTAAATAAAAAGAGAATACAACAAATCCTTTTCAACTTATATTCAATTGAATAGACTGCAAAGACAAGATACTAAATGTTCAAACTGGAAAACTTTGTTATTTTTTTGCAAATATTAGCTCATTTGGAATTTGATGCCTGCAACATGTTTCAAAAAAGCTGGCACAAGTGGCAAAAAAGACTGAGAAAGTTGAGGAATGCTCATCAAAGACTCATTTGGAACATTCCACAGGTGAACAGGCTAATTGGGAACAGGTGGGTGCCATGATTGGGTATAAAAGCAGCTTCCATGAAATGTTCAGTCGTTCACAAACAAGGACGGGGCGAGGGTCACCACTTTGTCAACAAATGCCTGAGCAAATTGTTTAAGAACAACATTTCTCAACCAGCTATTGCAAGGAATTTAGAGATTTCACCATCTACGCTCTGTAATATCATCAAAAGACTCAGAGAATCTGGGGAAATCACTGCACGTAAGCAGCAAGGCCGAAAACCAACAATGAATCCCTGTGACCTTCGATCCCTCAGGTGGTACTGCATCAAAAAACTGCATCAGTGTGTAAAGGATATCACCACATGGGCTCAGGAACATTTCAGAAAACCACTGTCAGTAACTACAGTTGGTCGCTACATCTGTAAGTGCCAGTTAAAACTCTACTATGCAAAGTGAAAGCCTTTTATCAACAACACCCAGAAACGCAGCCGGCTTCGCTGGGCCCGAGCTCATCTAAGATGGACTGATGCAAAGTGGAAAAGTGTTCTGTGGTCTGACGAGTCCACATTTCAAATTGTTTTTGGAAACTGTGGACGTCGTGTCCTCCAGAACAAAGTGGAAAAGAACCATCCGGATTGTTCTAGTGTCAAAGTGTAAAAGGCAGCATGTGTGATGGTATGGGGGTGTATTAGTGCCCAAGGCATGGGTAACTTACACATCATTTCATTAATGCTGAAAGGTACATACAGGTTTTGGAGCAACACATGTTGCCATCCAAGCAACGTTATCATGGACGCCCCTGCTTATTTCAGCAAGACAATGCCAAGCTACGTGTTACATCAACGTGGCTTCATAGTAAAAGAGTGCGGGTACCAGACTGGCCTGCCTGTAGTCCAGACCTGTCTCCCATTGAAAATGTGTGGCGCATTATGAAGCCTAAAATAGCACAAGGGAGACCCCCGGACTGTTGAACAACTTAAGCTGTACATCAAGCAAGAATGGGAAATAATTCCACTTGAAAAGCTTCAAAAATGTGTCTCCTCAGTTCCCAAACCTTACATACCACATACAGAATCAGAATCAGATATACTTTAATAATCCCCGAGGGGAAATACAGATTTTCAGCACAATCCCATTCAAGATCAGAGAAACATTACAGGGAGACAGAACAGGATCAAACATTACAGGGAGACAGAACAGATTCAAACATTACAGGGAGACAGAACAGGATCACTGATGGGTCTGCCAACTTCCGGCGCCTCTTAAAAAAAAGGTGAGAAACAGGTAAACGCTGGGGGGTGAGAAAAAAATAAATTCAGTGTAAACCTGGGCCCCTGGAGAGGGGGTCCAGACTGAGGCCAAGGGGAAAAAACTCATAGCCATAGCACCCATAAACATGTGTGTAAGAGGGAAACATCAAAGACCACAAAGGACATTAAAGACATTAAAAGAGCAGAGCTGATGCAACCAGCCACTTCTACACATACTTGTTCATACAATAATGTGTGTCAAATGAGCTTTGACAGGGCGCAGGCTGGACTCTGGAGCCTACGTTAGCTGTCACCTGGCTGTGCTACACTCTGGACAAGTCACTAGTTCATTACAAAAAACAGTCGCCAGTTGATTGTAGAGCAAGGATGTGACTGTGCATGTGTGTTACACACATATCACTGTCGGACAAACATGTGCGCCCATTAGAGGCTGCATTGAATTGTATTGTGACACATTCAACTTCTACTCAGTAAGAAACATTGTTCTTAATAATTACTGAATGATGACCTTAGTTACCTTATCATGATGTGTTTCATGTGCTCTTGTAAAATGTGTCATTGAATAATAATACAGCATTTACATAATAATACTCTGACTTGTTAAGTCATCGTTCCAGTTCCCAAAAAGAACTGCCCCAGTGAGCTGAAGGACTACAGACCAGTGGCGCTCACCTCTCATATAATGAAGACAGTGGAGCGGCTCTTTCTCAGCCTCCTCAGACCACAGGTGCAACATGCCCAGGACAGCCTGCAGTTTGCGTACCAGGCAGGCGTTGGTGTGGAGGATGCTATCCTTTACCTGCTGCACCGAGCCCACTCACACCTGGATAAGGGAAATGGCGCTGTGAGGATCCTGTTCCTGGACTTCTCGAGTGCCTTTAATACTATCCAGCCCCGCCTTCTCCAGGACAAGCTGGACAGAATGCGAGTGGACGCCTGCCTGGTTGCCTGGATTTCAGACTACCTCACCGACAGGCCACAGTACGTCAGACTGAAGGACATCACATCTGACACTGTGATCAGCAGCACCGGAGCACCGCAGGGAACGGTGCTGGCCCCTCTTCTCTTCACCCTGTACACCGCTGACTTCTGCTACAACTCAGAGCTGCGTCACATCCAGAAGTACGGGGATGACACAGCCATCGTCGGGTGCATCAGGGACGGCAGAGAGGAGGAGTTTCGGAGGCTGGTGAGGGACTTTGCTGTCTGGTGCCACAGGAACCTCTTGCAGCTCAATCCGTCAAAGACCAAGGAGCTGGTCATTGACTTTGGGAGGTCGAGTCCAAGGTCACAACCTATTGTGATCGAGGGAGTCGAGGTACAGACCGTGGACTCATTCAAGTACCTTGGGGTGTGGGTCGACAATAAGCTGGACTGGACTGTTAACACGGACCACTTGTACAGGAAAGGACAGAGCCGGCTGTACTTCCTGAGGAGGCTGCAGTCCTTCAACATCTGTAAAAAACTCTTGTGGATGTACTACCAGTCTGTGGTTGCCAGTGTTCTGTTCTACATCGTAGTGTGCTGGGGGGGCAGTACATCTAAGAAGGACAGCTCCAGACTGGAGAAACTGATCAGGCGGGCCGGTTCTACGATCGGAATAAAGCTGGACTCACTGGTGATGGTGGCAGAGAAGAGGACTGTGGAAAAACTAGTGAGCATCCTGGATGATGGCAGTCACCCTCTGCATACCGTTGTCAGTAGCCAGACGAGCCTGTTCCGTGCTAGACTGCTTCATCCCAAGTGCAGGACTAATGGACTAAAAAACTCCTTTGTCCCACACGCCATTAGACTGTACAACTCCTCTCTTGCAAAACAATAACAGTGCAATACTTTTTCATAACATGGTCACTACTGTCTAGTTTCTCTTGTTATATTCTTATTTCACTGTTATATTTTTATTCTCATTGTTGCTTTTTATTTTTATTCTATTGTAAAAGTTTTGTATTTTGTTTCCATTTATACCCCCATTATTCGATTTCAATTTTCTACACTGCTGCTGGAATTTTAATTTTCCTGAGGGAACTCTCCTGAAGGAATCAATAAAGTACTATCTATCTATCTATCTATCTATCTATCTATCTATCTATCTATCTATCTATCTATCTATCTATCTATCTATCTATCTATCTATCTATCTATCTATCTATCTATCTATCTATCTATCTATCCATCCATCTATCTAAGTGGTTCATCATGAAACAAAATGAAACAAGTTGGGTGCATGACGCCAAGCACTAGGGGTGTGGGAAAAAATCCATTCAAATTCGCGATTCTCACATTTTGCGATTCTGAATCGATTCTCATTTTAAAATAAATCGATTTATTTATTTTTTAATTTTATTTGTTTTCCTTTTTTTTCCCCTTTTTTTTAATGAATCAATCCAACACAGCAATACCATAACAATGCAATCCAAGTGAAGTACATATTCCATACAATTAACCACTAAATAGTAACACCCGGATAAGTTTTTCAACTTGTTTAAGTCGGGGTCCACTTAAATTGATTCATGATACAGATATATACTATCATCATAATACAGTCATCACACAAGATAGTCATCAGAGTATATACATTGAATTATTTACATTATTCACAGACACAAACACGACACAGAACAAACCAAAAGTAGTGAAACAAAAATGAATATTATCAACAACAGTATCAATATTAGTTACAATTTCAACATAGCAGTGATTAGAAATCCCTCATTGACATTATCATTAGACATTTATAAAAATAAATAAAAAAGAACAATAGTGTCACAGTGGCTTACACTTGCATCGCATCTCATAAACTTGACAGCAAACTGTGTCCAATATTTTCACCAAGATAAAATAAGTCATATTTTTGGTTCATTTAATAGTTAAAACAAATTTACATTATTGCAATCAGTTGATAAAACATTGTCCTTTACAATTATAAAAGCTTTTTACAAAAATCTACTACTCTGCTTGCATGTCAGCAGACTGGGGTAGATCCTGCTGAAATCTATGTATTGAATGAATAGACAATCATTTTGAATCGGGAAAAAAATAATTTTTGAATTGAAAATCGTGTTGAATCGAAAAAAATCGATTTAGAATCGAACCGTGACCCCAAGAATCGATATTGAATCGAATCGTGGAGCACCCAAAGATTCGCAGCTACCAGGCACTGTCAAGAAGAGTAAAAAAGACAAACATTGAAGGTGGCAATGAATGGGGTAGAGGGGCCCACAAAGATACTCTTTCAGAGGGACCACAATTCCCAGCAAGGGCCTTGACAAGCAATATTAAATAGATGAGAAATAACTATGATATCAATAAATGTAACAATGTTATATAGCAAAGTAAAAGTTGTGTTTCTTATCTAAGTAAATGTAACTGGTTACTACTCACCTATGTGGATAAGTGTGTTCACTTTTGACAGCTACCACAAAATAAAAGTCAAAACATAATAAAAATGATTTATTTGTCATAAGAAACCATCTTTATCTTTCGTGACGGTCGCTGCGTTTAGAAACAAGCATCCAGTCAATGTTTGGCTTCACCGTGTCTAATTTCACTTTCACTTTCTTTGATATTGTGCCAGCAGAAGCGTCTGCCTCACACTTTTCCCCCACGTTCAGCACTTTGGCCACAGCCAGTCAATGGCATTAAAAGTGACAAACATCTTTTTGTTTCGTGCTGACATCATGGACTTGTTTTTATTCTTTCTTCTGGTCGTGCAAATGCACAGCGTGACGCCTGGTAAGTCCTTTTTATAACTTTATAAATGATTATTCATCAATCCTCTTTGTGCCTTCACTTATTTGACTTCTGAGAGTTTATATTACTTATTCATTATATTCATTCTTATATTATTCAAGCTCTTTACTACTTAAACCTGGTTCTTTTTAAACATATTTTATTGTTTTCCCTTTTTCTTTATCACAAAATATTCAAAGTGTTCCAAGAAAGTTCCAGAAGCAGAGAAATCCGTTATTTGTTTTGGCTTCAGTTTTTTCTTGTTGAAAGACTTATTTGTCCAAGGCTTGTAAGAAGGAACACTGACTTCCTGAAATCTTCAACCACGGAAGTGTCGGAAAGTAATCAAGTGTAGTAACATCATCCCGCCACAAGGTGTCAGTAAGAGTCGACATCAAATGGGCAGAACAGCTTGTGTTCATATTCAGCCTCCATTGGAGAAAAGATATGTTTATTTTCAAAATGTTGAAAGTGTCAACAGATGTCCAATAATAAAATATATTATTCATGTGTTGTACTTGTCATAGAACACCATGTGAGTCTTGACTGTGATATCTAGCAGTGTTTGATGTTGACTTTAAGACCCCACTGAAGACTGAATGAGCTCAAATATTCACAGTGCAAGATTGTTGAACATGAAACTAAATAATAAAAAGTCATCTTGTTGTTGTGTTCTTCTTTCAGTGATTCACACGCTGCAGTATTTCCAAACTATGTCCTCTCAAGTTCCAAACTTCCCAGAGTTTGTGAGTGTTGGTTATGTTGATGGAGTTGAGATTAGTTACTATGACAGCAACATCAGGAAAGCAGAATCCAAACAGGACTGGATGAACAAAATCACAGCAGAGGATCCAAAATACTGGCAGATAGAAACAGAGATCAATGTTGATAATGAGTTTAGGAGCAAACACAACCTTGAAGTTGTTAAGAAGCGTTTCAACCAAACTGGAGGTTTGTTTATGTTGAACTTTCTACTACTTAAATATATTTGATGTACTCTTGTTATACTGTAGTAAAACACACATTACTGCACTGATATACCTTGTCTCTGTCCATCCCATAATAACCTACACTAATACTGTGTGTGTGTGTGTGTGTGTGTGTGTGTGTGTGTGTGTGTGTGTGTGTGTGTGTGTGTGTGTGTGTGTTTGTGTGTGTGTGTGTGTGTGTGTGTGTGTGTGTGTGTGTGTGTGTGTGTGTGTGTGTGTGTGTGTGTGTGTGTGTGTGTGTGTGTGTGTGTGTGTGTGTGTGTGTGTGTGTGTGTGTGACTGTTTTACAACACTTTGTGTGTCTCAGGTGTTCACATTGTCCAGAAGATGTCAGGATGTGAATGGAATGATGAGACTGATGAGGTTACAGGTTGGTATCAGGAAGGTTATGATGGAGAAGATTTCATATCGTTGGACATGAAGACATGGACATGGACTGCAGCAAAACCACAAGCTTTCCCCGACAAACTCAAGTGGGACCAGAACATATTTCGACTAGACTACAATAAGTATTATTACACTGAGGAATGTCCTTCTTACTTGAAGAAGTATGTGAACAATGGGAAGAAGGTCCTAATGAGAACAGGTAGAAGCACACCTTGTACTTTCACCTTTTAACATGTTAGCACTCCCCCTATAGGAACATTACTGACATTACACTCTGTCTCTTTATACTCTTTTCTCTTTCTCTCCCCTTCTCTCCATCTTTACCTCCATCCACACCTTCTCTCCATCTTTACCTCCATCCACACCTTCTCTCCATCTTTACTTCCATCCACACCTTCTCTCCATCTTTACCTCCATCCACTCCTTCTCTCCATCTTTACCTCCATCCACATCTTCTCTCCATCTATACCTCCATCCACACCTTCTCTCCATTTTTACCTCCATCCACACCTTCTCTCCATCTTTTCCTCCATCCACACCTTCTCTCCATCTTTACTTCCATTCACACCTTCTCTACATCTTTACCTCCATCCACACCTTCTCTCCATCTTTACCTCCATCCACACCTTCTCTCCATCTTTACCTCCATCCACCCCTTCTCTCCATCTTTACTTTCATCCACACCTTCTCTCCGTCTTTACCTCCATCCACACGTTCTCTCCATCTTTACTTCCATTCACACCTTCTCTCCATCTTTACCTCCATCCACACCTTCTCTCCATCTTTACCTCCATCCACACCTTCTCTCCATCTTTACTTCCATCCACACCTTCTCTCCATCTTTACCTCCATCCACTCCTTCTCTCCATCTTTACCTCCATCCAAATCTTCTCTCCATCTTTACCTCCATCCACACCTCTCCATCTTTACCTCCATCCACACCTTCTCTCCATCTTTACTTCCATCCACACCTTCTCTCCATCTTTACCTCCATCCACACCTTCTCTCTGTCTTTACCTCCATCCACACCTTCTCTCCATCTTTACCTCCATCCACACCTTCTCTCCATCTATACCTCCATCCACACCTTCTCTCCATCTATACCTCCATCCACACCTTCTCTCCATTTTTACCTCCATCCACACCTTCTCTCCATCTTTACCTCCATCCACCCCTTCTCTCCATCTTTACTTTCATCCACACCTTCTCTCCGTCTTTACCTCCATCCACACGTTCTCTCCATCTTTACTTCCATTCACACCTTCTCTCCATCTTTACCTCCATCCACACCTTCTCTCCATCTTTACTTCCATTCACACCTTCTCTACATCTTTACCTCCATCCACACCTTCTCTCCATCTTTACCTCCATCCACACCTTCTCTCCATCTTTACCTCCATCCACACCTTCTCTCCATCTTTACCTCCATCCACCCCTTCTCTCCATCTTTACTTTCATCCACACCTTCTCTCCGTCTTTACCTCCATCCACACCTCCTCTCCATCTTTACCTCCATCCACACCTTCTCTCCACCTTTACCTCCATCCACACCTCCTCTCCATCTTTACCTCCATCCACACCTTCTCTCCATCTTTACTTCCATTCACACCTTCTCTACATCTTTACCTCCATCCACACCTTCTCTCCATCTTTACCTCCATCCACACCTTCTCTCCATCTTTACCTCCATCCACCCCTCCTCGCCATCTTTACCTCCATCCACACCTTCTCTCCATCTTTACCTCCACCCACACCTTCTCTCCATCTTTACCTCCATCCACACCTCCTCTCCATCTTTACCTCCATCCACACCCTCTCTCCATCTTTACCTCCATCCACACCATCTCTCCATCTTTATCTCCTTCCACTCTTTCTCTCCATCTTTACCTCCATCCACACCTCTCCATCTTTACTTCCATCCACACTTTCTCTCCATCTTTACCTCCATCCACACCTTCTCTCCATCTTTAACTCCATCCACACCTACTCTCCATCTTTACCTCCATCCACTCCTTCTCTCCATCTTTACCTCCATCCACACCTTCTCTCCATCTTTACCTCCATCCACACCTTCTCTCCCTCTTTACCTCCATCCACACCTTCTCTCCATCTTTACCTCCATCCACGCCTTCTCTCCATCTTTACCTCCATCCACACCTTCTCTCCATCTTTACCTCCATCCACACCTTCTCTCCATCTTTACCTCCATCCACACCTTCTCTCCATCTTTACCTCCATCCACACCTCCTCTCCATCTTTACCTCCATCCACACCTTCTCTCCATCTTTACCTCCATCCACACCTTCTCTCCCTCTTTACCTCCTTCCACACATTCTCTCCGTCTTTACCTCCATCCACACCTTATCTCCATCTTTACCTCCATCCACACCTTCTCTCCATCTTTACCTCCATCCACACCTTCTCTCCATCTTTACCTCCATCCACACCTTCTCTCCATCTTTACCTCCATCCACACCTACTCTCCATCTTTACCTCCATCCACACCGTCTCTTCATCTTAACTTCCATCCACACCTTCTCTCCATCTTTACCTCCATCCACACCTTCTCTCCATCTTTACCTCCATCCACACCTTCTCTCCATCTTTACCTCCATCCACACCTCCTCTCCATCTTTACCTCCATCCACTCCTTCTCTCCATCTTTACCTCCATCCACACCTTCTCTCCATCTTTACCTCCATCCACACCTTCTCTCCCTCTTTACCTCCATCCACACCTTCTCTCCATCTTTACCTCCATCCACACCTTCTCTCCATCTTTACCTCCATCCACACCTTCTCTCCATCTTTACCTCCATCCACACCTTCTCTCCATCTTTACCTCCATCCACACCTTCTCTCCATCTTTACCTCCATCCACACCTCCTCTCCATCTTTACCTCCATCCACACCTTCTCTCCATCTTTACCTCCATCCACACCTTCTCTCCCTCTTTACCTCCATCCACACCTTCTCTCCATCTTTACCTCCATCCACACCTTATTTCCATCTTTACCTCCATCCACACCTTCTCTCCATCTTTACCTCCATCCACACCTTCTCTCCATCTTTACCTCCATCCACACCTTCTCTCCATCTTTACCTCCATCCACACCTACTCTCCATCTTTACCTCCATCCACACCGTCTCTTCATCTTTACCTCCATCCACACCTTCTCTCTATCTTAACCTCCATTCTCATCTTCTCTCCATCTTTACTTCCATCCACACCTTCTCTCCATCTTTACCTCCATCCACACCTTCTCTCCATCTTTACCTCCATCCACACCTTCTCTGCATCTTTATCTCCATCCACTCTTTCTCTTCATCTTTACCTCCATCCACACCTTCTCTCTATCTTAACCTCCATTCTCATCTTCTCTCCATCTTTACTTCCATCCACACTTTCTCTCCATCTTTACCTCCATCCACACTTTCTCTCCATCTTTACCTCCATTCACACTTTCTCTCCATCTTTACTTCCGTCCACACCTTCTCTCCATCTTTACCTCCATCCACACCTTCTCTCCATCTTTACCTCCATCCACACCTTCTCTCCATATTTACCTCCATCCACACCTTCTCTCCATCTTTACCTCCATCCACACCTTCTCCCCACGTTGTCTTCTGTTCACACGTGACATCACTTCCTGTGCAGAGCTTCCAGAGGTGTTCCTCCTCCAGAAGACGCCATCCTCTCCAGTCACCTGCATGGCGACAGGTTTCTACCCCGACCTCGCCGACCTGTTTTGGAGGAAAGACGGCGAGCAGATGTTGGAGGACGTGGAGCACGGAGAGCTGCTCCCCAACCACGACGGAACCTTCCAGATGTCGGTGGAGCTGAAAGTGGAGGTGACGGCCGAGGTGGAGGGCAAGTACGAATGTGTGTTCCAGCTGTCTGGCGTCAAGGAGGACCTGGTCACCAAGCTGGAGAGAAGAAGCATCCTGAGCAACGCAAGCCATGAAGGTGAGAAAGACACATTTAGTTGGAGATGTTTCCCATCACAAGTCCACCTGTCACCATTATTGATCCATGTCACCATGACAACGCTTGACGTCTGCATGCAAAGTAGTCATGAAGGTTTCCTCTTCATGCTTTGTCACTCCACTTGTGCTTTTTTGCTCTCCACAGACAACTTGAGCGTCGCCCTCGCTGCCACGGCGGCGGTCGTCGCTGTGGCGGCCGTCCTGGCGGCCATCATCATGGTCATGGTCAGGCGTCACAGAAACAGACAAGGTGAGGGACACCAATGTCCTCCGTCTTCTTCTTCTTCTTCTTCTCGGTCCAGGCCGTGAGTTGATGCTTTCATCCGGGCTGCATGTTTTAGTTGCCTTCCAGCCAAACACTCAAAGATCCACAGAGACAGAGCGCACACTCTCACATAGAAACACGTGAGGAAAAAGTCCATTTCACCTTGTTTCCCTTTCATTTCAGCCCAGTACGATCCAGCTCGTAAGTAAAACATATTTTCTTTGAGCCGCAAGAAACAAAGCCGTGGTGAAGCGTCACTCACATGGAGGTCTGATGTGGACCTTTGTTACAAGTTTAGCCTGAAAATCCCAACTTGGGCTGACTCCTTCACAATAAAAGAGCCTCCTGTGAGCACACGCAATACAAAGTGTGGCATATCTCACGTTTGACATGAGTCCTCATGATGAGGATCAGCCAAATGAGACCTCAAGTGTGCTGACTCATCAAGAAGGTATCCTAGTCAGGAAGTAGAAGAGCAGCACTCTGCTTCTTCATGTTTCCAAGTCACACCTCAAAGATCTGATGTGAGTGACGAGGCACCTTCTGGATGTTCTTCCTTCACCGTTTGCGTTTGTCCCGCAGCTCGCCACGGCGGCGTGGAGCTCTCCGAGAGGGTGGCGGCTGAAGGCTGAGTAAGTCTGCACCTCCAAATGTTCTTGTGTGAAGATGATGTTCAACTTGGTTCTGTTGGGAATGTGCTGAGTCATCTTCTTCCTCCAGGATGCTTTGTGCACTGGAACACAGAGAGATGTCTCCATCGCTGAGGGACGTCATGGAGATGTGCTTTGTTCTTCATCCCACTGCTCCTCACGCTATTCCATCTATTCTTCTTTGGCCGTTAAAATACTTTCAACATCAAACGTTGGTGGCTATAAAATCATTCGGGGCTCACGTTTCATGGCCTTGACATCATGACGAGGATTTCTTCTTTCTTTGAATGGCCGCTGCTTATGATCAATATCACATTGTGTCACATCTCTGTCAATAAATCCGTTTGTTCTCCACTCGCCTCGCACTGCTTTCTTGGGGACCAGGAAGGATCTCGCTCATAACAATGGTAGAAATAGGTCGTTTGTATTTATGTTGTATTTTTTCATTCAACACTTAAATCCCTAGATCAATTTCAGGTTTATCTGTCCATATCATATTGTTTTTTAAATATTTGATGCCCTTTTTGTCCAAACTCTGTTTTTTTTATGGCAAAACCACTAAATGATAATGTTTACTAAACGTAATTGCAATCTTAAATAGGTCAATAATTCATAACATCATTGATTTTAATTCATTATTTTTTGAGCAATGACTATTAAAAAATGTCATAAAAATGTATTTATTTTTTTACTTTCAACACTTAAGTCTCTCAATAAACTTCAGATCCATCCCTCGTTTCTGTGACGACCTGTCAGGTGTCACATGGTCTGTTTGCGTTTGTGTTTATCTCCTAGTCAGCGCTCTTATTTTGGTGCCAATTCCTGTTTGTCTCCCTGAGCGCTTTTCCCTCCTCACCTGTCGCTGATTGGCAGCCTGGCCACACCTGGTCATGGGGTGAGGGTGATGGGTCAAATGCAGAGGATAATCTCACCACACCTAGTGTGTGTGTGACAATCAATTCCGCCAAAGAATGTTTTCATTGGGTTATCTCCCAAAATGAAAGAGAAAATCTTGATATTGCTTTTACTTCTGCTATCAGGCAATGTGCAACCAAATCCAGGACCCAGCTTCAATAACATCAGTACTGCTGATGAATTTAGAGCCGGGTCAGGCCTCCATTTAAATAATAGGAGTCTCCTGCCAAAATGAGACTTAGTCAAAATCTGGATTCCAGCAAGAAAAGGCAGACTTCCTTATCTTATCTTAAGGTGGCTAAGTAAAGCAGTCTCTGACAAGGACGTTGCTATTAATGCATATAATGTCTTCCCATGCCATCGTCCTGGAAAAGGTGGAGGAGTGGCCATATATTTAAAAAAGACATTTCTTGTTATCTTATTGTCAATCACTAAACAATTTGAACTTGACGTGTATTTCTGGTCTTGTCATCCTGGTCCGGACAGAAGGGCGACACGGCAGTGCGGCTGGATCAAAAATGAGGTCAGAGACGCTCGACTAAACAAAAAGTTGCTTTATTACAAGCGAGCGTGGTCATACAGAACTGCAGTTCCTGGAGGAGGTCAAGTCCAAAAAATGTGGCACTCCTAACTTGGAGAAGCCGAAGCAGTTTTATATTCCTCCTTCCTGTCACATACCAACATCCCATCTTATTGCCCATGTATTGCCTGAACTACTCCAGTCTACATGCAAATGTCAAACTAACTATTTAAGGATGTGCTCAAACTGAAATACTACTATTTACTTCAAGTGATGGTGTGCTTTCTCCAAGATATTCACCATATGAGTTCATTAACGACATTGTATTAGCAATGGGTGCTTAGTTTAGAAAGGGGGATGTAATGATAGTGTTTGACCACATGGTGGTAGTAAGAGTCTACAAATGACTAGGAACCAATATATAGTATGTGTCAGGTAGGACTCTTTAGAGAGGAACACACCTTGTATGCACGAGTGTTGAAGTAGCGTTGGTGATATGTGATCGTGATTAAAAGACAGTTCTACAAGTCATCCAACGATGTGTTATTTAAAACAAGAACATAACACGGGGGGCCAACATTAAATTGCAGTAGCTCGTCGCATTGGCGGTGGAGATTGAGAATCGCCTCATTGACTGGGAGAGAGAGAGATTCCGACGGCAAGGACTTCGCACCTCCACGTATAGTGGGCGTGGCCATGGAGCTCGTCAAACAACGTCCGCACCGATACCCGTTGTCGATGCCTCGCCGATATCACGGGAGGAGGAAGCCATGCAGCTTGGAGGGAATCGTCTCTCTCAAGCAGAGAGAGATCGTCGCCTTCGTCTTCTGCTTTGTCTATATTGCGGAAAAGCTGAGCATCGCATCTACCACTGTCCTCATCGTCCTGCACGCCGTCGCACTCAAGCGTCACCTCCTATAAATGTACTTTCATTTTGTTTGATATCAATGTTTTCTAGCTAGCAACGTTAGCTATGGTTATGGTGTTAGTTTATTTCCAGGATTTGTTGCCACTATCTTAATAATTCCAGCAGGGGTCACTGTAGGCCCTCTTTTACTTCCTGTTGTGTTTGTTTCTGCAACTGCCTTCTGGACATTGGATTTATGGCTCTTTTTTAACCCTTTTTTTTTCAGCAACAAAATAATTGCTTGTAGCTGTCATTAGATGAGGATCAGAATAATTTCAATGTACACAAACAAATAGTGTATTGGTAAGAATGACTCTAGAATATTGTAAATAATTGTATATGTATGTTTTTACTGTAAATCCTCCTTAAGGTGGTCATGTAGGAGTGTAGGCAGAGAAACGACGGAGATTTATTCCTCTTTGGAGAGCCAAGTAACACTCCGTTTATTTTCAGCGAGAACAACAACAACCTCAAAACTGTCGCACAGGTAATTACGTCAGCACCACAGAGGTGTGTCTCAACACTTCAAAGTAAAAGCACCTATGCACCTATGCAAGTAAACATGGGCTAGAACGCAGTGAATTATAACCGTAATAATTAATAAGTGTCCTGTGTGTGAATATCCACCACAGTCACATATCCCCATGCTGTAACTGTCAAATCAATATTTATTATGTTTTCCCTAATTTAAAGAATTTAGCCGAATTGTAATATAGATACCAATACACTGAACAAGTAAGAATAAAATGTGTTTATATGTGCATGAACGTGTGAATAAAAGTTAGGACAGAATAAAAAAAAGGCAGAGATTAATTCATTGATTAATATACTAAGTCATTAATGTCTCACATAGAATGGTTTTACAATGTCTATAACTTTATTTTTGTATTGAAAAATACGTTTTCTCTGTTTTTGAAGGGCTGAATAAAGTCTTGTCAATATCAGAATCGCATTTTTTTTAGATGACATTTTTCTCTGAGGTTATATTTATCTTCATTTTTGTGAAGAATTGTTGTACCTTTTTGCTTAGTTTTCTTTGTACATCATTTTGACTGTTTGAAAAAGCACCAAATCATTGAATTTCAATATTTTATATTCAAATGGAGTGTTTGAATGTTCTCTATATCCAATATTATGTAAAAAAAAAAAAGGGCCAAATTAAGAACCTGGAAAAAAACAGATTTTAATCTGAAAAAGATGCGAAATTTGGAAAAAATAAATGAAACTGTAAAAAATACCAATTTAATCTGAAAAAGCTTTAATATTAAAATATATATAAATGAAAATAAATAATTAATAAAAACATATTTTTGTGTGAAAATTATATTCAACCTGAAAAATATTTTTTATTTTGAATACACTGAGGTATTTTTCAACATCAAAATCTGAACTTTTAGTTTCAGAGTACATTTTTTTCCCCCAAGTACAAAACTGTTGTCCCTAATTGACCTCCATATAAATGAATGATGCATCCAAACAAGCAAGTAAACAACAATTTACTCATATAGAGTCTGACGTTCTTAGATCCAATGTTTTCCTTTCTCTAGTATCAATATAATGGATGGATTCCCTTTTAAAAAGGATGTAGGATCCATACCTATCTCTTGGAAGGCAAACTTTACCAGCACAAATGGATGTAGTTGACATTTAGGAATATGTATCCATCAATGGTTACACCCCTAGCACACAGTGCTTCAGCTGTGTCACATGTCCACAAAAACCTGGACATTTCCGCATTTTGAATTATGAACTGAGGTCTTAGAACATGCTACTTGGAAGCTTCAACGTGTTGAGCTTGTGTAAAGATGGAAAAGCACAGCTGTAGGACAACATACATTTTCATACATTGTATACATTGCATTGTCCATTGCAAAACACTAAATGTTCTAATAACTGTAAGAGTTAGTGAGAAGTGCTTTCTGATGACTTCACAGCCCTGAAACACTATCCCCTATTTGTTCCCACTACCGCACCTTAAGTTGGAGTCCTTCATCTCGTTATATGCAAATATAATGACAATAAAGTCCATTCTATTCTATTCTTTTCTTTGATCCAATGAATAAGTTGGTGAGCAGTAGAAAAACAGCCGATGAGGAAGTTTGGCGGCAAACTTGTCACACCTGTTGTGCTTGTCAGGTCAGGTGATTTCCCAGAAAAGCCACGCAGGCATTTACCTGACGTGGCCACAAGGGGCGCTTGTAGAAGACTTCTTGTCAGTTGACTGCTGCCACTTTTCAGCTATAGCGCCACCAGGGGGTGCACTGCAGAAACTGAAATCTAAGTAAGATGAAATATCTCAAATAAGGGTGATATTTGCTTATTTTCTGTCTGATAAGATCATTCTTCTCACTAAGCAGATGTTATGTTAGAGTGTTTTACTTGTTTTAAGTGTTTTGCTCCTAAATGATCTCAGTAAGATATTACAGCTTGTTGCTGAGATTTGATGACCTATATTGAGTAAAACATGCTTGAAACTAGAATATCAACTGTTGCAAAGCTGTGTCATCAACACTCACAAGTATAAAACTACTTTTTTAAAGTAATCGTTTCTTATTTCAAGCATGAAATAAAAAATCACGACTTTGACACAATTGTGTCTCATAATTAAAACAGATGACAGCCAAATGGACTTTGCTGTTTTATTTTCAATGAAACAATAGAAAACACGTACTCATATAGTAGTACAGTTGGCACAGTACAGTAAACTGACAGTTAATATTTAAACATTTCACATTTCTAACAATTTTGAACAGAAATAGTTCATGCACATTCAGATAAATTCTTCAAAATGACAATTAAAAACATTTTGGCCGGGGGCCGGGCTGTATATATGCGCACTAATTGACTGAAAGAGCACGCACTTGGCGTGATGATGTCATGTTGTCGATGGAAAAATGCATTTTTAGACCATATGATTTGCCTGAGCGGCTAGGAGACCCCGAGAGTAACAAGCGCTTGCCTTGTTGCCTTTCCATTAAGAACAATAAACTAGTTTTTAGTATAAGTTTGCTGGTTTCAAGAAATGTAATGCCGAGCGCATATCATTATGTCAAGATAATGGCACTAGCATTTACTTCATTTGAGAATATTTTTCAACATATTGAGCAAAAAGGTCTCTTTTTTTTCTACCAAGAAAAGTGCACTTGTTATTAGTGAGAATATACTTATTTTAAGCTATTTTTGGGTACATTGAGGTTAGCTAATTTTACTTGTTTTTGAAAGTCTTGACAAGCCAAATTGTATTGTTCTATTGGCAGATAATTTTGTTTAGTTCAAATAAAATACCCCTCATTTTTGTATTTTTAAAAAAAGACAAGCTGCAAAAAAAGATGACTATGTCTAGAGTGTAGGCAGTGCTGTTAAGTTTCTCTGTGTGTGAATAAGTGGAGAATGCGGAAACTTTGAGGCATGATGCAGCTGACTTGTTGATAAACTAGTTTGAGAAGAATGTTTTTGTTTTGTTCATAAGTGGACTGTACTTTTCACTTTTGTAAATATTGACTATTGTGTGTGAAGTCCTACTAAAGGTGAACATTCAGTTGAAGAATTAGGCCATCAAGTTAAGATAAATGGCTTGAAAAATGTGGATCAAGGATACTTTATTGAATTGATTTGACTTTTCTATTTGAGATTGTCACCTTATTGTGGTTAAGAGCTACCAGCAGGAGCTTAGTCTTCAGGTGGCACACCCAAGTTGCACAGGTGTGACAAAGTACAATCCTCTTCTCCAGGATGCCAGCACTATTTAGCTTTTATTTAGTAAGTGTGCACACTGACACATTTTACACATATCCTCTTTTAAGCAACATCATTTTATAGCTGCTAAACCACTTAAGGGGCTAATCAAAACACATTTGATTGATGCATTTTTGTGGACTTTATTATTTTTTAATGTTCTTTTTTTTCAATACACAAACCCCAAAAGCAGTGAAGTTGTCTCGTTGTGTAAATGGTAAATATAAAGAGAATACAACAAATCCTTTTCAACTTATATTCAATTGAACTGCAAAGACAAAATACTAAACGTTCAAACTGGAAAACTTTATTTTTGGCAAATATTAGCTCATTTAGAATTTCAAAAAAGCTGGCACAGGTGGCAAAAAAGAGTGAGAAAGTTGAGGAATGCTCATCAAAGACTCATTTGGAACATTCCACAGGTGAACAGGCTAATTGGGAACAGGTGGGTGCCATGATTGGGTATAAAAGCAGCTTCAATGAAATGTTCAGTCATTCACAAACAAGGACGGGGCGAGGGTCACCACTTTGTCAACAAATGTGTGAGCAAATTGTTTAAGAACAACATTTCTCAACCAGCTATTGCAAGGAATTCAGGGATTTCACCATCTACGGTCTGTAATATCATCAAAAGGTTCAGAGAATCTGGGGAAATCACTGCACGTAAGCAGCAAGGCTGAAAACCAACATTGAATCCCCGTGACCTTCGATCCCTCAGGTGGTACTGCATCAAAAAGCAGCATCAGTGTGTAAAGGATATCACCACATGGGCTCAGGAACATTTCAGAAAACCACTGTCAGTAACTACAGTTGGTCGCTACATCTGTAAGTGCAGGTTAAAACTCTACTATGCAAAGTGAAAGCCATTTATCAACAACACCCAGAAACGCCGCCGGCTTCGCTGGGCCCGAGCTCATCTAAGATGGACTGATGCAAAGTGGAAAAGTGTTCTGTGGTCTGACGAGTCCACATTTCAAATTGTTTTTGGAAACTGTGGACGTCGTATCCTCCAGAACAAAGTGGAAAAGAACCATCCGGATTGTTCTAGGGTCAAAGTGTAAAAGGCAGCATATGTGATGGTATGGGGGTGTATTAGTGCCCAAGGCATGGGTAACTTACACATCTGGGAAGGCACCATTAATGCTGAAAGGTACATACAGGTTTTGGAGCAACACATGTTGCCATCCAAGCAACGTTATCATGGACGCCCCTGCTTATTTCAGCAAGACAATGCCAAGCCACATGTTACAACAGCGTGGCTTCATAGTAAAAGAGTGTGGGTACTAGACTGGCCTGCCTGTAGTCCAGACCTGTCTCCCATTGAAAATGTGTGGCACATTATGAAGCCTAAAATAGCACAAGGGAGACCCCCGGACTGTTGAACAACTTAAGCTGTACATCAAGCAAGAATGGGAAAGAATTCCACCTGAAAAGCTTCAAAAATGTGTCTCCTCAGTTCCCAAACCTTACATACCACATACAGAATCAAAATCAGATATACTTTAATAATCCCTGAGGGGAAATACAGATTTTCAGCACAATCCCATTCAAGATCAGACAAACATTACAAGTAAACAGAACAGGATCAAACATTACAGGGAGACAGAACAGGATCAAACATTACAGGGAGACAGAACAGGATCACTGATGGGTCTGCCAACTTCCGATGCCTTTTAAAAAAAAGGTGAGAAACAGGTAAAAGCTGGGGGGTGAGAAAAAAAATCCTGTGTAAACCTGGGCCCCTGGAGAGGGGGTCCAGACTGAGGCCAAGGGGAAAAAACTCATAGCCATAGCACCCATAAACATGTGTGTAAGAGGGAAACATCAAAGACCACAAAGGACATTAAAGACATTAAAAGAGCAGAGCTGATGCAACCAGCCACTTCTACACATACTTGTTCATACAATAATGTGTGTCAAATGAGCTCTGACAGGGCGCAGGCTGGACTCTGGAGCCTACGTTAGCTGTCACCTGGCTGTGCTACACTCTGGACAAGTCACTAGTTCATGACAAAAAACAGTCGCCAGTTGATTGTAGAGCAAGGATGTGACTGTGCATGTGTGTTACACACATATCACTGTCGGACAAACATGTGCGCCCATTAGAGGCTGCATTGAATTGTATTGTGACACATTCAACTTCTACTCAGTAAGAAACATTGTTCTTAATAATTACTGAATAATGACCTTAGTTACCTTTTCATGATGTGTTTCATGTGCTCTTGTAAAATGTGTCATTGAATAATAATACAGCATTTACATAATAATACTCTGACTTGTTAAGTCATCGTTCCAGTTCCCAAAAAGAACTGCCCCAGTGAGCTGAAGGACTACAGACCAGTGGCGCTCACCTCTCATATAATGAAGACAGTGGAGCGGCTCTTTCTCAGCCTCCTCAGACCACAGGTGCAACATGCCCAGGACAGCCTGCAGTTTGCGTACCAGGCAGGCGTTGGTGTGGAGGATGCTATCCTTTACCTGCTGCACCGAGCCCACTCACACCTGGATAAGGGAAATGGCGCTGTGAGGATCCTGTTCCTGGACTTCTCGAGTGCCTTTAATACTATCCAGCCCCGCCTTCTCCAGGACAAGCTGGACAGAATGCGAGTGGACGCCTGCCTGGTTGCCTGGATTTCAGACTACCTCACCGACAGGCCACAGTACGTCAGACTGAAGGACATCACATCTGACACTGTGATCAGCAGCACCGGAGCACCGCAGGGAACGGTGCTGGCCCCTCTTCTCTTCACCCTGTACACCGCTGACTTCTGCGTCACATCCAGAAGTACGCGGATGACACAGCCATCGTCGGGTGCATCAGGGACGGCAGAGAGGAGGAGTTTCGGAGGCTGGTGAGGGACTTTGCTGTCTGGTGCCACAGGAAACTTGCAGCTCAACCCTTCAAAGACCAAGGAGCTGGTCATTGACTTTGGGAGGTCGAGTCCAAGGTCACAACCTATTGTGATTGAGGGAGTCGAGGTACAGACCGTGGACTCATTCAAGTACCTCGGGGTGTGGGTGGACAATAAGCTGGACTGGACTGTTAACACGGACCACTTGTACAGGAGAGGACAGAGCCGGCTGTACTTCCTGAGGAGGCTGCACTCCTTCAACATCTGTAAAAAACTCTTGTGGATGTACTACCAGTCTGTGGTTGCCAGTGTTCTGTTCTACATCGTAGTGTGCTGGGGGGGCAGTACATCTAAGAAGGACAGCTCCAGACTGGAGAAACTGATCAGGCGGGCCGGTTCTACGATCGCAATAAAGCTGGACTCACTGGTGACGGTGGCAGAGAAGAGAACTGTGGAAAAACTAGTGAGCATCCTGGATGATGGCAGTCACCCTCTGCATACCGTTGTCAGTAGCCAGAGGAGCCTGTTCAGTACTAGACTGCTTCATCCCAAGTGCAGGACTAATGGACTAAAAAACTCCTTTGTCCCACACGCCATTAGACTGTACAACTCCTCTCTGGGGGGTAGGGTGGGGGGGGGGGGGGGGTACTAGGATGACAGGGGATGCAAAACAATAACAGTGCAATACTTTTTCATAACATGGTCACTACTGTCTAGTTTCTCTTGTTATATTCTTATTTCACTGTTATATTTTTATTCTCATTGTTGCTTTTTATTTTTATTCTATTGTAATATTTTTCTATTTTGTTTCCATTTATACCCCCATTATTTACTTTTTACTTTTCAAACTTGATCTCAATTTTGTACACTGCTGCTGGAATTAAAATTTTCCTTAGGGAACTTTCCTGAAGGAATCAATAAAGTACTATCTATCTATCTGTCTGTCTGTATGTCTATCTATCTATCTATCTATCCATCTATCTAAGTCAGGGGTTGGCAACCTTTACCACTCAAAGAGCCATTTTGGCAAGTTTCACAAATTAAAGAAAATAATGGCAGCCACAAAAACAATTTTAAATTTTAAAAAGAAAAACACCGCATACAAAGCTTAAATGCTTTGTGCTATGTTAACCAAGGGTCTCAGGCACACGCACCGGCACACACTTTAATGTGGAAATTTGATGTTAGGGCGGCCTGCGAGTTTTGAATGAATGGCGCTTGATAGCGTCACACTTGCCAACCCTCTCGTTATTTACGGGAGACTCCTAAATATCAGGGCGTGATGGCTCTGCTTTTGGCGCCCTCTACAGCCTATCCAAACAGTGTACCTGCTCGACCACATGTTGAATGCAGTTTCAGCTAGCTCACGTAAGTGACAGCAAGGCGTACTAGTTCAACAGCCACACAGCTTACACTGACGGTAGCCGTACAAAAACAACTTTAACACTGTTGCGTTACAAATATGCGCCACACTTTGAACCCACACCAAAAAAGAATGACAAACACATTTCTGGAGAACATCTGCACTGTAACACAACATAAACACAACACAACCAATACCCAGAATCCCATGAAGCCCTAACTCTTCCGCTCAACCAACGCACTGGGAGGGGGGGGGGGGGGGGTTGATGTGTGGGGGGATTTGGTGGTAGCGGGGTGTATAATCTAGACCGGAAGAGTTAGGGCTGCATGGGATTCTGGGTATTGGTTGTGTTGTGTTTATGTTGTGTTACGGTGGGATGTTCTCCAGAAATGTGTTTTTCATTCTTTTTTGGTGTGGGTTCACAGTGTGGCGCATATTTGTAACGTAACAGTGTTAAAGTTGTTTGATACGGTTACCGTCAGTGTAAGCTGTGTGGCTGATGACTAAGTATGCTTTGCTGTCTCCTATGTGTACAAGGAAAAGCTACATACAACATTTGGCTGAGCTGGCACGCTGTTTGTAAATGCTATAGAGGACAATTACTACAGTGCAATTAATTTAGTAATTAGAGTCAAAATAGGATTATATTTTCCCTGGGAGTTATCTAGGAGAGGCACTGAGATCCATAAATCTCCTGGGAAAATCGGGAGGGTCGGCAAGTATGCAGCTGACACGGGTCCGGAGCCGCGGGTTGCCGACCCCTGGTCTAAGTGATTCATCATGAAACAAATTGGGTGCATGACGCCAAGCACTAGGGGTGTGGGAAAAAATCCATTCAAATTCGAATCGCGATTCTCACATTTTGCGATTCTGAATCGATTCTCATTTTAAAATAAATCGATTTATTTATTTTTTTATTTTATTTGTTTTCCTTTTTTTTTCCTTTTTTTTTTAATGAATCAATCCAACACAGCAATACCATAACAATGCAATCCAATTCCAAAACCAAACCCAGCAACAATTGAGAGGAGTTTTTTTGATTGATTGAGACTTTTATTAGTAGGTTGCACAGTGAAGTACATATTCCGTACAATTGACCACTAAATGGTAACACCCGGATAAGTTTTTCAACTTGTTTAAGTCGGGGTCCACTTAAATTGATTCATGATACAGATATATACTATCATCATAATACAGTCATCACACAAGATAGTCATCAGAGTATATACATTGAATTATTTACATTATTTACAGACACAAACACGACACAGAACAAACCAAAAGTAGTGAAACAAAAATGAATATTATCAACAACAGTATCAATATTAGTTACAATTTCAACATAGCAGTGATTAGAAATCCCTCATTGACATTATCATTAGACATTTATAAAAATAAATAAAAAAGAACAATAGTTTCACAGTGGCTTACACTTGCATCGCATCTCATAAACTTGACAGCAAACTGTGTCCAATATTTTCACCAAGATAAAGTAAGTCATATTTTTGGTTCATTTAATAGTTAAAACAAATTTACATTATTGCAATCAGTTGATAAAACATTGTCCTTTACAATTATAAAAGCTTTTTACAAAAATCTACTACTCTGCTTGCATGTCAGCAGACTGGGGTAGATCCTGCTGAAATCTATGTATTGAATGAATAGAGAATCCTTTTGAATCGGGAAAAAATCATTTTTGAATCGAGAATCGCGTTGAATCGAAAAAAATCGATTTGGAATCGAACCGTGACCCCAAGAATCGATATTGAATCGAATCGTGGGACACCCAAAGAAGAGTAAAAAAGACAAACATTGAAGGTGGCAATGAATGGGGTAGAGGGGCCCACAAAGATACTCTTTCAGAGGGACCACAATTCCCAGCAAGGGCCTTGACAAGCAATATTAAATAGATGATAAATAACTATGATATCAATAAATGTAACAATGTTATATAGCAAAGTAAAAGTTGTGTTTCTTATCTAAGTAAATGTAACTGGTTACTACTCACCTATGTGGATAAGTGTGTTCACTTTTGACAGCTACGACAAAATAAAAGTAAAAACATAATAAAAATGATTTATTTGTCATAAGAAACCATCTTTATCTTTCGTGACGGTCGCTGCGTTTAGAAACAAGCATCCAGTCAATGTTTGGCTTCACCGTGTCTAATTTCACTTTCACTTTCTTTGATATTGTGCCAGCAGAAGCGTCTGCCTCACACTTTTCCCCCACGTTCAGCACTTTGGCCACAGCCAGTCAATGGCATTAAAAGTGACAAACATCTTTTTGTTTCGTGCTGACATCATGGACTTGTTTTTATTCTTTCTTCTGGTCGTGCAAATGCACAGCGTGACGCCTGGTAAGTCCTTTTTATAACTTTATAAATGATTATTCATCAATCCTCTTTGTGCCTTCACTTATTTGACTTCTGAGAGTTTATATTACTTATTCATTATATTCATTCTTATATT